>NC_139218.1:270681559-271226559 GCF_055691185.1 Crinia signifera
TTTTTGAGCTGCGAAGCTTGGAAGCATTTTCTGATTCTACTGCATCCTTAGGGGGGTATTCAATCCCAGACGCTATTTGCGACGGGGAAATTGAGGCGACCGCCTATTCAATGCTGTCTTTCCAGACAGCATTGAAGAGGCAAATCTACAGAACGTGCCCGACTTTAAAAGCAGTCGACCCCGCTTGTCGATTTCGACAATCCACGGCTGTTTACACAGACAAGCCCCCTTTTCACCGATCGCAGGTGGGACATTGAATCGCGCCTAGCGATCTGCTGTCAAACAAAACGAAAAAGGGCCAGGGTCACACTTCAAAATACAGTGTTAACCTTGGATCCAATCTTGCAAAATATGAACATCAACCTTGCGTTAACATGCATTTGTATCATCACACCTAGACTACTGTAATGCCCTTTACCTTGGTCTTCCACCAAAACAACTGTGCTGCTTGCAGGTGGTACAAAATACAGCTGCTATACTATAATCCAAAGAACCCTGTTCTAACCACATAAAACCCATTCTCTACTCCCTTCATTGGCTGCCTGTAAGATGTATCATATTCCTGATTGGCTTACTGAATTTCAAAGCCCTACATAACCAGAGATCAGGGTACCTAACATTTACCTAACTCTGTTAAATGTGACGTGGTTCATATCATATATTTCATGTGATATCTGAAGGCATTGCTGTTACAGTATGTTATGCTCCAGGAGCTTGTTATTTTTAAAGTTAGTAGGTATTCCGCATTAAATATAAGCATTCATTTCCCTGAGTACCTAGAAAATTGGATACATCTGGTTTCCTATACCGTTAAAATTATCTAATTGCCAGCTCATTTTAAAAGGTGATCATATACATGTTGCACAATTAAACTATGTGATTTCTGTGCTACATTGAAGTGCTCATGATTGCTTGGTTTTTCTTCATGCAGAGCTACAAGTGCCATGAATTATATGCTGTGCAGTAGTGTTAGCTGATTGGAGTGATTATTGTACAACCAAATCATTTGGGCATTTTCTTTACGCAATAAACAATTTGTTTCCTTTGCGGTATTTAACTTGTTTGAAAGACAACAATGTTGCATGGTAAATGAATATGTCTTAGTAGATGCAGTGCACAGCAAAGGAAACGGTGGTGACTCATTTTCTGTTGTACTGTATGAATTATCAAGCCCTATATTTTAGTTTTGGCTTTTCAGTTGCTGAATACTGTATAGCATTCATGTGTACAGTCTGGAAAATCATAATGCACTGGCAAGGTCTAGTATTGATCGCAGTATGCACCACTCTTCCCCCACTTCTTCCTTCTCCGTGTAGTGCTTTGCTCAATTTAATCATATTGAAAATCAAGTGTTTGGTGTATTGGAGCAGGTAAAATCATGTGTTTGTCCTTTTTTTTCTGTAAGGTAAATACAATGTTTTAGTTGTAAAGGCACAACCATGTCTTTCAAAGACATGGTTGGATATAGCTTAGAAATAATTGTAATTTACTAGCTTTACTAGCACTGATTCCTCATGGTGTCATATTGTTCCTTATAGACCTTTAGTAAACATATCATGTTTTTGCGTATATATATATATATATATATACAGGAATGGGGAACCGGCACTCCAGCGTAATTGAGCAGGTAACTGACCACGGTGCTGGGCCTGGGGAAATGGATAGTGGGAAGGTGTGGCAGCACTCTGGCGGATTTGTCAAAAGAGACTCCACACGGAATGTCCTGACTCATTCCGTGTGGAGTCTCTTTTCACAAATCCGCCAGAGTGCTGCCACACATTTCCTATATATAGATATATAGATATATATATATCTATATATCTATATATCTAGCAGTTTGGTTCACAGGATGACACTCTGCATTTAAATGGTATATCCGGTGCCAGGAACATAAGTTGTGGAATAAAGAAAGCACTTGCCCCCCTTGTTTGCAGAAGGATAGGAACCGGCACACGAATGAATGGCGAAGAAAAAAAGTAGAGTTTATTGTACAAACATGATTGCACAAACAGACAGCTGTTTCAACTGCATCTGAGCAATTTGACCTCTGATGAAAACTGCTCAGATGCAGTTGAAACAGCTGTCAGGTGTACAGCTGTCTGTTTGTGCAATCATGTTTGTACAATAAACTTTACTTTTTTTCTTCACCATCCATCCGTGTGCCGGTTCCTATCCTTCTGCAAACAAGGGGGGGGGGGGTAAGTGCTTTATATATTTATATATATATATATATTCGCGTGAAAGAGAGTCACTCCACAGACTTGCTTCAATATAAAATTCCTTTAATGACGCCCGACGGCGTTTCAGGGAAAAGTTCCCCCGTTTTCAAGGGCACAGGATACAGACTAACATGTTCTACAAACAACATTTATACAGGTGGAACAATGCAATCAATTAAAATAATTAAAATAACGTGGTGCTCACCTGTCCGGCGCCGCCGCTCTGCTGAGATCTCCACACGCTGAATTCCACGTGTCATACGTATTTTGCATGAGACGGAGGCGCCGGCCAGTGACATCACTCCAATGCCTTCAGTTGGTTGCCAGGTGACCGCTGTAAACAAAGATAAGACATTACTGATGCGGACCTTGGTGAGGCAATTAGCTGTTTTTAAAAAACATAAATATATACAATAAAAACAAAATCTACAACAAGCGAAGCATATGGTCCAAGGCACTGTCATAATTATAAGTAATAATATGATCTATTGTCAATAATAGGGTGGTCGTCTGTGCTTCACTGGCAGACATCACACATAGACAGAATGGCTGACAGCATTACAATGATCTAATTTAGGTCATGATAAAAATTAGGTCATGATAAGGCATGATTAATAAATTTCAAAATAACAAACAGATGATAAAGAATTGAAAAAGATTTGAGAAATATTTTATAAGAAACACTGTAAACCCAGCGACTCATTTAGCCCCTTAGGGGCCAAGGTATTGAGGTTCTGAATCCACCTGCATTCCCTCTGCAGGAGGATTCTGCCTCTGTCACCCCCTCTCAATGAGGGCGGTACGTGATCTATGATGATTGCTCTTATGCTGGGGATATTATGTTTCATAATAGCACAATGTCGGGCAACAGGTTGTTCACTGGTACCACTGATGAGTGCGTATTTTATCGCACTACGATGTTGGGCCATGCATTCCCGGAATTGTCTTTGGGTTTTACCCACATAGGATTAACCGCATGGGCAGGTCAACATGTATATTATATAAGTTGTAGTACAGGTTACTGCTTGGGTGATGTTGATACGTTTCCCTGTATGGGGATGGTTGAATGATTTGCCTGGGGTGAGTGAATTGCAGGTGGTACATCCCAGACACCTGTAGCATCCCGATTTTTGTATTAAAAAATGGGATTGCTGTTTCTTCATCAGAGGGGTGATGTCTAATTTTACCAATTTATCTCTTATGTTTCGCCCTCTGGTATAGCTGGGTAAGAGTTTATTATTTTTGAGTAATGGAAGGTCTTTATCGGTGGTGACCATTGGCCACCATCGTTTGGCGCACCTGACTACTGCGTTGGTTTGTGTGGTATATTTGTTAACCCAAGGCACCACGTCTTTATTAACTTTTTTCGGACGGGCCACCATGGTTTCTGATCTAGGGATGGACAGCACATTACGTTTAATGGTATTTAATTCTGCTTTGTTGTATCCCCTTTGTACAAATTTATTGACCATTTTATCCATAGCTTCTTCCACCTGTGTAGGGTCAGACGTTATACGTCGGACTCTCAGAAGCTGGGAATGGGGCAGACCCTTTTTGAGGGGTTCAGGATGGAAACTGTTAGATTTTAATAACGTATTCCTATCCGTGGGTTTTACGTAAATGGCTGTGGACATGGACCCTTCTTTAATAGTTATGTCCACATCTAAAAAATGAATATTGGTGTCACTTATTTCAAAGGTGAGTTTCACCTCACTGGTTGTATTATTATGTGTCTCCAACAATTTTGTTAACTGATCCTTAGTTCCTGACCAGAATATTATGAGATCGTCGATAAACCTCTTAAAGAGGTATACCTCTGAAATCATCAAACCACTGTGGTACAACATGTCTTGCTCTGTAGCATACATGAAGGCGTTGGCGTACGATGGGGCCACTGAGGACCCCATCGCACACCCCGCCACCTGCAAGTAAAACCGACCATTATATGTAAAATAATTACGCGTCAACACCAACATGAGTAATTCCAAAAATACATGTATAGGCGGACCCTCATAATCCTTGTTGTTGGTTATGAGGTGCCTTACTGCCTCCACACCTGCTCCGTGAGGGATGCAGGTGTAGAGGCTAGTCACATCTGCACTACACATTAATAAACCTGTAGGTAATGGACCCAAGTTATCAAGAGTTTGTAATAGGGCTGTTGTGTCCTTAATATAAGATGGAATCTTTTGAATACAGGGATTCAAGATGGCATCCAAGTATATGGACGTAGGTTGGTATAAAGATCCCCCAGAGGACACTATGGGTCTCACTGGTGGCGCTATTAGTGTCTTGTGAACCTTAGGGACCGTGTAAAATAATGGCACCCTAGGGTTATCCACCCTGAGGGCATTACCTAATTCCATCGATAGGTCTCCTTCTTTGCAGGCTCTCGATATGGTTGCTTCCAGTTCTTGCTTGTATATTTTTGTGGGATCATTTGCTAGGGGGCAATAGGTAGCAGTGTCTGATAGGTGCCTCCTGCATTCCTGGTCATAGTCCTTGATGTCCTGCACCACCACTGACCCCCCCTTGTCAGCTCCACGGATGACTATATCGGTCCTTTTCGATAGTTTTTCCAAGGCTTGATGTTCGCCCTTCGAAAGGTTAAATCGATGGTTTGGTACTTTTTCTGATGCATTTAACACAGGTTGATCTTCTAAAAGTCTTGTGAATGACCTGATGGTAGGATTTGTGCTAATAGGATCAAATTTAGAACGTGGCAATATTTTCTTTAATTGATGTGGGATTTCCTCCTCACTTGTAGTAGTCTGTTGTTGTTGTTTGCCGAAGTGTTCTTTTAATCTCAATGATCTGTTGAGTTTGAATGTTTCAATTTTGTGCTGGAAAGGATCAGCTGGGGTCGTGGGTACGAACGATAAGCCATGGGATAAAACTTGTAATTCCTCTTTGGTCAAGCTGGCATTTGAGAGGTTGAACACAGATTCCTCTATGTTCATTTTGGCGGCCTTCTGTCTCTCTTGTCTCTGCCACTGCTTCGCCCGCCGCGTCTTCTTGGCAGTATTGGGTTTGCTGCGCGGGCGGTCACCCCTAAAGGGGGAATACCTTGACGAGAGGTGGATGCTTGGCTGTCCGACTCACTGTAGGAGGTGCTGGAATCATCTTTACGGGACTGCTGTTGTCTTTGGCGGTAATTTTTTTGAGGGTATCTCCTTTCTTGCCTGGGTTGGCCACTCGTGAGCCAGGAGTATACTCGCCTCTGTTCATAGTCCTGTTGCACCTTCTTGAGTTTTTCTTTTTTGAAGGCCACTAACTCTCTTTTATATTTCGCCATCTGGGTTTCTAATTTCTGTACCCATGGCTCGGTGGTATCATCCACTAGAGTCTGTTTGTGGGCCACTTCAAAGGTCATCAGCTGCTCTTTAGTATTGTTCAACTCCCTTGTAGATTCATCTATTACCAGTAACAACAAGTCCATTGAACATTTATTCAATATAGCTACCCACCGCCGGCAGAAGTTGACATTGTACCTGCCGATGGTGGGCATATTGTGGATGCGAAATCCTCTGGGTATTTGGTCGCTACGGTAATAGTCTGACAGACTTATCCCGTGGTACAGATAGTCGCATTCTTTCTGTTTGAGTTTTAACCACTGACGGAATAGGCTGTCACTTGTAGATTGAACGGCATCATCATCCATTTTTTGTGTTATGAGGATCTTATGTGCCTCAACATCCGAATAGCTAAATCGATCGCTTGCATCCAGACTGATTTGTTCCAATGCTTGATCCATGTCTGTAGAATCTGTCATGGTGCGAAGTGCTGCTGGATTACACACTGACTGTCACAGTGTTATTACGTTTGTACAATCCAGATAGAAAAAGACAGTCCTTGGGCAAGCGGCTTCGCTGCACTGCTGTGCAGTGGGAATGCTGGTTCCTCTGTGCTTGCTGTTGTTAAATCAAGCAGGGTATGGGTGCCTTGACCGGCTAACTGTTTTACTCCAGATGCGGAATAAAGTCTGTTAGTCACAAATAGCAATTGATGTCCGGCACTCCGTTACCAGAATGTAACTTGCTGGGGTGCCATCTCGATTTCCCTGGTGAGGGGATCCATATATACGCGTGAAAGAGAGTCACTCCACAGACTTGCTTCAATATAAAATTCCTTTAATGACGCCCGACGGCGTTTCGGGGAAAAGTTCCCCCGTTTTCAAGGGCACAGGATACAGACTAACATGTTCTACAAACAACATTTATACAGGTGGAACAATGCAATCAATTAAAATAATTAAAATAACGTGGTGCTCACCTGTCCGGCGCCGCCACTCTGCTGAGATCTCCACACGCTGAATTCCACGTGTCATACGTATTTTGCATGAGACGGAGGCGCCGGCCAGTGACATCACTGCAATGCCTTCAGTTGGTTGCCAGGTGACCGCTGTAAACAAAGATAAGACATTACTGATGCGGACCTTGGTGAGGCAATTTGCTGTTTTTAAAAAACATAAATATATACAATAAAAACAAAATCTACAACAAGTGAAGCATATGGTCCAAGGCACTGTCATAATTATAAGTAATAATATGATCTATTGTCAATAATAGGGTGGTCGTCTGTGCTTCACTGGCAGACATCACACATAGACAGAATGGCTGACAGCATTACAATGATCTAATTTAGGTCATGATAAAAATTAGGTCATGGATAAGGCATGATTAATAAATTTCAAAATAACAAACAGATGATAAAGAATTGAAAAAGATTTGAGAAATATTTTATAAGAAACACTGTAAACCCAGCGACTCATTTAGCCCCTTAGGGGCCAAGGTATTGAGGTTGTGAATCCACCTGCATTCCCTCTGCAGGAGGATTCTGCCTCTGTCACCACATCTCAATGAGGGCGGTACGTGATCTATGATGATTGCTCTTATGCTGGGGATATTATGTTTCATAATAGCACAATGTCGGGCAACAGGTTGTTCACTGGTACCACTGATGAGTGCGTATTTTATCGCACTACGATGTTGGGCCATGCGTTCCCGGAATTGTCTTTGGGTTTTACCCACATAGGATAAACCGCATGGGCAGGTCAACATGTATATTATATAAGTTGTAGTACAGGTTACTGCTTGGGTGATGTTGATACGTTTCCCTGTATGGGGATGGTTGAATGATTTGCCTGGGGTGAGTGAATTGCAGGTGGTACATCCCAGACACCTGTAGCATCCCGATTTTTGTATTAAATAATGGGATTGCTGTTTCTTCATCAGAGGGGTGATGTCTAATTTTACCACTTTATCTCTTATGTTTCGCCCTCTGGTATAGCTGGGTAAGAGTTTATTATTTTTGAGTAATGGAAGGTCTTTATCGGTGGTGACCATTGGCCACCATCGTTTGGCGCACCTGACTACTGCGTTGGTTTGTGTGGTATATTTGTTAACCCAAGGCACCACGTCTTTATTAACTTTTTTCGGACGGGCCACCATGGTTTCTGATCTAGGGATGGACAGCACATTACGTTTAATGGTATTTAATTCTGCTTTGTTGTATCCCCTTTGTACAAATTTATTGACCATTTTATCCATAGCTTCTTCCACCTATGTAGGGTCAGACGTTATACGTCGGACTCTCAGAAGCTGGGAATGGGGCAGACCCTTTTTGAGGGGTTCAGGATGGAAACTGTTAGATTTTAATAATGTATTCCTATCCGTGGGTTTTACGTAAATGGCTGTGGACATGGACCCTTCTTTAATAGTTATGTCCACATCTAAAAAATGAATATTGGTGTCACTTATTTCAAAGGTGAGTTTCACCTCACTGGTTGTATTATTATGTGTCTCCAACAATTTTGTTAACTGATCCTTAGTTCCTGACCAGAATATTATGAGATCGTCGATAAACCTCTTAAAGAGGTATACCTCTGAAATCATAAAACCACTGTGGTACAACATGTCTTGCTCTGTAGCATACATGAAGGCGTTGGCGTACGATGGGGCCACTGAGGACCCCATCGCACACCCCGCCACCTGCAAGTAAAACCGACCATGTGGAGTCTCTTTTCACAAATCCGCCAGAGTGCTGCCACACATTTCCTATATATAGATATATAGATATATATATATCTATATATCTATATATCTAGCAGTTTGGTTCACAGGATGACACTCTGCATTTAAATGGTATATCCGGTGCCAGGAACATAAGTTGTGGAATAAAGAAAGCACTTGCCCCCCTTGTTTGCAGAAGGATAGGAACCGGCACACGAATGAATGGCGAAGAAAAAAAGTAGAGTTTATTGTACAAACATGATTGCACAAACAGACAGCTGTTTCAACTGCATCTGAGCAATTTGACCTCTGATGAAAACTGCTCAGATGCAGTTGAAACAGCTGTCAGGTGTACAGCTGTCTGTTTGTGCAATCATGTTTGTACAATAAACTTTACTTTTTTTCTTCACCATCCATCCGTGTGCCGGTTCCTATCCTTCTGCAAACAAGGGGGGGGGGGGGGGTAAGTGCTTTATATATATATATATATATATATATATATATATATATATATATTAGTGTTGCGCACGTTAACGCGTTAATATCACGTTAACGTGCCAGCACATTAACTGCAATTAAAAATTTTAATGCAGTTAACGCGGGGGGGCGAGCACGCGGGGGGGCACTGCGGCGGCAGAGAGTGGGAAACGGGGCTGGCGGGTACCGGGTAACGGACGGGAGACGGGGATTCCCCGCAAGGGTGCAGAGTCTCCGTCCACACATGCAGACGGAGACCCTGTGCCCCTCCAAATATGGCCGCTGCTGTGAAGGAGACAGATGTTAGAGGTGCTCCTTTACCTTTAGCGTCTATCAGGGTGGGAAGTGCAGAGTGCCCAGTGCAGATTCTGGGTTGGCTGTGGACCTGCAACCCCTGGCAACGAGCAAGTAAACACCCCCCCCTCAGCATGAAGCAAGTAAACCCCCAGGCATGGAACACATAACCCCCCCTTGCATGGAACACCTAACCCCCCCTGGCATGGAGCAAGTAGCCCCCTTGGCAACAATCAAGGAAACCCACCTGGCAACAAGCAAGTAAACCTCCCTGGCATGGAACACCTAACCCCCCCCCCCCCCCCCCCGGCATGGAGCAAGTAGCCCCCTTAGCAACAATCAAGGAAATCGAAAAAGATAATGAAGTCAAACCACCCTGCGCTCCCCTTGGTGCTGCCCTGATGTTTCTTTGGTGTTTCCCAAACACCTAGGGAATTTGGTTGTGGGTAGAAGTAATCAAGGAAATCGACCTGGCAACAAGCAAGTAAATCTCCCTGGCATGTAACACATAACCCCCCTTGCATGGAACACCTTATCCCCCCCCCCCCCTGGCATGGAGCAAGTAGCCCCCTTGGCAACAATCAAGTAAACCTCCTTGGCAACAAGCAAGAAAACCCCCCTGGCAATAAGCAAGTAAACTTCCCCTGGCAACAAGCATGGAACCCACTATGCAACAAGCATGCAATCCCCCTTGGCAACGAGCATGGAACCCCTGGCAACAAGATTTTAGGTAAGCGGTACTTATGCGCCTATCATCGCGATTAATCGCAAAAATTTCATGCGATTAATCGTGATTAAAAATTTTAATTGTTGCCCATATATATATAAAGGAAATGTTGGTGGTACCCGCGCTAATCCACCTTTTTTCAATAAGTTTGTTTAAAAACGTCACACACTATTGCAGAAGGAACACAGAGTCTCTTCTTCTACACCACTCTCCCTCATTCCAGGGCGGCTGCTCTTTTCGAGGAGGCTAGTTCAACATAGCCAATTTCAAAGAAATCTAGAAAAAAAGGGGTGAAAAGAGCGCCTCCTAGTGTAGTAATTAACGTTTGCTTCTGGGAAAAATTGAGTGCTGTCTTACATGACATATATATATATATATATATATATATATATATATATATACACATTATATATATATAAATATATGTCTAGTGTCTGTGCTGCTTTGAAACATTGCCATCTTTTGGCAGCAAGTGAAATTTCATCTACTAGCTTTGAAAGCATTAGCTTTGAGTGGGCTTACACTGCCATCTGTTGGCAGCAAGTGAGGCTTTCCAACACCAATATTCACCAGTAATAGTTTGAAGGTATCTTATGACTATTAAAAAACACTAATATAAAATATATACAATATGAGGCATATCCAATTAGCTACAGAATTTTGTGACTGAAATTGACATGCCGTTCACTCCTAATTTCTGATTGCTGCTGCTATGTGTACTCAGTTCTATTAAATGACAGATATGAAGGTGAAATATGTCATGCAATGCATGCTTTATTGTTATATAAGTATAGAAATATGTACACTCTAGTAAAAATTTATTTTACGCTGCATGTTTGTTCTAATCCAAACCTTTCCATTTTCGCATAAATTGTGTGCTGATGCCATTGAATATAGATAATTGCATGCACAAATAATCAGTCTGTTTTTTTTTTTTTTCCTGGTTTAAACCACAGGGGCAGGTTATAATCTTTAAATTACCAGATTTACTGATTTTCACAGTGTAGGTCAGGCTTTACTAATCATAGTAGATAGAAATACTTGAAATAGTCTCTTTTTTTTCTTTCCTTTAAAGTAATAGTTTATTCAAAAGAAAATAATTATCAGTATAAAGTGCTCAAATGGGAACAAATTACTATTCAGCTTCAGCCTTCCTCTTGATAAATTTTATGTGAAATGTAATGTACTGTAATGTACTGTATGGTTGTTAGGTTTGTCTAAGAGATCATAAACTGTGTGAAAGTATTCCTTTTGCAATCTACACATTTTAAATTATGTTAAATAAGACCAGAAAATGTGTGGAGATGTGGCTGGCATCTCATGATCAGGATCCCGGTGGTCAGAAGACCAATGCCGGTAGCCCACATCCCATATGTAAAAATCAGGGGTACTGTAGGTTAGGGATAGGCTGGGGGGGGGGGGGGGGGTTAGTAATGTTAAGGTTAGGCTGCAGAGAGTGAGGGAGGGGAGATTAAGATTGTACCGCCAGGAGGGAGGTTTAGGTTTGGGCTGCAGGGGAGATGGAGGCTACTGTTAGGCTGCGGGAAATGATGGTTAGGCTGAGAGATTTAAGAGGGTTAGAATACTTAACCTAAAACTGATGTTGGTTACCCAACCACTTGCATTCTCAGCACCATGATCCGGTACCAAACTCAGTATGTCACTACAGTATTACAGTTTAGAACTGTAGTATCCCCTCCCCCCTAGACACACATGCACATACACACTTACCTGCCACGGGGACAAATTTAGGGGTCAAACCACCATTATTGGCCACCTCCTTCATGTTGGGGGCCTCCTGACTGCCAAATCATTACTAACCTCACCCCCACCCATTCCACCACCACAATTTACTGACCATTGCCTCTCCTCTCCTAACCAGTTACAAAATAAAAAAATAAGATAAAAAAAAAAGAAACTATTTGTCCTCATCTGGCCATTGGCCTATCAGGACTCTTATGCAAGTGAGCATGCTGTACCCCCCTCCCCCCTCCACACACACACACAAACACACACATGTGCACACACCCAGCCCCCTCCAGCAAGTGACACCCCCAGGCACATGCCTTACACACCTAGTGGAAAATCCAACCTGCCCCTCTTTTGCCAGAACTTTTCATGGTTGAGGGGGGTGTTTATCATTGGGGTAAATGGGGCATGTAAACTACAGCTTCTTGTTGCAGCATATAGCTGAAACTAGAAATTATCTTGTTAACAATTTATCAAACCCCCCCTGCCAGGACAAAGTCTCTGATCAATCTATACTGCATATTAGTTTAAGTCTGATGATACTGTAAGCCAAGCATAGCTTTTCAGAGCTTGATTAATTGGCTATTGTTACAAAATCTAACGTTTTTGTTATCATTTACATTAGAGGACACTCCTCATGTTGGCTGGTGTAGGCCAAATGACATTAGTGTATGAATATCTGGGCATAATAGGACACAAAGGAGTAGATTTATTAAGCTTGGTGAAGTGATAAAGTGTCCGGTTTTATCACCGGCCAATCAGCTACTACCTGTCATTTTTAAACCAAGCCTGTAGCTTCACAGTTAGGAGCTAATTGGCCGGTGATTAAAAACAAGGGGATGCGGTCAATTTGCCGGCGGTCGGGATCCCGGCGTTCAGAATCCCGACACTGGAATCCCGACCGCCAAAATCCCGAAACTTTCTCCCTCCGTGGGTGTCCACGACACCCATAGAGGGAGAATAAAATAGCGTGCCGAGCGTAGCGAGGCACCAGGCCCGCTGCGTGGCAAGCGCAGCGAGCCCGCAAGGGGGGGCGATCCACGTCCCCCCCATGTCGGGATTTCGGCGGTCGGGATTCCAGTGACGGGATTCCGACCGCCGGGATCCCGACCGCCGGGATTTCGTATCGGATCCAAAACAAGGCACTTTATCACTTCTAGAGAAAATGGTGATGGGAAACACTTGGGCGCTTCACTTAAGGCAGCTGCCTCACTATACTGTGGGTAGGACACAGGGATAGATTCTAGAAAAAAGGTAGTATAGTGTGGTGGCCCTTTGCCTATGTCAAAGGAAAAAGATCTGTAAGGAATACTTAACTTAGAAGTTTCCTTTGGATGTTTTAGTGTTTTTCCTCGTCGTTCCTCTCGTTTCCAGTTGATTAGTTACAGTATGTGGGGAAAAAAAGGGGATTTAATATGTATGAGTTCAAACAGATGCTTAACACAATTTGTTGTCACAGTCAGGTAATAGTGATATACTGTAATTTTTCTGTAGCGCACCTAACTCACATCGGGTTAGGTGTTTCCAGACATATCTAGGTTTCTTCTTAGATGAATTCAAATGCTGGCGTACCAGTACTCACTGTTATTCATGTTAGACTCCTCCCATCAAGGTATCTTTCATGTAGACAATGGAATCCGATAGCTTTAAAATGTTTTTATTGCCTAAAACACAATTTTTACATAAAAGGATATATAAATTATATGGAGAGGATCACAGTTAATCAAAAGGGGTTTGGTAACCACAAACCTGGTCAATCCAGCCGTGAAAAGTACCACTTTTTTTTAAAAGTGTGTTACCTTTTCCTTCAGGATGCTGTGATGATAAAAATAAGCCAATCACAGTTCCCTTTGATTTGCCAAGCAAACATTTTTATTCATCACAATGACCTGTAATGTTTATGTTATATAGGAAATATTATCTATTTTTACACAACATTTTTTATTTTACTTTATATAACAAATGTGAGCGATGCTGCCATTTTTAGCGGATATTTTGCACATCTCTCATAGAGATGTTGGCACTTAAAGGTTAAGCATGAAAGTATGCAGCATAAATATTCATGTTCTTATCTTCACTATGATTAACAAACATCTGGCGTGTAATCATCTTTTTATTAATAATCCATTATTTGATAAACATGCCAGGCGTGCTTGTGAAAACGGCTAAAAAATAAATTTTGCTGTCAGTGTTTTTTTTTATTGTTCAATTTGCCATGTTCTTATGTCTGCATGTAGTATAGAAATGCTCTACTGCAGGGCATGATCAGAGGCAAAACTGGTGCAGTATTCTTATGCATGGGGAACTGCTTAGTACAGTATATAATTGTACAACAACTTAATGCGTGACACAAACTGTTGGTTATAAAATGTTATATATACATTATATCCTGTACAGGCTTCGGAGCATGTCTATGATAACTTATGGGAGCATGCATCGATAGCGGCATAGGCCCTTATTCTTGTTAACTCACAAGGCTGCAAATTTGCCGCCATGCAAGTCCACCAAACCCTGCCCGGCGAATGCCTGGCCACCCGCCACCCCCTCGTAGCATGTGTCCCCACGCACAGGCTGCAAATGGATGTTTAGCATAAACATCTATTCGCATTATGCGGGGAACACCCACACCCACATTTTCCAAAGATGTGGAAGGTGCACGCATATAAAAGTGACTTTCAAGTCACTTACATATGAGTGCATGCTGATGTCTGCTGCCCGCCTCCGCACCCCTGTCATGGCCTCATTGCCATGAGAACGCCCAGCATTCTCGTGGGAACGCCCATGAAGCACTGGCGCTCCCCGCCCCCTGCTCATGTAGGGAGTGCACCCTACAGGCACATGAGCACATGAGCAGAAAGGCGCCTGCACATATGCAGACGTACAACATCGGCCCAAATAGACCAAAAAAAAAACATAGTGTATACACACTAGACAACATCTGATTTTGTCATTCAAACAGAACCAGCAAAATCGATAAGAATGTTAATGCAGCTATACACACAATGTATAATTGAAGTGCACAATATAAGAAAGGGTGGGTCCCTAGGCAGTGGCGCTGAATGGTACTGTGTTATAATACTAACAAACACTAACAAAAAGCTGGTGCAATGTTCTCTCAAGAAATAACATTTTGATCTATTATGGGAGCCAATATAGTGCAGAAATTCCAGAATACTACTAAACCAAAGGGGTTTATTTATCATAAGCAAAAATCCCCAAATGTAGAACTTCTGCCTATTTACCAAGCCCACCTGCTACCAAGGTGGGACGCTGTCAGTTATGCATGGTTGATAAGAGTGTCAGTCAAATTATGGGAGTTAAAATGAGCAAAAAAAGTAATGACATAGAAAATAAATATTTACTGCATATATTGTTGACTGAAAATAGTTTGACACTTATCAGAACTCGTGCATAAAGGAGAATATATCCAGTATGTCACTGCGGAAAATTGCTTCTAAGATATTACACAGATTATCAGTGTTAGTGTTTGGACATATACCTTATAACAGTAACAGTTCTTTACATCCTATAATATCAGACCTTTTGTGTTTATTGATACTTATTTTTCAAAGTTTAAAAGCTAATACATTTGAATCTACCTTTATATAGTTATATATGTAGGAATCTGTATACTGAATCCATAATCCAGCGTGTGACTCATGCAGCATGATGGGGAATCTGTGAAGGGAATATGTATCAGAACATTGTATCCTAGGATACCGCATCTGCTATTTTGTCTGCATATTTTGTTAAAAACCCGTTTCTCTCCTACAGGGACCAGCATATTTACTGTATATGAAGCTGCATCTCAGGAAGGGTGGGTTTTCCTTATGTACAGAGCAATTGACAGCTTCCCCAGATGGCGTTCCTATTTCTATTTCATTACCCTCATTTTCTTCCTTGCTTGGCTTGTTAAGGTATTGTATAATTTATTGTCTGAATATATATATATATATATATATATATATATATATATATATGTCATTTCTGTTACTGCTAACAAATTACTGTTCTCTTCTAAACACTGCAAACTTGTGTTTTCTAGAATGTCTTCATTGCTGTGATCATTGAAACATTTGCTGAAATTAGAGTGCAGTTTCAACAGATGTGGGGTTCTCGAAGCAGCACTACTTCAACTGCTACCACCACGGTAAACTGTTTATAGATACGGCTAATTTGTATGTAGAATCTGAGTCTTAATATTTTCTATGGGGGGAGGGGGGGGGGGGCATTAAGCCCAGGGGGCACTCACAATGTGGCGAAAATCCCTAAAGGTGAAGTTTACAGTATATAATATGGGTGTGGCTTAAGTAGGCCATGGATAGAAAACGTTATGTAAAAAATGTAATGCCCACAAGGCTTATCAAACAACAGCATAGGCTGTATTTAACTCTATACACTACAAATAGAATTCTAGTTACTGATATACAGCACAGGTAGCATTGAAAAGACACAAATAAAATATAGACATTATTCTGGTAAACTATATACAGGGCAGGATTCAGAATCTAAAAAAATATACTAAAAGCCCCTGTTTAAACCTTAAATTCAGTAACGGGATTCCAATCCCAGGGAATTTTTTCAATTCTGGGGATTCGGGATTGAAAAATTCTCAATCCCGGTATTCCCGCACATACTCACATGCTGCGGTTAGCAGCAGGGGTGCGGATGATCAACAGTTGCGGGAGCGGCTGACATTTGGTGCGTCTGGTTGCGGGAGACAGGGGTGTTCAGTGATGCAGGCCCTGGGTTGCTGCCTAAAGCGCGAGGCAGGGGTGGGCAGTGGTGTGGGCTTGAAGTTTCTGCCAAAAGCGGCCGGCCGTTGGGTGCAGGGGTCACACCTGAAGGGAGTTGTGAGGCAGTGGCGTGGCCTGTGCAGCATGACCTCTGACCATCACGCTCTGCAGAGCCACATGCTGGGGATCAGAACCGCTGGGCAGCATCTGAGTGGGTTCTCAGATGCTGCCGGCATTAGACTGCTCATGTGCAGTCTAATCCCGAAATCCCGGGATTGGAAACTCCAATCCCAGGATTGAAATCTTGTCAATTTTGGGGCCAAATACCGGGATCCCGCCGATCCCTATACCGGATTGGCTACCCTATCAGCAACATGCACCTGACAAGGCCGTGGGTCTAAGAACACAGAATATCAGAATTAGAAATTTAGGGGCTAATTCAGCATGGATCGCTAATGTGAGAGTAAGCCGCCATCCACACAGAAAGAGTAACCGCCCTTTGCAAAGTTTGGTAGGATAGCTAATCGGTATCCACTCAAAAGGACTTCATTGTCTGTGCAAATGTGAGCACCTCTGACACAGGCTGGAATTGGTCATCACTTATGTCACAGACCCTACTCAAAAAGCCTGGGCACGCCTGTGGTTTTTGACACAGCCAGAAAATATCAGGTTACAACCCCTAAATGCCAACTTCCTGTCATTCAAACCATACACATTTTTTGTCCCTATTGTACCTCGCGCAAGCACAATGCATACGCATGCTCAGCCATTCAATATTTACTTGATTTGCAAATTCCCTATATAGTGATCCATGCTGAATTGGGAGGAGGAAAAGGAGGCAGGGTACTGGGGCAGTAAAGGGACTGCTGTGTCCAAGGTTGATTGTGAATGAGTATTGCCATCTGCCATTAGAAAGCAGGCAGGTGCGATACCACACACCTGCACTAATCCTACTGACTGGGAAATAACTGTCCTGTGGCCTCTGTGGTACCGCTCTGTAGTGGCCACCGGTTAGCCAAAGTGCTGAAAATGGCACTAATAGTAATGGCACTAATAGTAACTGCACATAGGCCCTGATTTTGGTCCATTCAGTCCCCCGTGCGTTCGCATGAGGGACCAATGATTGTGCCCATAATTAGTTATGCACATGTGCAGGACTTTGGCATGGTGCTCGCACAGGAGACAGGGCTGTATGGTGGCGGTGATGGGGCATGGGAATGCCCAGTGTTTCATGGGCATTCTCATGCAAATGCTGGGCGTTCCCATGTAAATGCCAATGTGATGTGGGGTGTCGGGGGCGGGCGGCTGACATCACATTATGTCAGCTGACCGCCCTCTCTTTGGAAGCCTGAAAATGTCTCCGCTGACTTATATTTGGGAGCCATGGATAAATCATTCTATGGTCTCCAGCAGCGGCACATGCAAGGGGATGTGTCTTTGTGACACATACATTCACATGGTTGCGAGGGGATACCGCAGTGGAGGGGAGGGGCAGAGAGTTCCCTGGGGTGGCGCCATAAGTCAATCAGAATCACCCCCATAGTCGGGAAATTATTGGTTCCAGATTGTTAAATTTGGTTGAAAATGCTTGTGGATTACAATTTCCGAACAGTGCCCCAGATTGTCAATATGATTGAAACATGAATTCGACATGCCAATTGTATTATATCAAAAAAAATAGTTCAGTCATGCCAGTGGCTACACTTTTAACAATAGGCCCATTCCCCACTGAGGAATATTATCTCTACAACATGAGGCTGCTGCCCCATTCTTGAGATTTTGTTTGCAGGAGAATAACCAGGTTTATGTTACACATAAAGCTTGAATTGAATTTGACCAAAAAACCATACTGTATCTCACATTTTATTTGGGTAACTTTAATGTTTTCTGTCAAACTTTAGTTGTGTTTTGATCTAGTTTTTCTTCAGTAATGGATTCTCTCTAACCAGAGGCATGGAGACCACACCCAGATGCTTCCCTCCCAGGGGCACACACCAAAATGCAGACTCCACAGCAGTGACAGGAAGCCAGGCACTGCATTATCCTGCAGAGCTTGGCTCCCTCACTGAGGAGGAGCCGGGAGTACAGGCAGTCTCCCATTGAAGACCAGCACCTCTGAGGGTGCTGGACATGTCCCTGGAGTGATGTCAACTCTGTGCAAGGCAACAACCCCATTGTAATGTCTTCAAGGGAATTTATGTGAGGCCACACCCCTTCCCACAAAGTCCTTCTTCCTTTTCAAGCATGGCTATTGGCTGCACTGTGTGTCTTTGACCCCAGTGATGCCACTGTTTCTAATCACCCTTGCATATACTGTAGGTCAATTTTATGCAGAGCTCTCGCTCTCTCTCCAGTTTCAGTGAATTAAATTTTTAGCTTCTTCAAAATGAAAGTTGACCAACCTGTGGCTTCCTTCACAAGTCTCCTTCTTCCTTTAACGAAGAGTTTTGAGGGACAGCCTCTGGAGCAATTGGATATTATTTTGTAGCCTGTAATCTCGTACAATGCACTTTGGTCTTCATTTTCAAAGCTTTCCTTCATATTCACAGAATGACCAATGTTTTTTACTTATTCTGTCTTTTACTCCAGTGATTCACAGGTAGAAAACATTGAAAGCCAATTGTGAGGGTAGTATATTTCATCTGTGTTTCCTCAGTATAGGGGGCCTAATTCAGCATGGATGGTTAATTAGAGAATTCACAAATTGAATGATTATCGAATGATTTTACATTCGCACCTTTGAAATTGCGCATGTGTGGGAGAATTAGCGATAGAAAATGTGTATGGATCTTAATAGTAGTCCTCTCGCAGTTAGACTGACAGGAAGCTGGCATTTGTAGATGGTAACCTGCCATGTTCTGCGTGTGTCTGAAAAAATGCAGGTATTTTTGAGAAGGGTCTGTGACGTCAGTGATGACCACTTCCACCCTGTCTCAGTCACAGATTAGTGGGAGCATCAGACCTACTCATATTTGCACAGACAGCAACATCCTTTTGATGGTTTTGGAATTGTGTATGGATTTGCAAGGGTTTGAATATTTATGTAAGTAGCATTGTTTATTGTTTTTTATTTCTTTGTAAGGATATCAATATGCTTATCCCAAGCATGTTTAACTAGCTCTACTGTATTTGACTCTACCACCTCTGATGGGAGGCTATTCCACTTATATACTACTCTTTCTGTGAAGTAATTCTTCCTCAAATTTTCCCTGAATCTTCCTCCCTCTAGTTTCATGTCCTCATCTTCTGTGGCTCCTTTTCCTGTGAAGAATGTCTCCCACCTGTACCTTGTTAAATCCCTTGATATATTTGAAAGTTTCTATCATGTTCCCCCTTTCCCTTCTCTGCTCTAAAGTATACATGTTAAGATCTTTTAGTCTTTCCTGGTACGTTTTGTGATGTAGGCCATGCACCATTTTAGTTGCCCTTCTTTGTACAGTCTATAATGTATTTATATCCTTCTGGGGGTATGGCCTCCAGAACTGAACACAATACTCTAGATGAGGTCGTACCAATGACCTATACAGTAGTATTACAGTACTTCTTTCTTTCTACTGCGGATACCTCTCCATATGCAACCAAGCATCTGACTTGCCATCTTCATTGCTTTGTTACATTGCCTGCCTGCCTGCCTGCCTGCCTGCCTTTAAGTCACCTGAAATAGTGACACCTAGATCCACCTTCTCCTCAGTAGTTTCCATTATAGTGCCATTTATACAATATTAAGGGGGGTATTCAAATGTTTACTTTTGGGCGTCAGATTTATCACGCCTTTCAAATTCACGCATCTGACGTCTTTTGAAGTAATGGTCGGGTTTGCTATTCAAATGTTTTTTCTTTAGACATCTAATCTGCTGAAGTTGTCTTATTTATCACGCCCATTTATTCCCCTCTTTTAATATCACGCCCATTTTATCCCCTTTTTTTTATATCACGGATTGCATATATTTTATTTGCGTGCCATATTATTCTTTTTTTATTCCCTATTTTGTTCCACCTGTTTTGCCCTGCCCTCTGCCCAGTCATACAAGTTTGTCTCCATTATAAGAGCGCCCCTCACCCCGTTAAGCAGAAACCATTTAATTTGCACTGCCCTCACCCAACTACACCCTGATGTGTCCTGTACTGTGATTCTAAAAGGTGCCAGACGGGGTCCCAACAGTCAGAATCCCGACTGTTAAAACACTGACAGACTGGATTCCACGGCCACCGGCTATTCTCCCTCGTGGGGGTCCACGACCCCCACGAGGGAGAATAGAATTCGTGGCGAGCACAGCAAGCCCGCAAGGGGCTTAGTTGCGCTCACCATGCGGTCTGAGTCCGGCCAGTCGGAATCCCAACGTCGGCCTCATGACTGTTGGGATCCCAACTGTCGGAACCCTATACCACACCCGATTCTAAAAAGCAGATATGGGAGCAGGCGGATGCCACATTCAGGGAGCTGCTGTGGAAAACGAAGAGCAGAGGATGTGTGCTGCAGCCTGCCGCCCACTGGAGAGAAGACGAGCCACTGTGCTGTGCATGGAGCCGGAGCCTGACACCCACAAAAGAGACGACGAGCCGCTGTGCTGTGCATGGGGCCTGCTGCCCACAGGAGAGACAACGAGCTGCTGATCTAAGCAGGAAGCCAGAGCCTGCCGCCCACAGGAGAGACGACGAGCTGCTGCACTCAGCAGGAAGCCAGAGCCTGCCGCCCACAGGAGAGATGACGAGCTGCTGCACTCAGCAGGAAGCCAGAGCCTGCCGCCCACAGGAGAGACGACAAGCTGCTGCACTCAGCAGGAAGCCGGAGCCTGCCATCCACATGAAAGAATACGAGCGGCTGGGCTGTGCAGGGAGCCTGAGCCTACCGCCCACAGGAGAGAACAGGAGCCACTGCGCTGTGCAGGGAGCCGGCAGCCGCTGACCCATCAGGGTGATCCGTCTGTCTCACACACCTTTGGGAGACTTGTGTGTGAAGGAGTTGGGGGGGGGGGTTGCCCGTATACAGTCATTAGGTCGACACTATTAAGTTTGACATGCATTGGGTCAACCACTGAAGGTCAACAGGGCTTAGGTGAACATAGAAAAGGTCGACACAAGCATTAGGTCGACATTGGGAATGTCAACAGTTAAAGTGTCGACATGGGTTTTTCACGTTTTTTCTGAGCCGGCATGTGCCGGCAGGTGGTATTTCATGCCCTACCATCCACTAGAGTGTGGAGGGAGAATATATTAGTGTGCTGAGCACAGCGAGGCACCGAGCCCGACGCATGGTGAGCACACGCAAGGCACTTTTTCAGTGTCCATGTCGACTAGTGTATGTCAACATTAGGGACAAAAAAAGTCAAAAGGTCAACCTTTTGACAGTCAACCTTCCCATTGTTGACCTAATGCATGTTTCGACCTTTTGACCCTGACAACCTTAACCATGTTGACCTTTTCCAAGTGTCGACCTAAGCCCTGTTGAACTTCAGTGGTCGACCCAATGACCCATATGCGTTTTGTCGGTGTGCTTACACTCTATGGGGGGTATGGTCGGGTTTGCTATTCAAATGTTTTTTCTTTAGATGCCTAATCTACTGAAGTTGTCTTATTTATCACACCCATTTATTCCCCTCTTTTAATATCACGCCCATTTTATCCAAATATTTTTATATCACGGATTGCATATATTTTATTTGCGTGCTATTTTATTCATTTTTTATTCCCTATTTTGTTCCACCTGTTTTTAACCTGCCCTCTGCCCAGTCATACAAGTTTTTCTCCATTATAAGAGCACCCCTCACCCCGTTAAGCAGGCGCCATTTAATTTGCACTGCCCTCACCCAACTACACCCTGATGTGTCCTGTACTGTGATTCTGAAGGGTGCCAGACGGGGTCCCGCCAGACGGGGTCCCGACAGTCATTTACCCAATGTCGGGATCCCGACTGTTAAAACACTGACAGAATGGTTTCCACGGCCACCAGCTATTCTCCCTCGTGGGGGTCCACGACCCCCATAGAGGGAGAATAGTATAGGTGGCGTGTGCAGCGAGCCCACAAGGGGCTTTGTTGCACTCGCCATGCTGTCTGAGTCCGTCCAGTCGGGATCCCGATTTCGGGCTAATGACTTTCGGGATCCCGACTGTCGGAACCCTATACCACACCCGATTCTGAAAAGCAGATATGGGAGCAGGCGGATGCCACATTCAGGGAGCTGCTGGGGAAGATGAAGAGCAGAGGATGTGTGCTGCAGCCTGCCGCCCACAGGAGAGAAGACGAGCCGCTGCGTTGAGCAGGAAGCCAGAGCCTGTCGCCCACAGGAGCGAAGAGAAGCCACTGGGCTGTGCATGGAGCCGGAGCCTACCGCCCACAGGAGAGAAGAGGAGCCACTGTGCAGGGAGCCGGCAGCCGCTGACCCACCAGGGTGATCCGTCTGTCTCACACACACTTGGGAGACTTGTGTGTGAAGGAGTTGGGGGGGGGGGATTTGCCTGTATTCAGTCATTAGGTCGACACTATTAAGTTTGACATGCATTGGGTCACTGTAGGTCAACAGGGCTTAGGTCAACATGGAAAAGGTCGACACAGGCATTAGGTCGACATTGGGAATGTCAACAGTTAAAGTGTCGACATGGGGTTTTCACGTATTTTTCTGAGCCGACTTGTGCTGACAGGCGGTATTTCATGCCCTACCATCCACTAGGGAGTGGAGGGAGAATATAATAGTGTGCTGAGTGCAGCGAGGCACCGAGCCTGAAGCATGGCGAGCACACGCAGGGCACTTTTTCACTGTCCATGTCGACTAGTGTATGTCAACATTAGGGACAAAAAAGTCAAAAGGTCAACCTTTTGACTGTCAACCTTCCCATTGTTGACCTAATGCATATGTCGACCTTTTGACCCTGACAACCTTAACCATGTCGACCTTTTCCAAGTGTCGACCTAAGCCCTGTTGACCTTCAGTGGTCGACCCAATGACCCATACGCATTTTGCCGGTGTGCTTACACTCTATGTGGGAGGTGTGCCTATACTCTATGGGGGGATGTGTGTCTATACTCTATTACACAGGTTCTCAAACTCGGTCCTCGGGACCCCACACGGTGCATGTTTTCCAGGTCTCCTCACAGAATCACAAGATAATTAGCTCCACCTGTGGATCTTTTAAAATGTGTCAATGAGTAATGAGTGCACCTGTGCACCTGCCGGGTGACCTAGAAAATGTGAGCTGTGTGGGGTCCTGGGGACCAAGTTTGAGAACCCCTGCTCTATTGCATTTTATTATTTTTAAAGTTTATCCTTAACCCCTTATAAAAAATGGAAATTTAATTAGATAAGCCATTCATTTAAAAAAAAAAAAAAAACACTTTTATCACCACCCGACACCCAGGTGAATAAAATGACAAGAAATTGACCAATTTTAGACGACTATTAAAAGGCGTGAAACTTATCACCAAACATTTGAATACGAAGCCCATTGAAAATGACTGTGAAGTAAAAGATGTTTAAAAAAACTGTCAACTTTTAAAAGACAGAAGAATTGAATATCACACTAATATCACGGCATATAAATGTTGTGAAAAAAAGGGAGAATAGGCGTGAAAGAAAGAACAGACCAACATTTGAATACCCCCCTTAGTCTTTGAATTTTGGAGACCCAAGTGCATCTATGAATGAATTAGGCCCACTGTCTGGAACAATTTTTTATAAGTATTAACTGCAACACATACATGTGTGTATTAATTCACATGCTTTTGTATATTTTTATCGACTACTTCCCCAGGGAATTGAGTAACCCATCAATTGGGCACCCTGGACTATAGTCGCAAAATCTGTCTGACTTGCTTCAAAGGTAGAAAAAGGGTAGCAACAGTAAAGGGATGTAGTATAAAATCTTAATATTCTGGAAGTCAACACCAGAATGTCGATATGGTTTGGATATTGTTATTCCAAATGATGACATTGAAATACTCTCGACATTTGTAGTGTGTACATTTGGTGTTTTCATTTGTCATTTTCTTTGCATTTTAGCTATAACCCTAATCAAAGCCTAACCTTAGCCCTAACTGCAGCCCTCACCACAGACTAACAGCAGATTGTCCTAAAGGCCTCCATACACTATGCAACTTCTCAGAGGAGAGTCGTTTCATGCAGTGCCCCTTGAGCCACCTGGGAGCTTCCCGGATAGAAGGATCACATAAAATACATTGAATGCTGTCCTTTTGCACTCCATATATCGTATGCATTGCCCTTCCCCGCTGCCGGGACCATGCATCAGATAGGGTGACAAACGCATGCGATTTGGTCACTTTTCACCCGATTTCTCAGCCCAATTCATCGGAATCAGG
The DNA here is from genome assembly GCF_055691185.1 of Crinia signifera. Classification (NCBI taxonomy): domain Eukaryota; kingdom Metazoa; phylum Chordata; class Amphibia; order Anura; family Myobatrachidae; genus Crinia; species Crinia signifera. The sequence goes on from NC_139218.1 coordinate 270,706,084, forward strand.
TGTAAAGTGGCCAAATTGCACTAGTGTATGGCAAGCTTTAGACCTAATCACAGCCTAACCTTAACCCTAACCACAGTCTTACAATAAAATGGTCTGTTGACATTCACAATGTTGACATTACCATACTATCGACATTCTGTCAAAGTCAACATTTTTGCTTACAACATTATGTCATGTCGACATTCTGACTAAATACCACAGTAATGTATATCTCCTGCTAAGTGTGTACACTTACTGAGTGTGCCATGGAATGTTTTCGCAGCTAGCGAGCCTTCAATGTGTCTATCACAGTTCAGATGAGGTATAAATAATGAAGATGCATACAGGTTTTCACTTGACTGTAGTTTTCCTACTTATTTGAAAGCATTTCAGTTTATCCGGATAAGGGATAGCAACAATCACCTTGCTAGACATACTAGATATGAAGCATACATCTATTGTGTCACTCACCCTCTGAGGAATATTCCTGTGCTGCATTCTAATCCACTGCCTCAGGACACAGCAGCCAGGGAGGGTTACAGATCTGTGGTTAGACTTGTCCTCCAGGATGGCTTTGAAGAAAAATTGAAAATATCTTTGCAAGACATACACTGGACGAGATGCTGTTTGCAGCATGTCAGATTTTGTTCACCAAGACATTTGCTTAAGGTCAAATGATGTAAAGCACTGTCCCTTGTGGTCATCTATGTCAATTTAGTTTTACATCATACAGCTGGTTTAATATAAAGCTGATAGCCAAGTTAATGCCACCATGACGACAAACCTTCTGTATAGATCTAGATGAGTCCTGACGGAAATGCAAAGGGCTCTAATGTATCATTTTTTAGTACTGTACCTTTAGTATTGTACTCCGACAAATAGGGTGAAGACAAATATAAGATGACTTCCTAGAGAGCTGGTTGGTTGCCAGTGGAGAGTCTCTCACACTGATCTCTGATCAGACCTCTAGTGCTCCTCAGCATTCATTCTGTGAGTGTTCCATTGGGATGTTCCAGAAGGTTTCCAGCAATACCAATTCCAGCCCATTTTTCAGAAATTCCGGTTCCAGCCCAATACCCAGCACTTCCGGTTCCAGACTGGTTCCTAGCATTCTAGTTTATAAAAAGAGATCAACTGATGTTATTGTTGGGCGCTGTAATGAGATGGTTCTCAATAAGCAAGAGGGAAAAGGCAATTCCCACAAATTAAAATAATAACAAACTATAACAGCACTAAATATTTAACAATCAAGTGAAAAAAGTTTTTAATAAAAACATAATTAATACATACTGTATACCAGGAACCACACTCTGGGAACTATAAGATAGGGCTCATTAGTGGGGAGAGGCAATGTTTATGTCCCAAATGGTGGCTAATCGTGCCCTAATTACATTCCAAAGTTAGTTACCGCAGATACAGGTAGTCACCGCTGGAGGAAGGAATCTGGACTAATTGTCCCAATAGGATGTTAGGTCCTCTCTAGAAGCACATTGTAGGTGAGCTGGTGTAGTCACTTATGGATGGGTCAAGAGATGGTTAGGTAGCCAGTTGGGAGCCAGATTTCAGTCCGACAACACAAACTCATACATATGTGTCAGTTGTGAGTCATGAGTACAGTTTCTGATGTACTGTAATGCAAACTAGTTTTTTTATGTACTATATCTGATGCATCTAGCATGGGGCTGCTGTAAGTGCACATAATAATAGACTAGTTGTGTCATTATATTAGGGGTACTTACATTATACTGAGATAGTCAACCAGACTTCAGCAACTAAAACCACATTGAGAGAGTCTCAGAATCACCCCCAATGAGGTCAACTATCATCAAAGTTTCCATCCCGATATCTTGTTTGGTAATATCTGTGGCTTCCATGCTGCAGCTGCTGCCATCACTCTTTCTGTGAACAAGTGTCTTGGCTGTGTTTGCAGCAGAGAGCACACACCTGACTCACAGATAAGTACAGCAGTACCCATGCAATACAAAGGGAAAGCATTCACCAGAACTAGGAAAACTATACATGTGAAAGACTGTCGCAGTGCGTCTTTTATGCCTTCTTCTTTCACTGTCCCTCATTCCTTCCAAATGATGCCCATGGCCAGTAGCCACACAAAAATGCAGTAATATTACTGACCAATCAATCAATCACTCACTCATCTACCAACAATTATAATTATTATCTCACTACCTTAAAGGAACATTTCTTTGGGACAATCTTTACCTTTTGTTTAGATGTTGTCAGTTGTTTGTATCCTTATTCCCTCATTGTATAATGTTGTTTTTGCATTAATTGCATTTTTCTACAATGCATGCATGCCATACATGCACATATGTGATAATAGACCACTTGACCACTGGTGGTAGAAATCATGTGTTTTATTAGATAGAGATTGATGATATTAGTAAAAGCATGTAAATGAGAATAAATGAGAATTATGAAATCTTATTACAGTTAACCCCATCTACTTCTGCCTGCAATCAGAACAGCATCTTTTAAATACTGCAGGACCAATTCTATTCCCAAGCAATGAAGACGGAACTAAACCGAGCCAGCAAAGCATTTGCAAACAGCCAATCATAAGTGGTTTGTGAATGCTGGTGACTTCCACCATCCCCCACTAAATGCACCTGCTCCTGACAGTGTCGTAGCTAGAAATTTTTCTCCCTCTGCCCAAAAATATTCCGGCGGCCCCCCTCCCCCAAGACAGGGCAAGGCGATGGACTACGGGTGCCTCTGGCTGAGCTGACAGGCGACCCAGGCAGCAGTGAGCGCTGAGCTGGTCCCGCTCCGTGCATATTTAATGAGTGTTCCCCACCCCGTGCATGTGTAATGAGCAGACCCTGCTGGCGCAACTCCCCCAAGCCGCTGCGGGGTCTGCCACATATGTAGCTACGCCACTGGCTCCTGACCACTTCTAAATAATGTATTTCTCAGGCAGAAAAATAATATTTACACTGCCTATATGCATTTATAAATGCATGAACAGAGCCCAATGCCAGAATAATGCCAGCATGCATGTGCCCACAGCTCTGGGCATACACAGTACAAATTCACACAAGCTAGGTTACACTATTTGCTTATGTACTAACCTGTGATTCAGCTTTTGGAAATCATAAAATAAATGTTTTTAAAATAATATTTCAGTACCCAAAAGTTAATGCTACAAATGGTATTAAATGACTAGATTGGTAGCTAAGGAAATGTATTGGCCTTGCTCCTGTTACAGAACTATTTTAAATACTACTTAAACAGATATTTTGTCTGCTGACAAGTTGATGAAAAACAAATCTGGCCTGCTTCATACTAAGAACAGAAGCTCCACAGCGCACTCCATATGATGAAGCAAATCGCTGCTATAACCATGTACAGTAAATGTGCTGTCCGCAGAAAGGAGCAGATGGGACAAAATATCCCTTGGGGTTGAATAAAAACACACAGAAAAAAACATTCTTAGTGTAAAATGTAGCTTTATACAATAAAATGAAATATCAGCCATGCAGTGTAATTCCCAGCATTGTGTTCCATTAACAGCTAGATGAAATTCCTTAGGAAATCAGCAGTCAGAAATCTGATGTGCATGGATAATGATTATTAGCTGCATTTACATAAACTACCAACCAATCAGCTATTGTCATTTTTCAAACACAGCCTGTAACATGTCATCTAGGAGCCGATTGGCTGGTACTTTAGCTTCATTTAATCTATCTCTCTCCATGGCTTAGCCTCCATGTTTGGTAACAAATGTGTGGTAAACTATAGTGACTTAAGAACTACACTAGTGTTAACCTATCAGATATAAAGAAAGGAATCCTCAATAGGTACCTGCCCTGTGATGACATGGGGTGTGATATATATATATATATATATATATATATATATATATATATATATATATATATATATATATATATATATATATATATGTAACATGGTGGGTTCATCTATATATATATATGTAACGTTCCGGTCAGTTCATTAACTGACCGGAGGAGTGCCGCAGCCATCCAATTGCTATATATATATATATATATATATATATATATATATATATATATATACTGTATATATATATATATGTACAGAGATCCAGATCCCCTGTCCTGAGGCCAGGCACAGGGGAATAAACGGCACTCACGGATTTGAAACAAGGGTACTTTTATCAATACATCAGTGGTTCCCAAACTGTGTGCCGTGGCTCCCTGGGGTGCCTCGGGACACATGCAGGGGTGCCGCGGCTTGGTGGTCCAGGACCAACTCAAACTACTAATGATTATTTAGGAGCAAAACCAGTGCTGGTGGCTGCCAATCATAGAATGTGTACAAACAGAAGCAAATCCTGCCCTTTACCACATAACTGCCTCTAAGAATCGCATATAAACCCAATCTAATTAATTTTTTTTGGACCTAGGGGTGCCGTGAAAAAAATTCTGATTCTCTAGGGTGCCGTAAATCAAAAAAGATTGGGAACCTCTGCAATACATGATAAGTGAAGTTTACAGCATGATCTTCTCAACGTTTCAAGGCAGGTTGCCTTTTCGTCAGGATGCGCTGTGATGTGTCTAAAGTGCCAAAGGTGCAGTGAATAAACTCGAGCAGTCTGCTCGCTTACCTTATGTAGCCAGTGTAGGGAAACATGCCGGCGTGTACGGTCTCCAGCTTCCGGGACCAAGGGCGCAGCCCACTGTGACGTCGCGCCGTTGCCCTGGTTACCCTAGACGCCTGCTGCCGTTCTCCGCTGGACATGCTGTGCCTGTGTGTAAGAAACAAAAACATAAGACCAACTGTGACATACAGTCGGATGCAAAGTGGATTGTACTATAATCAAATAAACCACGCGTGCTGGGGCTACAAAAACTGTAAACGTGTGGGTGAATAGTTGAATTAAAATATCGCAATTAAAATAACTCTCTCCTTAGGCTATGTATGTATTGTATTATCATATTTCGCAAATTATGCATCTTATAGACATCAAAGCGCCTCCCACGGAAGTGGCTATATAAAGATATAATACAATGTAATATCATCATGTTTCTAGCAATATAGCTAATAAACCTGTCTAACATTTAATACTCAAAATTCAATGTTGTTGAATACCTATACTTTACCAGGCCAACATTATTTAATCATCAAAATTAGCAGGATCTTACAGCCTCTATAGGTTTTTTTCACACAAAGGAATTCCAAGCTATCATTTCGTTGAGTCCCTGTGGTGCCATCGTGTTCAGTCTACAAATCCATTGGTAATCTCGCTGTGAAAGTATCTTCTGCCTATCACCCCCCCGGGCCAATGGTGGCACATGATCAATGATCTGGCATTTTAATTGGGCCAAAGAATGCCCACTCGCTTTAAAATGTCTCGCTACCGGCTGGTTTATTTCTTTGCCTTGCAGGCAGCCCAGAATGGCTGACCGATGTAATGCCATACGTACCCGTAGGTTGACTATAGTTTGGCCCACGTAGAATTTCCCGCAGTGGCACATAATAATGTATATAATATACGGTGTCTTACAATGAACTACGTGCTTGATTTGATATGTCCTGCTCGTCTGGGGATGTTTGAACGTGGAGCCCGTGATGAGATAGGCGCAGGCGGTGCAGGAGGGGCAGCGGTAGCATCCAGGTTTTTTCTCCTGTATGTTAAACAGGGTAGGGGGTGGAGGTTTTGTAATGTTGGTCCTTACTAGAAAATCCCGCAGGTTGCGGCCCCTTTTGTAGCATGGCATGATGTTTTTATCCTTAAAACCCGGTAGTTGTTTGTCGCATTTAATTAAAGGCCAGACTGCTTTTAGAGCTCTGGGAAGAACTGTGGTAGCTGGTGTGTAGGTCGTAATAAATGGTATGATGTTAGTAGTATTTGTCTTCTTCTTGGTTTGTAATAGTTGTTCTCGAGGGATTTCCAGTACCTGTTGTTTTTGTTGTTTTAAGATGGATCTTGCGTAGCCCCTGGCAGCAAACTTTTCAACCATTTTGTCCAATTCTTGGCCCACTGTGGCAGTGTCACTATGTATTCTGGCCACCCTCATCATTTGCGATTTGGGTAGGCTCCGTTTAAGCGCAAGTGGGTGGTTGCTATTTGCTTTCAACAGGGTGTTCCTGTCTGTTTCTTTATGGAACACTGTGGTCACTACTCGCTTGTCTTGCAACTCAATGTTTACATCCAGATAACTAACCTTCTGTCCTCCTAGATGGTAAGTGAACTTTATGGGGCCTTCACGGCCGTTGATGTTATTGATAAGATCTATAAGGGCTTGCTGAGTGCCTGTCCATACAATCAGCAGGTCATCTATGTAGCGAGTATACATAGCGATCTGACAGCTAACCGTCTGATCCATGAAAAAAAACTCCTGCTCCTGTTCAAACATATATATGTTTGCGAGTGATGGTGATACGTTAGATCCCATAGAGCATCCAGTTAGCTGTAGATAGTAGCTGCCATTGTGGAGGAAGAAATTTCTGGTTAGTGTGAGATTCAGTAGTTCCAAAAATAACGGTATATCTAGTGCCGAGAAGTTGACTTTGAATAGGAACGCCCTGGTGGCTGAAAGTGCTTGTGCATGGGGGATCACAGTGTAGAGGTTTTTCACATCTAAAGTGCACAGTGCTGTATTCTGGGGTAATTCTCCCAATGCCTTGAGTTTTAATAGCAACTGGGTCGTGTCCTTCAGGTACGTCCTTTGCGTCATAATATACGGCTGGATGAGATTGTCCAAAAACTGCGAGATCGGTTGGAATAATGACCCCCGGGCTGAGATGATAGGTCTACCCGGGGGATTCTGCAGGTCTTTATGCACCTTCGGTATTGTGTAGATGACCGGGGTGATAGGGTGGTCTTTTGTCAATGTGCGCAGGACTTTTTTGCTGATATGGCCCATCTGGTGAGCCTGAGCTAAAATCACGTCCAATTCTTTCTTAAATTGACCTGTCGGATCTGCTGGCAGTTTTCTATAGGTTGCTGGGTCTGATAACAACTCGTCTAAATTCTTGATGTATTGCTCAGTGTCCTGTATTACTATAGCCCCGCCTTTATCAGCGGGGCGTATAGTTATGGCCAGGTTGTTTGACAGTTGTTTAAGGGCTTGACTTTCCCTCCTGGTCATATTAGACCACTTGCTTGGAGTTGTAACATCAAATTTCTTCACCGATTCATCTACAATGTTCACAAAAGATTTGATAGCAGCATTACTTGAAGGAGGATCGAAAGTAGAGTGACCAAATTTTTTTATGAAATCCTCATGTATATCCCGTTGGGGATGCTGTTTGTTCTGAAAAAATTCTTTCACTCTTAGTGACCGTCCCATTTTGTGCAAGTCTACATTCCAGTTAAAAACATTATGTTTATTTGAAGGTACAAAGGATAACCCCTGGTTTAAAACTTTTTCTTCTTCTTGAGTGAGTATGTACGATGACAGGTTAAAAATTAGGGTCTCTTTCTGTTTGCGGTTGGCGGTTTTCTGTAACCGATCCGATTGGCCGCCTCTTCTGGTATATCTGGTGCCTTGCCTCCGGTTCTGGCCCGGGTTAGTCGTCCTAAAGGGACACCACCTTGGGAAGTGCCCTCGTCAGAGTCCTCTACAGCGAAATCGCTGTCACTAGTATATCGGTATTGCTCCCTACGTTGTTTATCACGCCAAGTTGGTTTGGCGTAGGAGCGGGCTCTTTGCCGGGTAGGCTCCGTTCCGCTTAGCCACCGATAAACTCTCCCCTCTTCGTAGTCTGCTTGCACAGTATCCCATTTCTTCCTCTTAAATTTCTCTAGGTCTGCTTTATATTGACCCAGTTGTGTTTCCAATTTTTCCCAAAGTGCAGAGTGCTTCTTGTCTAATAAAGTGCTTTTATTGTCATCCCGGATTAAAGCCGTCTTAGATCGAGTAGTCTGTAAGATGTTTCCAGATTCTTCTATCACCAGGACCATGAGGTCCTGGCTGCATTTATTCAATATTGAGATCCACTTCAAACAGAACTGGGGGTTATTCCTCCCTATAGTAGGGGTGTTGTTGATACGAAATCCCCTAGGGATACGATGAGCCCTGTAGTAGTCTGATAGCGTGGATCCATGCAGGTGAAAATCGATCTCTTTTTTCTGCAATTTAAATAGCACATTGTATACATCTTCTGCAGACTGGGTCAGAGGAAGGGGACTGTCCGACTCTTTAAAAAGGATAGATTGTACTCGCTCCTGCGAAAAGGTGAAAGTTTGATCAAGGTGCTTTTGTATGTCCACAAACGAAAGTGCGTCATTATGTGCAGTATCCATCTGTGCAAATATATTGATGGAGCAATTGGAGAGAGATAAAGTGATATTGTGCAGAAAATATCACCGGCATGTTTCCCTACACTGGCTACATAAGGTAAGCGAGCAGACTGCTCGAGTTTATTCACTGCACCTTTGGCACTTTAGACACATCACAGCGCATCCTGACGAAAAGGCAACCTGCCTTGAAACGTTGAGAAGATCATGCTGTAAACTTCACTTATCATGTATTGATAAAAGTACCCTTGTTTCAAATCCGTGAGTGCCGTTTATTCCCCTGTGCCTGGCCTCAGGACAGGGGATCTGGATCTCTGTACCTATCACCATAAGGGCACCACGGTATTTACATCATTTGTCCGGAGTGCCGAACATACCAGGACACTATATATATATGTATATATATATATAGTAGTACTTTTGTAGATCGGCACTCCTCACGGTTAACTGTCTGTAATGCCTCGGTGCAAGTTAGAGTGTGCGCACACACCATTTAACCAAGGTTAGCAGCGGCACTCGTAGGACTTTAGAATAAATCACAAACCCAGACTTCAGTGTCTGGGTTTGTGATTTATTCTAAAGTCCTACGAGTGTCGCTGCTAACCTTGGTCATATATATATATATATATATATAGACTTCTTTCACATAGGACACGGCACTCCAGGTCGATATAAAACGTAGAAATTTTATTGAGACGGCAACGTTTCAATACATCCGTATTATCATCAGGCTCAACATTGCTAACAAAGACACATACTTATATACCCCCCAGGTGTACCTTACGTCTAGGGAACGCCCCCCAGACGCAACAGCGTGCTATGTAAGACGCACATAGTATATCACATTGCTAAGCAACAGGACTTACTATGATGTCCCTTAACCCTTAACATGCACCATCATGTCAATAATATTTGAAACATATACAAAATATATAGAAAAAATAGAAAAAAAGAAAAAGTAGAAAAAATATGTAAAAAAACACAAACAGCAAAAACATGTAATCCCTATACCAAAGAACATTACATACAAAGGACCATATAATCATATCAAGAAGATAGAATAGCAATTGCACAATTATATCAACACATTAATACCGGAATATTCATTGAGACCATTAGGGGCAACTGTGCCCAAACGGGCAATCCAGCGCGCCTCACATTTAAGTAATTGTAAACCACGATTACCTCCCCGAATAGAGGGGGGAATGTGGTCTATCATGCGGTATCTCAAACTGGATAGACTGTGACGTTTCATGGCAAAATGTCTGGAGACTGGTTGGTCACTCGTTCCCTTTACAAGAGCCTTCCGTATGGACGATCTATGGGCCGTCATCCGCTCCTTAAAGGGGCGTTCAGTTTTTCCTATGTAAGATAGGCCACAAGGACATAATATTTGATATACCGTAAAGGGTGTACTACACTTAAGTAAATATCTAATAGGAATTGGTCTACCAGTCTGGGGATGATTGAAAGATGTGCCAGGTATTAAAAAACTGCATGTAGTACATACACATCGTATACAACCCACTTTCATAGATGGTCTAATAGATGTAAGTGCTGAAGCATCTGTTTTAACCAACATATCTCTGATGCTCTTAGATCGCTTAAAACTGGGAAGAAGTTTAGTCTGGGATAAACCTAGATTGGAATCCGCTTGTACTAGTGGCCAATGACGACGTATTATTTTGGTAAGGGTAGGGCTATGTTGGTTGTATGTAGTTACCCATGGTAACCGATCATTTAACCCTTCATCTGATTTAGAAGTATGTAACAATTCCATTCTATCCATGGATAACACTTTTTCCTTGATAGTTTCCAATTCAATCAAGGGATATCCTCTTTGGGAAAAACGTGTGATCATGTCATCCATCTGAGCTGTTGCTATCACAGGATCTGATACTATACGCTTAACTCTCAATAACTGTGAATATGGTAGACTACGTATTGTTGACCTCGGATGACAGCTATTATAATCCAATAAATTATTTCTGTCTGTGGGTTTAGCGTTTATATATATATAAATATAAATCAGCAGATGGACCGGCACTCTGTGCTGATAGCCAGGTAACTTGCCCTGGTGCCTTCTCAGCTTTGTAGATAAAGCAGGAATACAGGAGGCTTGTGGAGCGGCACTCAGGTAATAGATGTAGCAATAATCGACACTACAATGTCGTCAGTTTCAACGTTTCAGTGCTCTGTTTTATTGGCACTATCGTCAGGATACAACCAGTGAATGCAAACATGATTTCTTATATAACACCACTAGTGCATGGGGGAGGGAACATCCGGCCACTCCCACCTGTCAATCAGGGGGTAGTTACATCATCGGATCCTTCACCTGCCCTCCAATACACTAATCACCACACAAGAAACAAACAAATATATGTCACAATAAAATTACATACAGAATGACAGTATAGCCGGTAACAGTTTCAATCATCCCCATACAGGCAAGAAATTGCTCATTCGGCAGCATCTGACCTGTAACAGTACCCACGTACCACCCCATGGTTATAATGTATACAACTCCATATCCCCTGTAGTTGCTTATGCTGGTGTATAATCGTTTTAAATACATACACAGTGCGAGTAATCACAAAATTCCTATACAAAACGAATGCAAATAGTAATCAGACTCTCATTTATCCCTCATTACCAGTATTCTTTCAGCTGTGGCCATAATTATCACCATGCCCATTTTTTATGACTGCTGCCCTGTTCTGTCGACTCCACACCTGCGGCATAAGAGTCCCTGCATGTGCCGACACATTGCACATGCACAGCACAAACTATTAGGTTTGAAGCCTATCTCTGAAAGAGGACATATGGTAATCACCACCTGACTGAGGAGACCCCAAAGGAAGAATTAAGGTGTGTACACATGGGGGCTATTTTGTATATAATCGCAGGAAATATGGTCGCTAAGCGACCATATTGCCCACGATGGGAGTGTGCACCGGCAATATATCGCCGGGTGCGGGCTCCCGTTTTACCCCTGTAGTGATCGCTGGTCGCAGGAACATGCTCCTGCGACCAGCTGATTACCACTGCCGGGCTCCCCCCGGCAGTTTCTTTTTCATCAGCGACCATCTCTGGTCGCTGATGAACAGGAGAAACTGAGCAATATATTGCTCAGCCATATATTGATCAGCAATATATGGCTGAGCAATATATCTCCCCCGTGTGTACGGGGCTTTAGTGTAACCACAGCAGCTAATTGCATGTGGCATGTTTTAGCCAGTAGAAAATCAGTAGGAAGTGGTAATTGTTTTTGGTCAATTTTTATTGTCAATCTATTGTCAAGTTTTTATTTGCAGTCTTATTTGTATTTGCAGTCAATTATGAATGCAACTGACAAAAATGACAGCCGCTACTAAAAATCGATCAACATTGATTTTAAAATCCATTTAAAAATCCAACTAGTAGTAAATGTTCAACTGAAACACAACATCGATGGTGGCCAATTTAGATAGCTTTTTAAAATTGAACTAAAAATGTACCTTTATTACATTTACTCCTCCCTCTTTAAAGCAAAGTGGGCTTGAGTCATTTGTTTAAAGAGACTCTCCAGGTAGACAGAATCTTTCCTCTGGTACAGATGTGTCTATGTACATCTAGCCTCCTCTCACGTTAGTGTGACTCTGTAACACCTGGTGTTTTTTTTTACTTTTTCCATTAAAACGCTAGGTGTGCCCCTGCTTTCGGCCCCTGCCCACCCCCATTGCTCCCAAAATAGAGCGAAAGGCTCGGCGAGTGTGAAACTCATTCGCTCCCGGAGTTTGCACATGCATAAACTCTGACCATCGAGGATGGGGCCGAATGAAGCCCATAATGAACAGGTCTGAAACGCCCCCTATTCTGCTCTTGCCAACACCGCTTTCTTCGCTTCTTTCTTTCTTAACTCTGCCCTTCACTTTAGGCTATTTTACATACTGTACATGGGTAAGGATTTCACTATGTTTAAGATATGCACATTTCCTGCCTCTTCCCTGTATCACCCTCAGAAATCAGCATACCACCTTTGCTTACCGTTTCCTGGACAGGATAAAGGTGGCCATACACTACTGTGACTCCTCTCAGAGCCACCCAGGTCCTTTGGCATGTGATATATCTCATGCGACCCTGTTCCCCACCGCCAGGAGGTGGCCCGAGTTTGAGGTCAGATGTGAAAGCAGGTCCGACCACTGGATCTGATCCGATGTACACGGGGCGATTTTTATGCGATTTTGCCCCATTTCTCAACCCAATCCTTCAGAATCGGGTGAAATCGTGCCAAATCCCATAAGTGTAAATAAATAAAACATGAGAAGGCAGAAAATAATCTTGGCTCTTGCTAGGTTTATTATCTTGGAATATCACAATTAATAAGCATGCTTTTAACAAACAAGTCTATTTAATATTTGCATTACAAAAGCTGTTGGGGTTTAGACATTTCATTCCACTAACCCATAAACCAGGAAATGTCATTTTATTGTTGAACAGTGCAGAACGTGCACTTGAGTTGTACAATTATAAGTTTACACTCTTTCACTGATGACAATGTCAAATCGTGTTAAATTTTATAGAGTATCCACTAATGAAAATAATTACTGGTCTTATAATGTCTGCAATTAATGACCCTGCTTGATTTACAGCAGAGCTTCCGAGCATAATGTGTTTATAGGTTTGTGTGTGGGAGAGATCTGCTAACTGAATACACATCAGTGTTCTCCCATTGTTGTACTGAGGACTTGGAGACTGTAAGAAAGCTGTCTGTGGGCTTTACTGCAATGATACAGTACATGTACTAACTAGGGTTGTCTCACCAACCATAAAATGGAAATCAGCGATTACTGTAGCTTTATAAACTATAAATGCCAGTGTCTGGATGTTATACTCTAATGCAGTGGTTCCCAAACTGTGTGCCGTGGCTCCCTGGGGTGCCTCGGGACACATGCAGGGGTGCCCTGGGTTGGTAGTCCAGGACCAACTCAAATTATTAATGGTTAATTATTTATAAGCAAAAGCAATGCTGGTGGCTGCCAATCATAGAATGTGTACAAACAGAAGCAAATCCTGCCCTTTACCACATACCTGACCCAAAGAATCACATATAAATCCAATCTAATAAATTTATTTTTGGCCTAGGGGCGCCGTGAAAAAATTTTGATACTCTAGGGTGCCGTGATTCAAAAAAGATTGGGAACCCCTGCTCTAATGCAATTTTTTTTAAATACAATGGAGTTGAACTCAAGGCAGCCGCTATTGCTCCCAGAGTACATGCATGAAAATAAATGTGTGTATTCACCTGTGTACAGAGCTGCTCATAAGCTTGTTATCATTATCAGTGCATATTTTTACCATATGCCATAGTTGTATCACTATAGCCTATTTAAGCTCCTCCTACATGACAATGCCCTGTTAGAGCCCAGTTAGACTTTTTAAATTGCAGTTGGAGATATGATGAGTTTGCGTATGTCTCTCCATCTCTCCATTTGCATATTCTGTACTTGGTTCCAGGCGCATACTGGAAAGATGGTCAGCCTGATATTGGTATTCTAGAGAAAAGGTCTTTGATCATGTTATTCTGATTCTAAGTGGCAGATGTATGGTTAACCTGGTGAAGTAATAAAGTGGCTGGTACTTTATCACTAGACCGTCAGCTCCTAATTGTCAAGTTACAGGCTGGGTTAAAAATATGATTGTTAAGAGCTAATTGGCTTGTGATAAAGTACCAGCCACTTTATTGGCTTATTACATCTGCCCCTTAGTTCTCAATAACTCGTATTTGTTATAATTAAATGCATTTCCTATTTCAACAGCCAACAATTAGACAAAAGTGTTATTAGTGAAAGACTGAGATACTGCAATTAAAGTTAGATTCGTTATTACATAGATATTTTAGATATTGTACAATTAGTAAATATTAATTAACTTTTATTTCTTCTAAAGATGTTTCATGAAGATTCAACTGGAGGATGGCAATTAGTTGCGGTTGATGTGAATAAGCCCCAAGGGAGAGCTCCAGCATGCCTGCAGGTAAGGTGTACTTATAATAGCCATAGTGCAGCATCATCTGTACAGATCATGTAACACAGAATGACAGTACTGCTTCTTCTGCTGGAAATGTTGTATACAGTAATTATATTAATGCATAGATATAGCTGCCAAGAGAACTGAATTTCCAGGGACAGTCACTGCTTTACAGATTTGTGTTTGCAAATATCCCCATTATTCAGTACTAAGCCAATATTATGTGATTGTTGTTATAGGGGCATATTTATTACAACCCACATGTTTAATGCAGATGTGATAAATATCTTTCAAATACATTTTTAGCATGAAAGTTAGTAATATCACACAAATTGACTGTATTTCGCTCGCTAGGAGACAGAAACATCCTGGCTAAGAGCTAGAAGCAGTGTGATAGCGTGACACTATCCAGTGGCAGAACTTGTGGGTTGTTGGCCCAGGCTGCCCCAAGGCACAATATTAGTGTTCACCAAGCTTACTATCCAAATATATAAATAAATGCCTTACTTTTACCTTCTTACATATTTCCCCAATTGCCCCTCCATAGCCTTCTGAGTACCCCTTTCATAGGTGACTCCTTGCCATGTCCCTCATACTGTATATCACTCCCCTCCCCCTTCTATAACTGGCATTGCTTTTCTCATACCTCACTGCCCACATCACATTTCACTGCTCCCCTACTGCTTACATTGCTCCCATCACAGCTCATTGCTCCATCACACCTCACTGCTCATCCCTACTGCTCACACTGCACCTTTCCTTGCAATCAACAGAGTAGTTCTGCCCCTCTCTAGCTGGTTGGGATGTGCAGCAGCTTCACCTCTCCCTCAGACAGCAGCCTGCTTGATCTCTTATAGCTCCTCGCTCCTGCTCACATGTCACACTCCTTCTCAGGGCCGGTGTAAGGCTTCTCAGCACCCTAGGTAAAACTTCGACCTACTGCTGCCCCCCCCCCCCCCATACTGCCACCAATAACCATTTTCCAACCCCTTAATGCATACTTGCCTAACATTCTGGAATGGCAGGGGGCCTGCCAAAATTGAGTGGTCCTCCCAGCCCCTCAGGTAGGTGGGCAAGACCCCTGCTTTCTCTGGAGGCCCCCAGCACCCTCCCCTTTGCCATCCACAACAGAGTACAGGAAGAGAGGGCAGCAAAATAGGGAAGTATGCCTCAAGAGAAAGTATGGAGGTAAGGTCATAGAGGTTCCACAGCCGCCACCTACATTAAGTATAACAATGATCCTCACAGACATCCTTGATTTTTTGATAGGCAGACTTGGTGGTGCCTCCCTAGATCCCGGCACCCTAGGCAGCTGCCTAAAGCTGCCTAGTGGTAGAGCCGGCCCTACTCCTTCTACTCTCAGGGTAAATAAAGGGTCAGCTGCCCAAATTTTGCAGATAGCGATTGAGTTGTGTTCACAGATGTGGGTGGCACCCCTAGGCATATGCTACACGTTCTACCACTGCTCACTTTGGACATGCATAACCGTCAGATGGCACATGTGCAACTGGGCTAAAAAGAGGGGGATCAGGAGGTTCCTCTCTTTGAAAACTTGCAAAGCAGTAACCCATGGGGGCAGCATTTGCAGCCGAAAATGAAGGGGCCCCAACAAATATTGGAAATTTTGTGACTCCCACACACCTTGGGATACTTAATATGTGCAGTTACTCTTGAGAATGATGTGGGGGAATCCTGAAAGTATTTACCCTATCCTAGCCTTACCCTATCCCTCCAAACCAGTAATAAACTCCCACATCCCACCACCTAAACCTAACACCACCACCCTGCAGCGTAACCCTAAACCTCTTCTAAGTGCCTAACCATAACCTCCCCCCCCCCAGCTTACCCCCCTCCACCACCACCACAGTCTAACCCTAGAAATCCCCCTACTGCTTAAACCAAACCCCCTCTGCCTTTCTGTGACTGGCGGGAGTACTCCGTGGTTACTCAATGGCAATCTCCTGGCAGTAGTCAAGATTCCAGCAGCAGTATTATGATCGCACGGGTGCTGAATGCATCTCACTGTAATATTTTATGAAGTAGAGGCATAAAAAGGCTAAATAAATCACTGGCTGTGCTAATATGGAATCTGGGTTTGAAAGCGATTCTATACTCATGCCTGAATATATTAATGAATATGCATTTCTTTTTATTTTGATTATTTAAAAAATATGCAACAAATCTAGAATTCTGGAGGGAAAGTAAAATCTATGATGTAGTACATAATTAGGCCAGTGTTGACAAAAAATAGAGCTTGCAAGGACAAAATAAAAATAACATTAGAGACGATTGATAATGATCAATAGTCAGTCACATGGACTGAAAGCGTTTCCAGTTCTAATACAGACACAAGAAGACTTGTTTGTCTTTGAAGTGTAAAATCTTTTGAATCACAGTGCGTTCCTGATGTGGTGGAGAGCGCGAAGGGAAGAGAGTTGATTTCCCATTAGATGTAATTAATATCTCAATATGTGTTTATCTTTGAAGTGGCATTACAATATCTCCCTGTGCTGTTCAGTTTTCCACGTGTGCATATGTACAGTTAATAAAAATGAAAGAACATAGAAATATATAAGCTATAATTTGAAGCATTCCTTCTTCTGCTGGTATATGCTCAATAAAAATTACATATACTGAGAAAATTCTTTGTGCCAGTAACCATGCAACCAGCAGCAATAAAGAGTGGCTTTAAATAGCCATACATGAACATAGCAATGAGATCCAATGTGACACAGGAGGCCTGCGCAGCCAGACTTCCCTTTCTGCCCACATGAGAATTATGGCATTTTTAGAAGTGTATGTAAGCTGATTTAATAAATAATGAACATGACTCATGCCTGTCTGAGATACAACATTTGGGGAGGTAGCAATATGATGCCTATAGGTAGGGTCGGAGAAAGGCTAGACACTGATTTTAATGTTTCTGTGACAGCACAGATTTATGGAACTCCCTGTGGCAGCTTTTCCAGGAATAAACCACAAGTATCACTGCTTGGATACTAGCAGTACAGTGCACAGACTTCCGACTAAAGGCGATACAGGTCACCCAATCAGTGCTTTTAGAAAATGGAAGACTTCCAACTAAGGGTTAAAAAAAATTCCCTTTTCGCTAAAAATTGTATAAAACTAAAAACAACTATAGTTGCTCCCAGTGTTCATATGTCATTTACACTAGAGTCCTGGTTCTGACGCCACATTTGGAACATGGGTCCAAGCCTGTGGTCAGACATGGGACTTACCCCAATGTGGATTTTCCTGGGAGGAACAGTTTAGAGTCTCTTGAGGCTGGTGCTTGTAGATTCTCTAAGAGTTGGGAAATCTGGCAGAGCTAGACCCCCTGGGTGTGGCCTTGGTCCTGTTAGGCCATGCCCCCTTTTACATGTCACCCCATATCACGCTGGAGGTGGGCCATAGACTATGGCATCTGCTCTATGAACTGAATGGTATGATTTATGAACGGCTGCATAAAAGGACTACCTAATGTCACTGAAGGCAGCCCACTGATAAAACATGTTTGGGGCGTGGATTGTGATGTATTGTAACTGTGACAAAGCAGATCAAAGCTGTGGAACTAGAAAAAAATCTATATACATTACAATATTTTAGCTAGATGACCTTATGATTGTAGCCTAGGCTTACCCCTGCTCTTTCGATAATATAATGCTTCTTACTTAAGTCAATTGGTTGCTTGGCATGTTCCCAGACTCACTATGGGAAGGATAGGTTGATCTTGAAAGTGCTATGGCAGGGGCAACCACAATCTCTCACCTGCCCTGGTTGGTACACAAGCATAGATCTCGAGCCATCCTCTCAATACCTACGTCTGTTCTGATATTCTCTCTCTTGGACAACCTTAATAAGAAATATACCCTTCCTGCCTACCCATCTTCTCAAACCCTCTTTTAGAATAAGCCTTCATTTTTACCAGGTCAATCAACCGCTATAGCATCTGTCTGGCTAGTGGCATATACCACTCGCTTCCATCACCTTGTAGGACAATTTACCCCAACATCTTTTACTGAAAAATCCAAGAAAAACATGGAATCCACAACTCCTCCCACTGCTAATATTTTAAATTTTTCCATGTTATTACTTCCTCGTTCTCTGCTTTTCCACCTAGAAATCATTCTCCTATAGAATGGCTACGTTCACTACCTGGGAGGCAGATTTAGGATATCAGCTACTGTAGGTGATGATGCTTGGGAAATAATATGTCCCAATGTAGGAAACGTCCCTTTTTATTGCTTAATGAATATGTGAGATTAAATGAAGATGGCATTTTTAGCTCACAGTTTTATTTATTATGTTATTTTTTTAAATAAATGCTATTAATTTCAGCCTTGAATATCACTATTATTAATTCTTCCTCAAACTAGCGCTGTGATATATTACTATTGTAAATTTAATGAATTACTGTGCACAGGCTGGCTGACTTCAAGTCCGCATTTCATCTGGTTTTAATCAGCCAAAAAAACTGTATAATTCATGTTACTCTGTGCCCCCTGCCTTGTATTATCTTGTGCCTCCCCTCAATTTTATCTGGCCAATTTTGTCATACCCTTTTAACATGATTTTAGTATCCCCTTAATATACAAAGGGCAATAATCAAATTGTACTCTTTTCCTTGTATGCCACATTGGGTGCTGCTGTGTCCAGCAATTGATATGTATTTACTTATTTAAAACATGCAGCAGTAGGCAGGCACCGTAAAAAGAAATTAACCGGTATCAATCTATTGTCCTCAATGAATCCAACAGTTATAATGTAAAGTTTCCATCTTACACTTTGGCCCTTATTCAGATCTGATCGCAGTACGAATGTGTTCTCAAAATGGGCAAAACCATGTGCACTGCAGGTGGGGCAGATGTAACGTGCAGAGAGAGTTAGATTTGGGTGGGGTGTGTTGAAATTGAAATCTAAATTGCAGTGTAAAAATAATGCAGCCAGTATTAACCCTGCACAGAAACAAAATAACTCACACAAATCTAACTGTGTCTATACATGTTACATCTGCCCCACCTGCAGGGCACATGGTGTTGCCCATTTTGAGAACAAATTTGTACTGCGGTCAGATCTGAATAAGGGCCTAAGTGTAGTCATCCTAAAAAGATGTCTCCTGGACCTGAAACCCCAGAAAATAGCATTAAGACATTAATGAGGAGTTGATTTACTGCAGTGCGTAAGTGCACACAGCTTTGCGGATCTGACTTTGCCTCCATCCTGCCCATTTGAGTGTGGGGAAAGGTTTCCAATTTAAATTTTTCTGTCACATTCACATTTCAGTATACAAAATGGAGGACAAACAATAAAATATCTGGAAACAATTCCTACTACTAGTGCTGAAGCTACTGGCACTGACATGCACGCCCATCAACATCGTCTGCTCAGGTCGATGCACAATGTCATAGAGGGAATGTAAAATACAACAACCTAAACATAATAATAATTAACAACCCAAAACAATTTTAACTACAGTATGTACAGAGAAACGTTAATACCACTTTCACACTTGCTAAACGTTTTAAAAACCGGTATTTTGAAACGGTATTTAAAACGGGTCTGAGCCTTCACATTGCAGTAGATTACCGTTTTAAATACCGTTTAAGTACCATTCACATCAGTCAACCCGTTTAATTCCCTGAACACATTTCAAGGCAGAATGCAGGGGACAGCCTATCACAGGTCTGTAATCTGTTGTTTTGACTAAATACCATTTCAGAGCCATTCTCACTGCATAAAAAATGGCTCTGAAACGTGACTCTGCTTTTTAAACGTTTTGAAATACCGGTTATCTTTAACCGGTTAATGAACTCTGGTGCTTTCCCACTGCAGCCTTAAACGTTTTAAAATGGAAAAAAAAACAGAAATATACCGTTTAACAAGTGCAGTGTGAAAGGGGTATAACTTGGCAACATGCTATTTACAACAGGAAGTGGCAAGGAAACCTTGACCTACAGTATGTTCATGACTGGTGGTTCAGCTTCTTATGGAGATGGAAGCCCTCCTCCCTCTCTAAAAATTTAAATAATAAATCTTGTAAAATCACAGGAACTAACTGTGCATTCAGATATCACAAATACCCAAGCAGAGTCCAAGTGTGTCCTCGGTTTGCAATGTCTAGGCCTGACCCTACCAATACTGTACGGTAACTACAGTATCCGCCATTAGCGCAGTGGGATTTACACAGTTGATCGACGTACAGCTATTACCTGATTGCAGGGCTCTGCAATTTAATAGCTGTGCGATCAGGTCTGAATAACCCCTTATATTCATGAAGTTCAATTATTTGCAAGTCTAGAATGGTATTTTTGTGCAAACAAAACTGCAATATTTTCTAGCTAAAAACATTCTGAATACTGACATTTCCACTGTCAAATATGACAAAGCATTCCTGCTGGTAAATAAAAATAGGATACATTGCTAAATATTCAAATGTCATGCCTTCCTAGCGGGGAAATCCACAAGTAGAAATGTTGAACTTTGTATGCACGGATTTCACACATATTTTAGGATGTAACATCTTGTTGTTGAGAGTTGTTTTATTTTTTCACATACCAGAAAATATTTTTTGGAATGATCTATCAGCAGAGACCAACTTGTCACAGTTTGTCAATAAATGTCAGTGATCTCAGCAAAAGAATGTTAAAGAAAAATGTAAAAATGATGGTACAAAACAATTGTATTAACTAGAATCATATGAAAAACAATTATTGTATACGCATTAAAACCAGGCATACATGCAAGGGCGGGGCAAAAAGACACAATAGCATATAATGCATAGTACAAAACATTCCATATAATGCATAGTACCTCCGGGATGCCTCTATGGGCATGTGCATGCCACCAATAGAATCTGCGGCAAGCAGATGCGCAGTACCGAGGCCGATACTGCGCATGTGCCAGTCCTGGGATTGCAGCAGGGAACAGCGGTGGGGGGACGGTATTGCGGCCAGCGGCAGCCCCCTCTGACATTTAGGTAGGCACAATCCAGCCATTTAGCCCTGCTCCCTAAATGGCTGAATAACAAGTTATTGAACTGTGGGCCTAATTCAGAGATGTATGTTTACATACATCTCCAATATTGCTGGATCTGTAACAAAAAATAAAAAAAGAATTGCTTCTTTGCCACGCCTTGGTATATATTTTTTTGTATAGGCAGCTCTGTTAGGGGTGAGTGGGATCTATTTCAATAATAAAGAAACAAAGCACTCAAAGAGTTATAGAGTAGAAGGGAAGAAAAAAGAAAAAGTATGCAATACCAAAAATAATACAATTAATTGTAGCCAATGTGTACGTTCTTTTGTATAAGTGCAAATATCCTTTCAGTAGCCTTGAGCCCAGGAAAACAACTTACAACACTCTTTTCTATCTGTCCCTTACTGTGTTAAGCCGGGATCTTGTAGTAGCTTCTTCTCCCTTTGCTGTTCGGGTCCCGTCTGGCGACTTCCGGTAGCGGGGATCGTGTTTCCGGTTGAGGCGTCTTGGTGGCTTGGATGATAGATAAAAAAACAATGCTGCCCACCCTACCAAATCATCAGGATAAACACCATCTATCCCCCCAAGACATACTACACCTAGTGTTCACGCTAGGCTGTTTTAGAGGGGCGCTGCGCCCTGCCCCAATTTTTAAAGGGCAAAATGCGCCCTGCCCCTCTAGCAGTGCTCTTCTTAAACAGCCTGCTGCCTGTCCCCACTAGAAGCACTGGGAAGCCCAGCACCACCGTAGATGCCCGGCGCTTCCCCAGCAGTGACTTCAGCGGGGCCAGGCCCGCCCCTATTGGCGATGACGGCGGGTCCGGCCAGCCTCCTTTCGTGGCGGCGGCTGGGCATAGCATAGAGCTGGCAATAAAGCTCTGTCCCTGCAATGGGTCTCTGCAGCACTATCGGGAAATTTTTCACAAAAATTATCTGATGCTGTACTACCCCCTCTCTGTCGCTACAAAAAAAAACCTGCGCAACAAGACCCCTCTTCACTGATTCACTGATTTATACTAACCCACTTCCAGGCTCCTGCAGCTCTACTGTTTTCAGGGCTTCCTTCTCCTGTGACCCCCGGTGCTGTAATGTGACCTTCCATTTTGTAGCATCACTTTACTGCATAGTGGTCACAGCGCAGTAGTAAACCCGGAAGACCAGCATTTTTTTATTTTTATTATTAAATTTGGGCAGATCACATTTCCCATTATATGTATGGGAAATGCAATCTGCTTACTAAGAAAATGCGAATTGAAGGTTTGGAGCAATGGGGCAGATGTATTAAGCCTGGTGAGGAGATAAACTGGAGATAAAGTGGAAGGAGATAACGCACCAGCCAATCAACTCCCAACTGTCATATATCAAACACAGCTGATTGGCTGGTGTGTTATCACCTTCCACTTTATCTCTAGTTTATCTCTTCGCCAAGCTTAATACATCTGCCCCATTGTTTCACAAAAACTGCTTCAAAAGCTCTTTAGTACATTCAGGTGAAAAAACCCTGTGTCACATTAGTTTAGTAAAAATAATGTTAGTAAATGGGCCCCAAAGTCTTATACAGGATGCTGGGTTTATTGGTAAATAGCAGGTACAGAGTTATGGAAGTGCATTACTTTGATTCTCTTACACAGTAAACATGGTAGCAGCCTGCACATACTGTATGCTGTAGCACCTCCCTGCCAACTCAGGGTCCTTGTGCCCAGCATGTTCTAGTACAAGGACAGAGGTGGTACAGAGTGCCTGTTCTTTGACAACCCCTTGCTCAAGGCTGTCTATGGTCACATAGAACAGATTATTATACCTTACTCAAAACTTTGCCCCCCCCCCCCCCCATAAGCAGAAAAAAGTTAGGTTATGCATGAAAGTAATGATAGAAATAAACTAATATTTAAATACATTTCAATCTACATCCTCTCAGGATCACACTCGGGAGATGTAATGTCAGACCATTTTTTTAACAAAGGTCCAACTTTCTCTCCAGGGACCTATAGTGAATTGACACAAGGAACATTGGGGCAGATGTATCAATCTGCCTTTAACGTTTGTAATATAACGTTTCCCACTTCTCCTGGCATAACGCTCAGAAGCAGGGACAGTTTTCACCCTAATGTATTATGTTTAAGTTAGTGAGTAACGATAATCGTTAACTCACCACTTTTCTGTATTTTTTTTTTGCAACTCCATAACGCCTCTCTCTGGACATGTGCCCTCTGGACGCATCTTCCCTTGCACACAGCAGCTGCCCCCGTTCCCCTGCCCACGACAGCCACCCCCATTCCCCTGCCCACGGCAGCCGTCCCCACCCCCACTTAGCTCTTTAATTAAAAAGGAAAAAAAAAGACTGGGGCTGGCGAAAAGGACAGAGTGGGCTTTACGTCTGGGAAGGCAATAATACATTGCCTGAGACGTAAAAAGCAATAACTAAAAGCCGGAGGACAGCACCTGAACGTTAAGTTCAGGGCTGCCTCAGAACGACGTAAACCGCACCATTCATACATGTGCACAAAACGTTAAACAGACCTTTTACTAGCGTTAAGTGCTACATAAGCACTTTACGTTGGTTAGTACATCTGCCCCACTAACTGGCGTTGCCTCTTGGATGATGAAGTTCACTAAAAGTTATTTTTGCTAACTCTCACAGAACTCTTGTTCTCATATTCAAGAAAACAAACATTTGCTGAATTCTTCCAGCTTTGTGTTTGTTGACGAATGCATCCTTGGACTTTATAGTATATTTTATTTTTAATGTCCCTCAGTCTTTATCCCTTGCACTCAGAGGCCACCATCGCACAACACTCTTTTGTGTCTAGGACGTATGATTGCTGCCAGCATGTTGTTGTTGTTGTTACTGAGTACCTCTT
Organism: Crinia signifera; assembly: GCF_055691185.1. Taxonomy (NCBI): domain Eukaryota; kingdom Metazoa; phylum Chordata; class Amphibia; order Anura; family Myobatrachidae; genus Crinia; species Crinia signifera. The sequence continues at coordinate 270,730,159 of NC_139218.1, forward strand.
TTATTTTGCACTTCACACTTGCCCCCTGCGAACTTGACTGTGGAGTTTATTTGCTAAGGAGTTCTATTGAAAATGGGATGTAGCTAAGTGCAACCAATTCAGTTATCTTCTAGAAGGTGATAAAAAAAAAATAAGAAGCAGATTCGGATTACTTGCTGTGGGCGACATCCCATCTTCTATAGAACTCCCATCTTAGTAAATAAGCCCCTGTGTCCTCTGTTGCCAAGGACACTTACGCCATGAGGTTTGTCCTCAAGTCTGGCATGAACAAGACATCTTGGGTGTAAGGTCTGTAAATAACCAGAAAATTCAGCAATGTGCACCAACCTCTATGGGGTAAATTTACTAAGATGGAATTTCTATTACCCATAGCAACCAGTCAACTTCTACTTCTAATTTATTTAGCACCTTCTAAAAAATAAAAAATAGAATCTGATTGGTTGTCCATAGCAAAATCCCATCTTTAACAGAACTCCATCTTAGTAAATTTACCTCAATATGTTTGTAGGTATATGAATATTTTAGTGAATATTATTAGTACTTCTTTATATAAGACAACTTATATTTAAGGTATAGTGATCCTTTAACTCCCACATACTGGATGAGTCATTAATCTTAAAGCATCTATAAAATCTAGGTCAGTGCTTTTAGGTATTTGACATTATGTTATATAATAAATGTTACATGTTATATATTTTTTAAATACATTCATGTTAAATGTCAATTTTTTTATTCCACATGAATAAAGTAATTTGACCTTTTGGAGTGTTTTCATTACGCATGTTTATTTTAAAAGAAATAGTTTTTTTTTATATTTTCCAAATAGTCCGGATAGTGTTCATACATAACAACATTGTTAACATTTATAATAAACATTCACATTCTATGCGCCCTTTATGCCCTGCACCTGTGTCCTCATATTATAATGTAGTTTACATCTTAGTTGGCAAGTAAGTTCATGGTTGACGCTTAACTTTAATAGGATATACTTGTCTGACCTAAGTATACTTAGGGGGTATCCTATTAGCAGTGATTAAAGATTTCTATGGTAAAAAGTGTGAAAATAAAGCTTTTTTCGTGGCCCACGATATTGCATCTATTCAATAGCTCACATTCAAATATTCTTCATAGAGTTTATTTATAACTGCCTAATTGCAGGTTCCCCTGTTTTACAATGCCCACATTTCCAAAAGAGAATTAATATATTCCCACCAGCCAAGAGTAGTTACCAACCTGATATCTCTTTCGCTGTTGAGAACACAACAATTAAACCTACGCCACAAGCTTGCTGCCTAGGAGTCATCCTCGTCTCTGAGCTGTCCTTCATCTGAATCAGAATCAGCTTTATCGGCCAGGTATACTTGCGCATAGTACAGGGCTGGGCAACACCGTCCCTCCAGATGTTGATGAACTACACATCCCAGCATGCCTTGCATCAGTTTCAGCATGGCCACATAGCAAAACTAATGCAAAGCATCCTGGGATGTGTAGTTCACTAACATCTGGAGGGCCAGTGTTACCCAGCCCTGGCATAGTAGGAATTACGTTTGGATTACTGTGCAACAGCCTGTTAGGTACCAGTTAAGCAGTGACAGTACAGATATACATAACACATACAGATGTGGGCTAGATGTACCCTGGGGGTTATAGATGCAGGGAACATTCAATCTGTCTGTAAATCATGTAACATGCATCTAAAAAACATATCCAAAATTTGTCCATACCTTACACAAGATGCTGAAAAAACTCTAATCCATGCACTCATCATATCACGCATTGACTATTGCAATATGCTCCTTACCGATCTTCCTAAGAAAAGACTCTCACCAATACAATCCATTTTGAATGCAGCTGCGAGGCTGATCTTCCTGGCTAGACGTTCATCGTCTGCTGATCTGCTCTGTCAGTCCCTACATTAATTGCCTGTATATTACCGCATTCAATATAAAATATTTCTACTTACATACAAAGTCATTACTCTGACTACACCGACTTATATCTCTTCACTTATCGCAAAATATATTTCCACCCGACCTCTCCGCTCTGCACAAGATCTGCGTCTCTCATCCACACTCATTACTCGCTCCCACTTATTGCAGGATTTTTGTCGGGCATCACCCACCTTATGGAATGCCCTTCCACGCACATTAAGACTCTCCTCTAGCCTTCAAACTATCAAGCGTTCCCTAAAAACTCACCTCTTCAGGCAAGCTTATCGTATTCCAGAACCCCACATAACCTCCAGCAGCATTCACATCTAATTGCATCCCATCAGGACTGTCTTGCAATCTGGTGGAACTGCCATGCTATGTAAGCTTGCAAGCAGGGCCCTCCTACCTCCATGTCGGTTTCTTTCTACCCAGTTTGTTTAATATTTGTTGTTTCCAGTTGTAAAGTGCAACAGACTATAAGAAACTGTAAATAAAGAAATAAAATAAATACATTACCGTCATTATAAAGCGCAGGCGGGGCTATGATTACGTAATTTGGCTCAAATTTCTTACTTGTCACGCCCCGTTCTTCCAACTGAGCACCAATATTGAGGTGCGAGGGTGAGGGAACGAAGCACTGCTGGGGGGAGAGTCCTCCCGTCCCCCCCGCTGCCTCACATGAGGAGCTGCACCAACCGGTTAACTTGGAAACTAGGGAGGCAGATGTATTAAGCCTTAAACAGAGATAAATGTGAGGGTGATAAAGATTAATATATCTTCCCCTGAAACTAATAGAACTTTAATTGAGTTGACTTGAAATGTGAAGATCTTCTATGAAGCTGTATATCTTTTGAAGCCTAGCAACAGCTAAGTATAACAGTCAATTAAATCAGCATGAAGCCAGCATACCAGTTAGTTGCTGAAATGTTCATAATTAACAGAATGCTACTGTACTAACTTCTTGCATGCTACTAACTTCTAGCGCACACTGTACCTGTTCAAAATGTTAGGGTGAGGGCACACCAGTGATCTTTCTGGCACAGTGCACCAGAATGATTGTATCTGTTTTTGCATGTGGAGTAAATAGCTTCATAGGGATTCCTTCACACATGCAATAATCCTCCTATAACAGATGGACTGATTCACGTCATAGTAGCCCCCCATACTATTCAAAACCTGTTTTTACATGCAACCACTCCTACCGACTGAACTATTTAGCTGGCCACATCCCCTAACGCAGACCATGCTGCTCCCTACCTGAGGAGGGGGCATGCATAAAAGTCAGCAAGTTTGCGTTGGACCAGGCTACTTGTTTCAAATTATCTTGCATCCAGTGTAAAAGTTGCTGATTAATTTGATACTTGTATATCTGTGTGTTAATGATGCGGGCCATACATCAGAACGATATCATTCCAACCCGCCAACATTAATCAGCCATTTGTTTCCACACAGCAAAATTAAAAAAAAAGCCAAAAATGATTTTCCCCAAACAAGCCATTTTTTCCAGAAATTGTGACTGCAGTCTAAGTGAGTGGGTAGGCAGCACAGCGTTGGTTGGATGCGGTCTGGTTAACAGCCATATCCTGGACCATTTTTTAGGCAGTTTGCAGGCCAAAACATGGCGGCCCTGCACTTGCCTTCACAGCAGGCTACCATAGAATGCGTGTCCATTGTATTTCTGCCATGTGCATGCATTTCTGTGATGCGATTGCAAATACCTGTATATTGCAATTGCATCTCGGTGAGGGGCCAAGCATGGTAGACAATGCAGACAGTTGTAGTTTCATTTTTTTTTCGCAAACTACAACTGATACTAAATCAGGCCCAGTGTACAGTAAAATTAATCTATTTGCTTTAAACACCCTTTCATTTTTTGTCAAGTTATATTCTCAAGCCCTGCACAGCAACGGGTATGTTCATGTACACCTTTTGCCAGGGATGGATTTAGGCACCACAGTAATGGCCACCACCTTTGCCCTATTTTGTTATTTTCATTTTTCATTGTTTGGTTATAATAATAATAATAATAATAATAATAATAATAATAGTAATAATACTAGTCTGAACTATAATATTTCACTTTATTTTAATTATTTATACATATTATTATTATTATTATTATTTTATTTATAAGGCGCCACAAGTGTTTTGCAGCGCCGTACAAAGGAACAATACAGGGAGACAAAGCTTGGCATAACATTGAATAAATAACAAAAATACAGTACAAATAAAGAGCGCCACAGATTAATACACATTACAGCTTAAATGTAAGTAGTGAGGATTTAATCAACATACAACTAGAGGCTAGATGCCAATGATGGAGAGGAGTATGCAGACGAAGATGGTCACTGAGTGTTGGAGTATAGGAGAGCTGTGAGTGAAATGTGTGAGAGAGAGAGAAGTGGGCTTTGACAACAGGAGGGAATAGGGCCCTACTCGGAGGAGCTTACAATCTAGTAGGAAGGGGAGACAGACAGATTACAAGAGGTGCAAGCGAGTGGGTGGTGGTTAGATAGCAGGATGTAAACAGGCAAGGGCTCGGAGAACCAGCTGGTTTATGCAGTGGAAGGGTATGCTTTGATGAATAGGTGAGTTTTCAGTGCCCGTTTGAAGCTTTGCAAGGTCGGGGAGAGTCTAATGGAGCGAGGGAGTGCGTTCCACTGAAGGGGTGCAGCACGGGCAAAGTCCTGTACTCTAGCATGGGAAGCAGTGATCAGGGTGGAGGAGAGATGACAGTCGTCAGCCGGCCGTAGAGGGTGGGAGGGTGTATGAATGGAGATGAGGTTAGAGATATATGGAGCAGTGGAATTAGAGATGGCCCTGTATGTGAGTGTGAGGTGTTTGAAGAGGATTCTTCAAACACCTAGTAGTACATATCTACTAAGTAGGAAAGCTTATACTGTAGGGGCATTTTGTACGTGTATTACCCATTCACACTCCACTCATAGCGGTGTTTAGAGTGTCACACTAGGCACATGCTTAATGGGACGTTTACCACTGCCTTCTGCTATCATCTTTTAAATTGTGTGTTTCACATGAAACAAGAAATGAAGTACAAAATATGATGCACACTTTGTTATGTGGGTACTATGCATACCCCATACTTGCCTACTTTTAATTTCACCTCTCTGGGAGAAGCCCGGAAGGCAACACATCAGGGGGGCGGGAGCAAGTCTGACATCACTTGGCCCCACCCCCCATGCCGGAAAACTCAGTGATTCACGGGCCGCAAAGAGGGGGCGGGGCTTAAATGCAGCAAAATGCAGCAACCGCGTCATTTTAGCCCCGCCCCCTTTCCGCGGACCCGCGATTTCAGGTAATTACACCAGCGGGCAAGGGGGGGTCGGGGGCAATTAGCAGAATGCGGGAGACTTGCCCACCTTCCCAGGGGGCCAGGAGAAGGTCACGATTTCCGGGAGGCTCCCGGCCATTCCGGGAGGGTAGGCAAGCCTGGCATACCCTTTATATTGTACTTTTTGTTTATGAACACTAATAGGGTGAGAGAATCAGAAAGTGAGAGATTTGGTAAGAAAGTTATTTTGCAGCTGCAATCATTACACTGCAAAATTAAACTGGATTTGCAGTGTAAATGATTGCAGATTCTCTCACCCTATTACATTTCACCCTAAAGCTGGCCATACGCTATTGGAGGCAATATGGCCACTTTTTATGTGGTTGCAGTGATTAATCGCATAAAAAACGTCTAAATCCCATGTATTTGACAGCAGGTCTAATGCGATGCGCAGCCCGTGCACATCACACCTTTGAGTTGCAGCTGCTGCACTAGCAATCTGCCAACTCGCAGCCAAACCAGGCAGGCATGTCTGGCAACACATGCAATACATTGTATGCAAAAGGACCGAGTACAATCTATCGCATGCGATCCTGCCGGAGGGTCCCGAGCGGGCTCACGGGGGCGATTGCTTGCGACTCACCATAATGTGTGGGGAAGACTTATCTTTTATTCACTTCTCTATGAACAAGAAGTCACCTATATGAATCAAAGTCATAGTGATTGCAGTTTTATAGTTTGTAAAATGACTGCAGATTAATATATATTTATAATAAATAATTAACATTTAATCAACAATATGTAAGAATTCCTTTTCTGAATTCATGGAGTAATTTTTGTATTTTTTGTTTTCTATATGTGTCTATGTGCAGAAAATGATGAGATCGTCCATTTTCCACATGTTTATACTAAGCATGGTTGCTGTGGATGTAATTGTAGCTGCCAGCAACTACTACAAGGGAGAGAACTTTAAAAGACAGTACGATGAGTTCTATCTTGCAGAGGTGGGTATACAAATTGCTATTTCAAGTGGTTATGTAGTTACTGTTCAATATACTATAAATGGTTCCCTGAAGATCTCCAGCAACTGTATTCTCAACTTCTTTTGTGTGACAATGAATAAAGGCTGTCAGCCAGTAATCCGGAAGCTAGTTTCCAGAAAGAAAATGTCAGTGGTAATGAGCTGATGCTTGAGTGGAACCTCTGAAGGCAATCCATGATGGTTGCTAAGCTGCTTATTATCATCAAGAGTTCAACCGACAGGAACACTTATATAACATTTCTCAAACCTTAAATGGCACATCTTGTACGAACATGGTTATATTAAACATAATTAGTGGAAAACCTCATTTTATGTCCTGATTTCATTCAGAGATTTGTCACCACATAAGTAATTCATGCGTTAAAGTTCTAATTTCCACTTGGATGTTTTCCGGTACTTCAGGTAATTCAGATCTGTTTAGAACCTGTTTTAGTATATATGTAGATGAATTGTATATGATGAATCTTCCAGGACTTGCATAAAAGCAAAATCTTCTGGGCTCTGGTTTCTGCCCTTTCTAAATTGCTTCAAGTGAACTCAAATGTGCAAAGTATCACCATATGTTCCTGCCATTATAGAGTAACCAGCACAACTACAGTACATTTCATAACAGAATTGTCTTTTGGTGGCCTAGTAGTACCATATTAATCGGGATGCCAATACCGGGGTATTTTTTGCAATCCTGGAAATCGGGATTGAAAAATGCTCAATCCCGCGATTGCCGGGATCCCGCGATAGACATCCCTAAAAGAAAACTGCCCCCTGTCCCGCACATTGACTTACTTGGGGGAGCGGTGGAGCCGGGCAGGCGGCAGTGGAGTGGAAGAAGGCGGCAGGTGTGATGCTGGAAATGCTTGTTTGCGGCTGTGAGAGGTCAGGTGGAAGAGAGTTTTGTGGCAGAGGTGCAGCATTGTGGCCTGCGCAGCGTGACCTATGATCAAGTCACGCTGCGCAGGCCAAACGTGAAGTCGGGAGCCAGCCAGCACCTGAGCGGGTGATCAGACGCTGCCCAACATTTCTAATCCGAAATCCCATGATTGGACATTCCGATCCTGGGATTGAAATCCTGGACATGTTGGGGCCAAATACCAGGATCCCACTGATCCCGAACCCAGGATTGGCCACCCTACATATTACCTATCACATCTGGAGCAATTCTTTAAAAATGTGAAACTGACACATTAAAACAGAAAACCTTAGAACAGGTATATTATCTGATAGTCCCAGGTTTATCTGCAGAATTTCCTACTCTTAAACCTATTTCTCCCCAGGTAGTAGTGTGAAATCTTCCTTTGCGGCATGCTGGGACCTGGCATACCAACAAGATACAATTTAATTCTTGGACTGGATATTACACAAACAATCCCATATACCAATATATAGTATAAGGGCACGGTCATGCCCTTATATGAAGGCTGAATCGAACAAACAGAATTCTCCCAAAGGGAACTTCTGAGATGGCGGGCAAGGTGTTTGAAGGACTACACCTCAAAAGTGATTGGACACACTGAGGTAAAATTTGGCATGAACGCGAAGAATCGTCATCCCTAAAAGCGAACTGCTGCATGCCAAATTTCAGGGTAAAATAGTAAAAAAAATTAGGAATTGGGAGTAACCTAATTTTTGAACTGTCAGTTTTTTCTGCCACTTCCTGTATGGCTTTTTAACACTGTTTTCCCATCTAGTCTATGGGCAGTATTCATTGTGAATACTCGGCATGTGCAGCGATTCCTGTTTAGGATTCGCTGCACAGTCGCCGTGTTCCGGAGGGCTGGAGCCTTCGCTGCCAGACCTCGCTGTCACCGTATTCAATACCACAGAGGCTCGCTGCCCCTGACTGCGATTCTTAACCCCTGCGGCGGACGCCGCATGGAGCAGGGGACGGCGGCAGGCAGGGAGATGGAAGTCTCCCTGCCTGCCCCAAAATGTATGTGGAGGGGAGGAGGGCTCCCCAGGACCCAGGCAGCACAAGCTGCCCCCCAGGAGAGCTAGCAGGGCACGCAGGTAGGGAGCCGCTTGCACTGCTCCCGATCGTGCATATGTAATGATCGGGAGCAGTAAATATATGAATATCTAATAAGCGGCTCTCGGCCCCCTGCTGGCTGTTATGTGTAAAAAAAAAAAAAAATTTTAATTAAATATATATTAAATAGCATGCCCCTTCACATAATAAAATTCCTTTTTTTTTAACACCAAATTAAAAAAAAAATATTTTAAAAGTTCACATTCCAGTTCACCATAAAAAGATGGCGATTGATACACAGTGACACACGGCGAAAATCACTTAGAAAGCAATTTGCCATCTGATCATTGAATATGACACGCAGGTGAACGCAGGGTCTGTCGGGGGTGTGACACACAGGGTGCAGAGGACTGTAGAGACGGTGAGACAAGGACAGTCGAGAGGGGGAGAGTGTGGGTACTAAATCCCCAGGCCCAGAATTGCTGGAGGGGCCCCGCCTGGTCAGACCCCTCGATTCCCACTCCATCCCTCCCGGGTAGCAACAGCAGCACACACCTACAGCATGTGCTGTGCTGACAGCAGGCTCAGCATGAGCATCTCACTGACAGCGTGAGAGCTCATACTGAGCCTGCTGTTAGCACAGCACATGCTGTAGGTGTGTGCTGAGCTTAGTTTAGAGTTTTTAGAGTTTTCTTTCACCCTCCTCTAAACATTTTGGGTGTGTGGCCTAAGTGTAGGAGGTGGCCACACCTCCCACACTTAGGTCGTGCCCCCAATATTTTACCGGGTCCTGGCATTCCTCTCGGCTGCCCTGGGTGAGACACAGGGTACAGGGGACTGTATAGGTGGTGACACACAGGGTGTAGGGAGGGTGAAACACATGGTGCAGGGGACTGTAAAGTTGGTGACATGCAGGATCTGTGGGGGTGTGACACACAGGGTGCAGGGGACTGTAGGGGAGTGACACACAGGGTGCAGGGAACTGTATAGGTGGTGACACACAGGGTACAGGAGACTGCTGGGGAGTTACAAACAGGGTGCAGGGGACTATAGGGGGTGATACACAGGATGCATTGGATTGTATAGGTGGTGATACACAGGGTGCAGGGGACTGTATAGGTGGTCACACGCAGGTGGGACTGTATAGCTGGTGACACACAGGGTGCAGGGGACTGTAGGGTTTGTGACACACAAAAGTAGCGCACGCAGGGGGGGGGGGGGGGTTTCTGAGTACCCCCTCCCAGGAGTTTAAGGGCCCTAGCCTGAAAGCTGACGGTCCCCTCTTTCCATGGGTACAAGAATTTTAGGTACTTGTGTAGTTTCACGGCACTGCCGCGCGCACATTCTGTCTCTGAAACTTGGCAGCCTGCCAGAGGCTCTGTTTAACTGTGCGCGTGCCGCTCTAGCTGTGTCTGACTGTGCGCGTGCCGCTCTAGCTGTGTCAGCTACGTTATCAGCGCAGCGCCGGGCAGCAGCAGCAGCGCGCTGCCCAGGCGCTGACAGGTCTCTGTGGTACTTGTAGTTCGACAGTGAAATAGGCAGCCCTGCGCACCGCTGCTACGTTATCAGCGTAGCGCCGGGCAGCAGCAGCGTGCTGCCCAGGCGCTGACAGGTCTCTGTGGTACTTGTAGTTCGACAGTGAAATAGGCAGCCCTGCGCATCGCTGCTACGTTATCAGCGTAGCGCCGGGCAGCAGCAGCGCGCTGCCCAGGCGCTGACAGGTCACTGTGGTACTTGTAGTTCCACAGTGAAATAGGCAGCCCTGCGCACTGCTGACAACGGGGGCCCACACCCAGCACAACGCTAAATTTAGACGCAAAAGCATCTGAAGACCGGGCTACCTGCAAGCCACTAAGAAGGGGGAGTCAGGATTCAGACGATAAGGCGTCTGAAACCCGACTACCTGCTAGCCGCTACGAATGGGTCGTGTCCCCCATGCAGACGCTAAAACTTAGACGCTTTAGCGTCTGAAACCCGGACTACTTGCTAGCCACTAAGAAGCCGGGGTTTCTGGACTTAGGCACTAAAGCGTCTGAAACCCGACTAACTGCTAGCCGCTAAGAAGCCGGGGTTTCTGGACTTAGATGCTAAAGTGTCTGAAACCCGACTACCTGCTAGACGCTAAGGTGGTGGGGCATCTAAATTCAGACGCTAAAGCGCCTGAATTTAGTTGGGTCTAGGGGTACATCTAAATTTAGATGCTAAAGCATCTAAATTTAGGTGGGTCTAGGGGTACACTATTAAAACCTGTCCACATTGCCACTAGTCGACGCAACAGCTGTCAACCTTGTAAATCCCACTATCCACGCCAACCCGAAGCGTGGCGAGCGCAGCGGTACACGTCCTACGACCTTTTCATACCCCCACTATCCACGTCAGCGTGGAGTTGAGAATAGAAAGTGTGGCGAGCCACCAAGCCGGAAGCGTGGTGAGTGCAGCGAGCCCCGCGAGGGGACGCGGATACCTTCACAGGTATCCGCGTCCCCTCGCGTGCTTCACAAGTGTCCGCGTCCCCTCACGGGGCTCGCTGCGCTCGCCATGCTTCGGGCTCGGTGGCTCGCTGCGCTCGCCACACTTTCTATTCTCAACTCCACGCGACGTGGATAGTGGGGGTATGAAAAGATCGTAGGACGCGTACCGCCGCCGCTCGCCACGCTTCGGGTTGGCGTGGATAGTGGTGCTGTTTCAGGAACACATTCACACCTGCACACTCATACACCTGAGACAGTAATGACGACACGGGGTGTGCGGTTTAGAAGCCCCGTTTGTGTCCTGTTTACACGGTACATTTCATTACATTACAGCTAGAGTGGTACGCGCAGCGCTACGTTACATTACATTATAGCTAGAGCGGCACTGCCAAGTTTCAGAGACAGAGTGTGCGCGCGGCGGCGCCGTGAAACTACACAAGTACCGTATTTTAAAAATCGGCCCTTGGGAACCAGAGATATCTGACTTCAAAGCAGTGGTCCCCATCCAAGCCTGTTAATTGCTCTTCTCAATCAGATATTTCAGGTTCTGTCTGACTTAGAGCTTTTCTGATCATATATTCCAAAAGCTGGGACTCTCCTTCTTTGATAGACACTAGTAGCTTGTCTCTATTGTTCCAAGAACCAGAGATATCAGCCTTCCAGCAGCTTATTACTGCTCCAGCTCCACACACCTGGTATGTAGTTTTATATTCTTGTTGGCAGATTGCTCTGCCTCCAGAACTCTGATCCCCTAGTCCCCAATACCATTTGGTAGGTGGGATTCTATAGTTTTTAATTCCATTAAAATCTAAGAAATCCATTTCTGGAAACTGGCGATATCTGCAGTCAAGCAAGCTGTCCTCCCACCAGAAAATTATGAATAATAAGCCCACTCCACTCTACACCCTTCCTCTGCATATTAAACATCCTCTACCACCCTGGAAGTTATGTATCAGGGCCCTTTCATTCAGCCCAATGCCTCCTTCTCCCACCCCATCTCCCACCATCTGTGCAGTAAAGGTGTAATTAGTGGAAATTACTGATAAAGGCCCTACATGCTGAGCGGTTGATATAATACCCCCTACCACCCGGGGGACATCAAAGCTTCCCCCACCCCTACTGCTGGAGGATCGTTAGGTGCCCCAATACATTGCTATGCCCAGGGGTCTACACTGCTGTTGATGCCCCTGTATGTATATATATGTAAGTATATATATAAATATATATATATATTTATTATTATTATTATTAATATACATTTGGTCTATCTCTAATACTTTAACTGACCCGGCATATACTGGGCCACCTAAGTGTCCATCTCCGTGCTTTGCTCCGCCCCTCTGGAAACCCCCTTCTGAAAATCCTGCGTTTGCCACTGCACAGGGTGGAGGGTACTGTAGGGGGTGACACACAGGGTGCAGGGTACTGTAGGAGGGGGGGGCACACAGGGTGCGGGGGACTGTAGTGGGGGTGACACGCAGGGTCTGTGGGGTTGTGTGACACACAGGGAACTGTGATTTTTTTAGTCTAATTCCATGTTTATATCCAGCATCCTGCGTTACCTACAGTCCTCTGCACACTGTGTTGCTGCCCCCCTCTACAGTCACTGCACCCTGTGTGTCACCCCCTTAAGGTCCCCTTTTCACTGTGTGTTGCCCCAATCCAGTCCCCTATTTAATTAGAATCCCAACTGAATCCCAATCCATGAAGACAAAAGCATAAAAAAATGGAATTTATATGTTGATATTTTTCATGTTTTTTTAAGGTAACAAGGTAGTTTGACCTAAGTTAAAAGTATAAACACTTTTTGGTAAATAAAAATATTTTTTGCATTTTGCACAAAGCAGAACATTTTCATTAAACATTTAAAAAAATCCAATATTTATTCTTACAGTGAAATTTTAAATTTCTGAGTTAAAAAAAATATATATAAAAAAAGTTATGAAATTCCATAGACCAGTGGTACTCAAACTGTGGGTCCTGACCTACTCAGCATGGGGTCATGACTCCATGTTGCTGACCATCAGGCTGATGACACTTCCCAGTCAGTGATTCAAGGAGTCTGAGAAATCTGTTAGATTGTCTGTTATTTTAGACTCCTCCTATCATTTTGTGCCTCCACAATGCTGCCATGTACCTGTATGTGTTGTCTGCTATACAATAATATATTTTTCTCAGCTCTACTGCGCTCTCAATAACTGCTGCCTGGTTTCTTGTCCAAGGAGCACCACTCCTTCATATACACAACCAAAAGAAATGGACAATAACCCGGCGCTGATTCAAATGGTGATTTGTGGTACTATGGGTAAATATCCTCTCTGTTGTCCACAAGATTTACTGGAATTTCAGAGGGTTCCTTATTGGACCACACTGACCTGAGTGTGGGTCCCTATGTACACATAGCATTTTCTTTATCCAATTTTTCTTATTTCACCACTCCACGTACACAGTATTTACTGACCTGGGGACTAGTCCCTAAATTCACGGAAAGGTATCTTTGGGTGAAGCGTATCCTCCAATGTACTCCAAAAACAACCAGCGGTATATACCATTCACATTAGGAAACAAACTGACCTGTATGAAGGTCCCTATGTTCCAGTAGCGTGTCCTTTAGGAGGATTGAGGGATTAAAGGACACGCTAAAGGACAGGTCTGAATAACCCCCTTAGTGTTAAAGAAGGGCAGCCAGGTAGAACGTGTAGTGATCAGACACTGTTTCTATAAATTTTCACAAAAAACAAAAAAAACACAGATTAACAATTTTTTGGAAAGTCGTGTACTGTATGTACTGTATATACAGTATATACAATTTTGATAAAATTGGTTAAACCAACTAGTATGAAGTGTTCACCAGATACATATTTTATGTCTAAATGTATCTAGTACTAGGCTATAAATTGAGATAATAATCCTTTGTACCCATCGTATCTGCAGATGCTGCACTATACATGTGTAGATTCTGCTCTGCAATGTCGCTCACAGTGCACCAAAGTCTGGAGCATGATTGGCAGCACACTACTGGTAGACTTGAGGTTAGTTAGTAAAGTAATATGGTGCTATTCCCAGGTATCTGCCTGGTCTATACTTTAGGGTGTGTCCCAAAGACTCCCCCCGAAAAACTTTTAAAAACCATGTTGATCTTTGGCATGTTGACCTAAAGTCCCTGCTCACCTATAGTCCATGTCGACCTAAGCCATTTCAACCTTTTATAGGTGTCGACCTAAGGGTATCAAACCAATATACTGTCTGTGCTACTAAGGTACCCAATGACAGTATACCATAAATGACCCAGGGAAATTATACATGGGTTTGCTTATATTCTCTAACACAACCATCAAGGCCACACCCCCTCAGATTTTGTATTTAAATGCATTATGGAACTAACAATGTAAAGCAATAACCTGTACCAGTGACAGCCAGATTAAGAACATATTTTTGGTAAGCGCGCTATAGCGCAGGAAAAAATATACCAATCTGAATGCTGTACTAGATGAGAGCTTCTAAGAAATAGATGGGATTAATGGGACGCAATAAAACACGACCAATGGCCAAAGGGCATCAATGATCTGACGCCTCCTGACACATTGAAGATTACAGCAGTACTTACAGGCAAAGCAGAGTCAGCATTGTTGCTGTATCATCAGATAGCTTTACATCTATAGTATATAGCACAATGGTCCCGAAGTAAGACCGCCAGGCTTTTACTTTGCTTTCATTCATGAGGAATCCCTGTCTGATAGACAAAAATATGTCTGGAAGTCTAGTTTTTTTTTATTTTATTTTTATTACAATATATTACATTTTCTATTGAGTACAATATAAAATGAAACTTGCATTAACCAGCTAGATATACAGCCACTCATTCACCCATACAGAACATTTAGACACGTAAAAAGGCTGACATTAATATAAGTGCAACTTGCCCAGGACTTTGAAATCAGATTCCAGCAGCTAATAATGGGGCCGATTCAGACCCGCTCATAGAGGACAGAATTTGTCCCCTTCCCTGATGTTTAGGGTTTGCGCATGCACATTTATACACATGTGCAAACCCTGGAAGTGGATGGCTTTGGCAAGTTTTACACTCGCCAGGCCGTTTGCGCCAGAGGGGGGCGAGTGGGGGTGGAGAGGGTGCTGGAGCAGGGGAACGGCCAGTGTTTTATGGGCGACCCCATGAAAATGCTGGGGGTTCCCCTGGGAATGCAGGTGGGGCAATGCCTGCTCGGGGCAGGCGGCTAATGTCACATGACGTCAGCGCTCGCCCCCTTTTCAGACTTTTATTACCGAAAGGGAGAGAAATAATTTGATGGTCAGCGATCATCAAATGTTCTCATACACATCCCCTCACATGCTATCAAGGGGATGCAGGCTGCGGGGGGGGGGCATTTGGCAGGGCGGTGGGTGACACTGACCTGAATAAGGCCCAATATTCAGTGTGTCCAGGACAAACATATCTGCGCAGATTGGACTGAACAAACCCTGGTAGTATATACATATTGTAATGGTTAAGTTACGGCTCTACTAATGTTGTTGAAACAAGACAACTTCCTTATTATTAAGATGACAGTAAACTACTACCAAGGAGTATTGGTTTAAGCATTTACATCAAGTAAAGTAACCAAACTGAGTCAAAGCAACATTTCTACTTCGGTGGAAAAAAATCTATTGTTTGGGATGACAACTTCATATGTGAGCTGCTCGCACAATTGTAAAAAATGACTGTTTTATTGTTCCTGCAAGTACTACATTTCTTATCCAGTTCTTTGTTAATATAAGACCCTCTCAGTCAGCAAGCCTAGTGCAAACGCCAATATCACCAATCGCCCAGTGCTCATTCCAGGTTCTTGTATGTAATTATACGAGCCCGGCTAAATAAATTGCATCATATGTATTTATTAATAAATTACCCACTAGCTAATAAAGAGGAAAACCTCCAGCATTGCTGGAACTAATGTGCACAATTAGGGGGGGATTTACTAAGATGGGAGATCTATTTCACATGGGACATTGCTATGGGCAACCAATCAGAATCTACTTCTTATTTATTTAGCACCTTCCAGAATCTAGAGGATAATAGATAGTGGGCCTGATTCTGGTTGGTTTGCACAAGCAAGCTCCTTTAATTGACAAAACCATGTGCACTGCAGGTGGGGCAAATGTAACATGTGCAGAGAGAGTTAAGGTGCGTACACACGGGGCGATATATCGCCGGGCGATATATCAGTGTGCGATATATCGATCAATGCCCCCTTTTCATCGGCGACCAGAGATGTCGCTGATGAAAAGAAACCTCTGCCGGCGGTGCCGCAGAGGTAATCAGCTGGTCGCAGGAGCAAGCTCCTGTGACCAGCGATTAGAACGGGGCTGAAAACGGGACGCCGGGGCACACTCCCATCACTGGCAATATGGTCACCAGCGACCATATTCCCAGCGATATCAGCCCCTATCGCAGCCGTGTGTACACAGCTTAAGATTTGGGTGGGGTGTGTTCAAGCTTAAATCTAACTTGAAGTGTCAAAATAATGCAGCCAGTATTTATTCTGCACAGAAACAAAATAACACCCAAATGTAACTCTCTGTACATGATACATCAGCCACACCTGCAGTGCACATGGTTTTGTCCATTAAAGAAGCTTGCTTTTTCAAACCAACTAGAATCAGGCCCAGTATCTGGTTGCCCATAGCAACTTCCCATGTAAAATATAGAACTTGCATCTTAGTAAATTTCCTCCTCAAAATCTGATTGGTTGCTATGGGCAACATCCCATCTTGATTCTTGAATAGAACTCCCATCTTAGTAAAATGACCCATTGCATTTGTAGCATACAGAGAACTGCTTGGAAACCTCATACACTTCATTAGTTTGCTCTTCATCCTCCAAAAGCTTTGCTTTTAATTCCAGTAATGATTTGAAACAATAATAATAATTTGCTGATTGCAGATTCTAAAGCCGATTTCGCATGTTCTCCTCGATTTGGGTAAAGCTACACTTGCATTCTTGTGCTGTCTGGATATTTTCTTTAGCTTTTTCAGATCTGAATCAGAGAGGGTTAACCATTAATCACCTGCCCCACATGCTGGGCATCAGTCCATGTGGACTCTTGCCCAGCATCACATGGAAAGCAGCACATGCCACTTTTGCAGCCGTCTGATAGTATCAGAGTATGGAGGGGTGATTTCTCCCTAGAGATATGTGAGGCTAACCAGCTGTGTGACACTTCAGTGATATTAAGGTTTTCTCATTGCTGGATGTCTAGTATGTCAGGTGTACTAGTAGCACTACTGCTGTCATTTTACTGTACACTTCAGGCTCATATACAAGCAGGGCTTAAAGTGGTCATGCACATACCTTCCAACATGACCCATGCTAGGAGGGACAAACTACTCTGCTGCTGGACTTTCCTCTTAATGTATGATTGCCATCACCTGTTTTTGAACTAATAAGAAAGGTGCTTCTCCACAGATGAAGGCAATCATAATTAAGAGGGAAGTCCAGGAGCTGAGCAATGTGTCCCTCCTGGAGAGGGTCATGTTGGGAGCTATGCATGCAGAGGTAGGTGAATTAATTTCTCTATGCCATACCTCCCAACATGACCCTCTCCTGCTCTGTTTCTGGACTTTCCTCTGCATTTATGATTGACATCACCTGTGTTCAGACACCATTCTTATTACTTAACCTGTTCAACACAGGTGATGGCAATCATACATTAAGGGCGGTATTCAATGTCCTGAATCGCTGGTTACAGTGATTCAGATTTAACATTCGCCTGCCAATCGCCGGTTTTTAGCAGTGAATCGCCATGCATGGGGATTCGTGGGGAGTCGCCAAGTCACCCTATTCAACGTGGCTGAGAATCGCCGGCCCTAACGGCGATTCTCAGCCATACCGGCGTTTCCCTACACAGCCTCATTAATGTAGTCAGTTGTTTAAAAAATCGCAGATAAATGCTAGAAACAAGCAAATTACCCTGGACAAACGCTTCCCATACAGCAGACGGCAAACGCTGGGAAATCTGGTCAAAGGGCAAACGAAGGAGTGAGGTGGGGAGGAGAATCATGGGTAAGTGAGGTGCACCATGGGTAAGAACAGTGCTTTGTGGGAGAAAAAAAAAATACCTGAAAAAATTAAATATATATTTGTATAGCACTTCTACGACCATGACATCACACAAGGGCAGCAAATAATAATACATTAGACTTGCATAGTTAAATAGAGCACTTAAAACCAATTATTTGACATGTTCCTATAAAAGTTCACCATAAAAAGATGACGAGGGGCACTCGGAGAGGAACGGCGATATGAAAGAAGAAAAAGGAATCGCCAACTTCACATTGAATACACTTTTGGCGATTCCCCTCAACTACCGTCGATTCCCCATGAAAAATCCTATACACAAAAAGCGGCGATTTGTACAGGAAAACATTTGGCGATTGCAGCTTCATTCACCGGTCGTCAACGGCGATTCTAGCTCATTGAATACGGTGATTCGCATTTGGAGCTCCAAAAATCACCGTCAGCCACGAAAAAACCCCGGAATCGCCATAAAACTTGGCGATTCCGGCTCATTGAATACCGCCCTAAGAGTGAAGTACAGGAACAGAGCATTGTGTCCCTCCTGGAGAGGGTCATGTTGGGAGGTATGCTATGCCCAGGGCCGTTTCTAGACAATTTAGCTCCCAGGGCGAAGAAATAAAAATGCGCCCCCCCCCCCCCAATACATAGCATGGTATTATAGTAATTTCGCGCGCCGAAGGCGCGCGCCGAAATAGGGGGTGTGGCTTGATATTAAAAGGGGTGTGGCTTAATGTAAGGCGTGGTCTAGCAGGAAAACAATTACCTTATATCACACTTTTGCAACCTGCAAGACCAGACATTGGTTGCTGCAGGAATTGTTATTGTCCTCCCGCACTTAAGTTGGCTGGCTGAAGGCCACACAATGACCTAGTACGCCTCACAATGACAGGCTACTTAAATCATTATACACTATTTATCTGTGATGCCAATTACACATTACGCCGTACACTGTGATGACGATTACATATTACGCCGCACACCGTGATGACAATTACACATTACACCGCACACCAAGATGCCCATTAGACCACACACTGTGATGGCAATTACACAATACTCCCCACATCGTAATGCCCATTACACATTATGCCCCATGTGCCGCTGCCGCACAACCGATGCTGTTTACTAATATGCCCCCACAGTGCCAGATATGCCCCCACAGCGCCACAAATATATACCCCACAGTGCCACATATATGCCCCCACAGTGCCACACATATGCCCCCACAGTGACACAAATATATGCCCCCACAGTGACACAAATATATGCCCCCACAGTCCCACAAATATATGCCCCCACAGTGCCACACATATGCCCCCAGTGCCACAAATATATGCCCCCACAGTGCCACAATTATGCCCCACAGTGCCACAGATATATGCCCCCAGTGCCACAGATATATGCCCCCAGTGCCACAGATATATGCCCCCAGTGCCACAGATATATGCCCCCAGTGCCACAGATATATGCCCCCCAGTGCCACAGATATATGCCCCCCAGTGTCACAAACATATGCCCCCAGTGCCACAGATATATGCCCCCAGTGCCACAGATATATGCCCCCAGTGCCACAGATATATGCCCCCAGTGCCACAGATATATGCCCCCCAGTGCCACAGATATATGCCCCCCAGTGTCACAAACATATGCCCCCAGTGCCACAGATATATGCCCCCAGTGCCACAGATATATGCCCCCCAGTGCCACAGATATATGCCCCCCAGTGTCACAAACATATGCCCCCAGTGCCACAGATATATGCCCCCAGTGCCACAGATATATGCCCCCAGTGCCACAGATATATGCCCCCCAGTGCCACAGATATATGCCCCCCAGTGTCACAAACATATGCCCCCAGTAACAAACTTACTTGGAGAGGGGAGGGGAGCGCATCGTGCTTCTCTCCTATCCCGCGCCCGAGCTCCTATTGGCTGACAGCGGCAGCCCAGTGACGTGGGCGAGGGGACGGAGAAACGCACGATGCGTTCCCCTCCCCTCTCCAGCGTGGAGTCGGGCGGCCGGGGAGACAGCGGCAGCGGCTGCGGCTGCGGCTGCGGGCGGGGGGGTTAGACTGCCGGGCGCCCTGGCTGTTTCAGAGGCGGACAAGCCGTGCGGGGGGGGGGGGGGGGGGGGGAGGACAGCGGCATTCCTACGATCTGTGGTGGGTTTTGCTGGGGCAGGACAAACCTGCCCTGGTAGGTTTGTCCTGTCCCAGCAAAACCCACCACTCAAGGGGTTAAGGCTTGAGATCAAATTAATGTCATCAAATGAGAGACATTATTTTTTTTGTGACAAAAAATATGTTGCTCAATAATATCATTTTTTTTTTTTTGTATTTTAAACATGTTCTTAAACATAACAGTTAAGAATTAGAAGGGTGTGCATTTAAGGGTAATCTATCAACTCATATAAAATGTTGTGAATTCCTTAGCTGTCTATACAGAATATTAGTCATAGTTAGTGTCTTTATTTTCCTCTCTCCACAGGTAGCATTCACTGTACTTTTTGACTTGGAAGCTCTATTGAAGATTTGGTGCCTAGGATTTACGGGCTATATTAGCTCCTCCCTTCACAAATTTGAACTACTCCTTGTAGTTGGAACAACTCTTCACATTTATCCAGTTCTTTACCACTCTCAGTTTACCTACTTTCAGGTACGTGATCATTTACTTTATATTTTAATTAACTGTTATTTGAAAGAATACACTGGACAGGTATAACCGTATAACGAAAGCTTTATGGATATTTGGTGATACTGGTTGAGAGCAAAGCCAACTGTGCACCTTAACAAAACCAGTTTTCACTGCAGATGGGGCACATGTACAGTAAAAGGTGCAGACAGCTTTAGTTGTGAGGTGTATCCAAACTGGAATCTGAATTGCAATAAAAAATACACCAGTCCAGCATTTGTGCACTACATGCAAAAGCAATCCAACATTGACCCTGCATGCAAAAAAAAAAAAAAATGTATTCACGCCCCTTGCATTGCAACATGGTTTATTCCAAATACAAAGCTGTTTGTTTTTTTGTCTTTCCTCCCAATGTATCTGAGTACACACTAGGCTGATCATTCAGCCAGACTGCCGATCTGCGAGTCTATATGTGGCTGGTGGACCGGCAGTCTGGTGGGCTGCAGACCATACACATATCCTGATGCCGCAATATATCTACAGATATATTGGCCATCTGCTGTGCTGCAGGGCTGACGTGATATGTTTGTTAATGACGTCCACAATAGAAAACGGAATAAGATGGGAGGCCACTGATTGGCTAAAAGAGCACACTCTGCCAATCAATGGCCAGCCTGTCTTTAGAAAAAAAAAAACTGATTAATCTCATGTAAAAAATGGCAAATCAGAAGAGAGCTCTCCCGGGGAGCTGCCGGGAGAGCTCAGGGGAAATTGGGTCTGACTTTGCCCATTTTGAGATCAAATTTGTCCTCCGATCAATTCTGAATTAGGCCCAAGTTAGTTGTGAAGCAATTACTTCAGTATGCAGTGGTGCAATTTCAGAGTCAAAGAAATTGTAGTTTTAAAAGAAAGACACACCTAGGGAAAGCTGATTAAATATTTCAATTTATATTGCGGTATAGAAAAATGGACATTATGTTTTACACTATTTGGTCAACATATACTCTCACTCACAGCCCTTTTCCATTAACATTTGTCGCAAGCAAACTCTGCATGCACTAACTAAAACTAAATGTAATAAGTGTTTTGTGCATAATTGTTAAGAAAATATTGCATATGGCATTTTATTTTTGCAGGTTCTAAGGGTGGTTCGACTTATCAAGATATCACCAGCTCTGGAAGACTTTGTATATAAAATATTTGGACCTGGTAAAAAACTAGGAAGCCTAGTGGTATTCACTGCCAGTCTGCTCATTGTAATGTCGGCCATCAGCTTGCAGATGTTCTGCTTTGTGGAAGAGCTGGACCGCTTCACCACATTTCCTCGGGTACGTACTGTAATCACTAAAGTGTATCCATAATATTACAATACACACTGCACATGCCCTCTTTTCAAAGTAAGAAGTAATAACAAACAAGATTGCACATTTTTATCCATTACATATTTGTCTACCCTTCCAGTTTGGCTCCCGATATAGGGTCCCCCTCCCAGTTCCCTGGAAAGGTAGGCAAGTACCCCACATCCTCGCCGGACCCCCACATTCCCCTCGTCAGCCGAGCCAAATGTCGGCAGTCGTAGAGCTTCGGGGAGGGGACGTATCTAAAATTATGCAAATTGCATAATTTCACATACTTTTAGCCCGGCCCCCTCTTCGCAAACTCACAAATCATTTGAAATGGGGGCTTAATGGCATCACAGTCCATTTTCAGGAGCAATAAAATGTAGGTAAGTATGATTCATTATTTATCACATTTTATAATTAGTACAATAAAACCTAGTGAAATCTAAAATACAAAAAAATCTAGATTGAAAAAAATAAAGACACAGTTCCAATGAAATTTATTGATGGTATAGTATTGTTAAGAGTATTGAAATAAGTACAAAGAAAAAGATTGGGTACGGGAAAGAATACAACAGGGAGGGGAGAGAGGATGTAAAGTTATGGATAATTGGTTATTAGAGACTCCCTGTAATCAAAATGGAGAGAATGGTGCTTTATAATTAGTAAGCACTAAGTGTGGGTGGTGCTTATATTGTTGTCTAATAAACAACTAAGAAATAGAGCAGTGAGCTACTATCTCTATGCAAGGTTCAGTTGGAACGTACTTTCAATATATTAACAAATTCCATCCAGTGGTAACTCGCTTTCTGAAAGAGATGACAACAATCCCTACTTTGCATAACATTCCCTCTGTCATAATTATTTCAATCTGTTTTTGTAGGGCTTATTTATATTAAGATGTGGCATGTGAGTTTCAAGTGCTGCCAGGGACAGTCTGACTTGCATATCTGCTATACATATTGAGGATCATCTATTTTGAAATTCTGATTGTTAGTCGTTGCATCCTTTCATTATAGTACATGTTAAAATCTACCATATCAGTACCAAGGGCTGCCATCAGAAATTGTGGGGCCCGGGCAGGGCAGGCTCTACCACTAGGCAGCTTTAGGCAGCTGCCTAGGGCGCCGGGATCTAGGGGGGCACCACCAAGTCTGCCTATCAAAAGATCAAGGACGTCTTTGAGGATCCCTGTGTATTTAATGCAGGTGACTGCTGTGGAACTTCTAAGACCTCACCTCTATATTTTCTCTTGAGGCTTACTTCCCTACTTTGCTGCCCCCTCTTCCATGTACTCTGTTGTGGGTGGTAAAGGCGAGGGTGCTGGGGGGCTCCAGGGAAAGCAGGGGACTTGCCCACCTTCCTGGGGGGCTGGGAGGATCCCTCAATTTTTGTGAGGCTCCCTGCCAATCCAGAATGTTAGGCAGGCATGCATTAAGGGATGTAAAATGGTTATTGGTGGCAGTATGAAGGGGGGGCAGTAGGTTGAAGTTTTGCCTAGGGTGCTGGGAAGCCTTACACCGGCCCTGGGCCCGGGACTGACAAAATAGGCAGGGCCCCCCTTTCCTTTCTCAAACACCTGGAATGCCTGGTATGACAAACTATAAACTCCAGAAATTTCCGAGCTGACGAGTTGCAGCAATGGCTCATTGTGGGGGCCTGCGTTTTGTGTGGTTTATACAAGACATGCGTGTCCAGAGTGCTGGTGGGGAGGGCTGTGACATGAAACATGGCCAGCTTCATACATAGGTTATGTGTCCTCAATATTTAAAGGCACATCCCTGGGTGAGACCCAGCATGCAGGGCCCAGGCCCTGCCAACATGCGTTGTTTTTGTGAGAGGACTCGCACAACTACAGTACATTCCAAGCTGACTTAGGCCCAAGTTCCGGATGCCGAAATTCAAAATTGTCCTAATGGACAGAATGTCAACATTTCAACATTAACAATCTCAACTATGGCATAATGTTGACATGCCATAATGTCCACATTGTAAATGTCGATAGCCTAATTCATGCAATGCCGATGTTTACCCAACGGCGCAATTATAGTCACTCCTGTTATACATTTACATGTATGTACACATCACAAGTTACTGTTGCTGAGTCCAACTACATGTCTACTTTTACAATGTCACTGAAAGTGAGATCTTTAACGCAGTGATTGGCGTGGATGTAATGGCGAGTGGCAGCAAAATGCAGGTGCGTCATGGCCATTCCTGGGGTGTGTGTCTCTGCTTTCAGCTCTCATGATGTATGTAAAGAAACATGGAGCCAGCAACACTACTACCACATCCAGTTTGTGTCACCATAGACTCACTCAAAAAGTATATGTTCCTTGTCATTGTATTGGTGTTGCATATGTGTATGAAGTTGCTTATGACTTTGTGATATCTCCAGTAGGCATCTATCGTAATGTCTAGTAGTCCCCTTCACTTGATAAGATCAGCAATTCCATAGTCTGAAAAGTCACAGCTGTATAGGCAAGTGTGTACAGACAGGAATTAGCCCTACTATGTCAATGTGTAAATGCTCAAACTCTTATCCATGTAGACATTCTTATGCTGAGATACTGAATGTTGATATGTAGTGCTTCCCCCTTTCCAGTTGTAACAGAATTATATTTCAACACTCTGCCAGACTTCCATAATAGTGGTTGATTTCCCAGACTCCTAGGAGAATCTTGCAATCTCCCTAAAGTTGTGTCAGCCAGAGAAGTGATGAGTGAAAGACACAGCCCGCTGCTGCATGATGATGATCTTATCTTCATGACACTCCATTTGACACTGCATCCTTAGTAGGTTACAGCATGCTACAGTTGTGCAAACCCCTAACTTCATGGTGGTATCCTCCACAGCTCAACCATGACTAACAGATTGTGTGCAGGCACCAGAGGTGGATTTAGACCTCATGGGGCCCTAGGCATGATACAAAATTGGGGCCCTCCTCAACAATCCATCGCACTATATTTTTTTTGCTGGTTGCTGGTGGAATCGATAGATTAACTTGGTGGGTGCACAGTCTACTGATAAATGCTTAGCTGCATGAATATCTAAATTGTGTACAAATCTGGATTAGGTCTTTTGGACGTAAGCTCAATACATTTGCCACATTTAAAGCAAACTGACTGCCCACATATATAGCGGATGAAACCTTTTATGTTTCCAAATATCCTTTTTATCCTATCAAAGAACATCAAAGGGACTATGGGAGTGTTGATAGGTACATGTGATGTCATGATGTCACGTGGTAGTCGTGCAATGCTTCTTTGGGATCATTTTGAATTGCAAAGATATCTTTATGGGGCCCCTTGGGTCTTGCTGGGCCCTAGGCAGAAAGTCCTCCTCTGGCGGTGCCCCATTAGAGATATTGGGGTCCCATGGTCTGTTTGTAAAGTCTTGGAAAAAGCTGGTGCTCTGCGTGCTGGTTAGAAGGCTGTACACTCATAGCAACTTCCACTCATGCATATTGCAACTGGAGCAGTGGCACTACATTCTGCTGTACCTCAATTCTCCACTCATGTAACACTGTAGTTACCCTTATTCAGGTTCTCAATGAAATTGTAATTTAAAGCAAAACCGTGAAATATCAAGGATATTTGCAAAAGCTTTTGTTCATGCAGATATAATGTTCTTTTGTGTTATTCCTTCATGACATACAGTAAGCACATCCAAATCTCAGCTGAACATTAATACCTGGGGTGGGTTTTTTTCCGTTTGTCTGTGGAACACATTCTGCCATTCATCAACTGTCATTTTTACTTTGATTGAGCTGTGTAGCCAGAAATCATATAAAATATTACAGAAGCATTGACCTTGCTCCTTGCATGCCTCTATGTAATATTTTGTTGATGGAACAGGCAGCTCTTCTAAAGGGCATTGTTGTTATATAAATAAAGATAAGGTGTCGCCCCCCAGCAAATTGCACATTTGTGCTAAGCAATCTGATGTAATGATTTGTGAAAGTCCAAGTTTACAGGAACATTGTCAGCTCTGATCAAGCTGTTAGTAAACTGTTTAAAATAAATGTAGACATCTTTAGCCTGGATCTGTCAGATACATTTTTTATTCTTATGTCCCAACAGTATAGAAAGCAAAACACAAATACATGTTGTCTTAAGCGCAGAATGTGTTGCTGTTTTTTTTTTGTTTGTTTCTGTAGTTCAACTCTTGAAATAAAAAAAACAGCATTTATTTTTGGACCCTTTCAATGGTTTAATAATACCAGATTCAGACGTAAACAGTATTTTTGCTGTGTGTGTGTGTGTGTGTGTGTGTGTGTGTGTGTGTGTGTGTGCCCATCTGGCGTTCTAGAGCTCCTCAAGATCTCAAAATCCAATTTAATATTATTTTTTTAGTTAATTTTAACTTCATTTTTGACAAGTCATTATCATTTCAAAAATATTTGTATGGAATGCTGTTATTGACCTTGGAAATCTGTTCTATTAGTTGATCTCTCATTTATATTGAGATGCATAGGGTGCCTGGTGTCTGCTATATTACTGTACATCTCAATATGCCATGGAAGAGGGCTTTTTTCGTGACTTAAGCATTTTCATTTGACCTTGCTGATGGAACAGTAAATATATTTACTCATGTTTATATTGGGCAGTATTCAATGAAAATATTCTCCGTGCACGGCGAGCATTTTTTTTTGCTCGCCGTGCACTCTCCGTGTTCCGGAGGGCTCGCTGCCACTCCTGCTCCCCCTATTCAACGTGTTAAAGACTCGCCGCCACTCGCGGCGAGTCTTAACCCCTGCAGCGGACGAGCGTCCGCGGCAGGGAGCTGTCAGGGAGCCGGGGGACGTAGCAGCCAAGAGAGATTAAAGTCTCTCTTGGCTGCTGCAGGGGATATGGGGAGGGGAGCAGGGCTCCCCTGGACCCAGGCAGCACAGGCTGCCCCCCCTATAGCCAGCGGGGGACCAAGTATTCACTGTACCCGAACGTGCATCGGGTGCAGTGAATATATGAATATCTAATGAGCGGCTCGAGCGCTCCGGCCCCCTGCTGGCTGCACTGTGTAAAAAAAAAAAAAAAAAAAAATGTAAAAAAATATTTTTTTTAAAATTAAATATATATTCATGTGCTATAGGCACATGAATAAAAATAACATGGCCCTTCACAGAAAAAAAACACCTGATTTTTTGACACCAAAATTAAAAAAAACACCCTTTTAGTTTAAAAGTTCACATTCCTGCTCTCCATCAAAAGATGGAGAATTTCTACACGGAGAGAGACGGCGAGAATCACTTAGAAAGACGGAGAATATTTCACATTGAATAGGGTGGCTCGCCTTTGGAGAAAAAAAACCTCTCTCCACCGCGTGAAAAGCACAAACTCTCCAGAAATCACAGCGAATTTTTCTCATTGAATACTGCCCATTGTTTGGTGTCTGTGTAATTTAACAGGTTAAGTTAAAAAAATGGGATAAGGAGCTTTAGGGGCCCATTTACCAATGAGTGATAAACCCACTGTGAGTTATCACACTTGTTGTGTATGATAAATGGTGCTCCAGCCAATCAGCTGCTAACTGTCATTTTCCAAACACATTGCAGTTAGGAAAATAAGAAAAAAAGTCCCAAGGTGCAAATGGAGCCCCTGCTGCCTAACCACAAATGAGGATCACCAAAATCCACTAGTACATAAAACAGTCAAATCGTGATTATTATTCCTAGGCTCAGTTTTCAGACAGTTGCCACTCCAGTGGGTACAGATGATCGTATGTCACAACCTTTCCTATTCAAAGTAAAAAGAAAAGAAACCAGTGATCCTAAGGGTCGGTCCAAAATAGGCAAAGTTAAATGCATACCCATACTCACACTAGGGTAGAAGTGTATGCGAATATAAATATATCTTTACTGGAACCACCATATGTGAAAGGCACTTGAGAGACAACACTAAGTATTAGCAAGGTAAAATAGAAATTTGTACCGTACTCACACGGCCATATGCAGCAGCAATCACGTAAAGGTGTCTTTATAATCCGACTCTTTAGCCAACATAAAAGGTCTTACATGTGGGAGAATATAAATAAAACACCAATGGTCCAGTATAACTCTACACAATAACACCTGATGAAAATGTGTTTGGGGATGTTGAACTAGAGTGAATACCCATACTCATGCAAAGAACAGTTAAAACATGTGCATAAAGGTATCTTTAGCTGATATCACCAGGGGTGGCAAAAACTCAACCCGACAGTACCATAGAAACACGATAAGCAGACTTCAAATCATACTGTACTCGGCTACAAATGGTGCCAATCATATAACAGTTTCTTTCAATTCCCAAATGTTTTCTGAGGGGCCTCGCTCATTTGTTTCACCTGTGAGATCAAACTGGGGCATGCAAATAAAAAGGAAATAGCCATCTCACTGGTATAAAATATATTTAATAAAAGATAACACATAAGATACACAGGGTCTGTTTACACCAGAGATCTAAGAAAACATGAAGATTTTAGCCCAAGTCTATTTAATAAATATCAAAAAGCATAGTTTGCCACAACTACTGTAGCTAATGCCAGCTTCATCGAGAAACCACTGAACCTAGAAATGCTTTACTGGTTCCTAACAAGGTTAAATATCTATGTGCTCTGCCCTCACAAGCACATATTACTTTGTTTCAATTTCAAGTTCGCTTTATGGTCATCAACGATTTAAGTACATGAACAGTGATCTAAATTAATCACATGCACAGTACTTTCGGAAAAGTGGTAAAAAAAAAGCATAAAACAACATTATTACAACCCATTTGGCTGCAGGTGAGATAGCAGAAACCACTTAGGAGGAAGTTTGCTAAATAGTGCTGAAACTATGTTTTGTATTGCTTTGCTGTTAGGCTGTTGGGCTAATCATTTGCCAGTATGGACTGATGGGAAAAATGCAGAATCATAGCCTATAAGCTACTCTTTGATAACATCTTCTGAAGATACAGTACCATTAGCTACTGTACCAGTAGTGGCACTGCGGAGGAGGTACTCATTACCTGGACCCGTTAGATGAGCCTGTTGGGGTCGCAGGTCCTGATTCCCCCCTCCCCATTGCAAAGAGCCATGCAGGGAGAGACTTCTGCTGCAGTAGCGTCTCCCCCCAGCCCAGCACACGCTGCCCAGGGCTCAAAAGCCTGTCCTCTCTCTCCATGCCATAGGTGCCGATTTATGTTTTTGCTGGTGGGTACTCAAGCCAAAAATATAGGGGAGTGGCTTCACGGGGAAAGGGCGTGGCTACAAAATAATACCAATTTGGTACTTATGTAGTAACTGGGCTGCCGATTTTGAAATCGGGTCCATCGCATCGCATCGCACCCGACCATATCGCATGCGATGCGATGCGATGCGATGCGATGCGATGGACCCGATTTTTCCATAGGATTCAATGTTAAAATGGACTGAGTCCATTTTAACATGGAATTCAATGGGAAAAAGGGGTCCTTTTCATACCCCTACTATCCAAGTGGGCATGGAGTTGGATATAAACCTGTGGCGAGCGTAGCGAGCCACCGAGCCCGAAGCGTGGCGAGCGTAGCGAGCCCCGCGAGGGGACGCAGAATACCGTCCCCTCGCGGGGCTCGCTTCGCTCGCCACGCTTCGGGCTCGGTGGCTCGCTACGCTCGCCACAGGTTTATATCCAACTCCATGCCCACTTGGATAGTAGGGGTATGAAAAGGACCCCTTTTTCCCATTGAATTCCATGTTAAAATGGACTCAGTTCATTTTAACATTGAATCCTATGGAAAAATCGGGTCATCGCATCGCATCGCATCGTATGCGATGCGATGCGATATCGCATCGCATCGCATCTGATTGTATGCCTTAACTTAAGGCATACAATCAAAAAATCGGCAGCCCAGATACTACATAAGTACCACCAATTTATTTTACGCAGCAAAGATGTCTCCATTATTCAAATTACGGCAGCAGAGTTCCCCCCCTGCCACCGCTCACATCGCGAGCCGGCCAGAGGAGTTTCACCCCCAACCCCCTCCCCCCATATGTGACTGCTTCCCATATAAAATAACAATAATAATACCAGGACACCACACACAGGCTGCTCCCCCTAGTCTGTCTGCAACCTGGTGACGATGTCTAAGTGAAGGGACTGTGGCATCTGCGGGTGTCCGCTCGGTGGTAAGGGAGGAAGTACCCTCCACAACTGGCGGGGCTAAATTAGGAGGGCCTCCTATGGCCAACCCAGCACTTTCAGGCCCTTCCGGATCCCACTTGCTGGGGTATGTTAATTGGGTGCCCAATGGTGGCCACCAGGGCCCAACTCACGGTTCTGCTGCGGCTTCTGGTACTGGAGGCTTCCTGTCTGGGTAGTTCCTGCTGGGGCTTTCCAGGCACCTCTGTTTCTCTGCTGACAAGTCAGCCTGCCCCTTCTGTGACGGGTGGCTGATACCGCTGCTGGCAGGTGCTTCAGCTTGCCGGGGCGGGAGGCTGGGAACGGGGGCTCTTTGGTGTGCAGCGCAGTGATTGGACGCGTCAGCGGTGCCGGGAGGCAGCTGTCACTCCCCGCACCGTCTTCTAGGACTGCGCACTGCTCCCGCCGCGCCATCCTCCAGGGCTGCCCATCGTTCCTCCTCCACTCTCTCTGCGCTCTCCACGCACCAGCCGGCAACCTCTGACCCCCTGCAGCTTCCGGACTCTCCTCTCTGTCTTCGCGCTGCAGTCCCCTCCAATCCCCGCTGGGCTCCTGTCTTCCACCGTTCCGGGTAGGTCCTGCCCCCTGTCCTTCAGCTCTGGCACTAGTGGGGGGGGGGGCCTGGCTGGCCTGGTGGGTGCTTAAGTTTTTCCGTGGGTGCTCAGGCCCCGGAGCACCCACGGAATCAGCGCCTATGCTCCATGCATGTGGGTGCTATAACACCCGCAACCCGCTAAGTGCCGCATTAGTCACAAGCACCCAATCCCCCCCGCACCCCTTTGCCAACCTAATTTGAAAGTATTTTAAAGGAGGAGTTCTTGCTATGCCTACCCCCATTGATAACCCCCCTCATTTTACCAGGGCCCAGCAGAACTATTTGTGCACACCAGCATACCAGGACAAAGCTCTGGAAAGCTTTGGATTCTGGAGCTTTGTCAATTTAATAATTTAGCAGCCACCATAGAAATGTATAGATGTTGCTTTTACATTAAAATAAGGAGGTAACCCTTTAATACAGTGGGGCAGATATATTATAGCCTCAGTAACAAGGTGAAGCAGGAAGGGACATCAAGATGTTTTAACATCTTGTCCAATGTAGGGGTGGGGGCACAAACTCTCCCCTCTGGTGATGAAGCACTGTCCTCGGTACTGCATATGCACTGGCCCCCAGTTTCAGCAGCAGCATGTATTAGTTAAATCACTGTCCCGGCACCTGTACACTGCAGATGACAGGCACCGGTGCATGCACAGTATCAACCTTGGTACTGCGCATGCGCACACCCCAGATTCTATGGTCTGCAGCCGAATTACTTCCCAGTGGGACTTCCTTGGGTGACCGGCAAATCGGACTTCCAATAGGAAGTTACAGTGAAGACAGTGCCGTCTCACAGACGGCATCTGGCTTTACTTGTCCTGCAACCCATAGATAAAAACCACCATTGGTCAGCAGTATTAATTTCTCACTGAAGGACTGCACAATGGGAGAGGAGAGAACTACTGCATATATATATAGGGGTCTTAAAAAATTTTTTGTTACCGGCCTATTAACCCACTAATACAATAACTGAAACTGTATACATTAATTTTAGGATATAATATCTCCCCCTAAGTCAGTGGTTCCCAAACTGTGTGCGTAGGCACCCTGGGGTGCCTCGGGATGTTTGCAAGGGTGCCCTGTGTTGGGGGTCCATGACCAAAACAAATTATTTATGCTTAAAGTAATAGGCAAAACCAGTACTGGTGGCTGCCAATCATAAAATGTATGGACAATTAGGGCCACAGCTATGTTCCCCACCACATAACTGAACCTGAGAGTGACAATTAAGCCCAATTTATTTTTTATTTATCCATAAGAAACTTTTTGACTAGGGGTGCCTTGAACAAATGCTTATATTCTAAGTTGCCCTGGTATTAGAAAGTTTGGGAACCACTGCCCTAAGTAATCAGTTTGATTACCATATTACAGGGCTCGTAGATCATGAAGGTCTGACTCACCGGATATAACCTGTCTAAATGCACCTGGAAAATGTTGATGACTACAGTATGCTCACCCACTCATTAACTACCATGCATTGTTTCTTAATTGTTGCCTAAATGCTCAACATAATTATGTGATTGCTATAATTACACCCACCTACCTTTTTATTTTTTTTGAAGCAATAATCTCACACATTTGATATCTCATTCATCTATTCTTTACACTTTTTGATAACCACACATAGTGTACGGACATATGCAAAACTTATTTTTTATAAATAAAAAACAGTTGTTTAAATCCTAGGAAAATAAGCATTCTGCATTAAAAATGTTGGTGTAAAAACTAGAACACACATATATGAGGTACTAGAATTATAAGTGTACTAGTTAATGATGGAACAACATAACAGTAATAATAGCATCAGCGTTTGTGTGCATCCGAATGGAGCAACACTTAGAGTGCTCCATCAGATGCCATCTAGCGGCTGCCGGCGAGCAACATACTTGATTTTCAGCTATAGAGGTGAGGAGCAGCATTAGCCTTTTATTTATTCTATTTAAGCTCACTTCTACCCGTTCTGTGTCACTTCTGTCTTTCTGCCCCTCTTCTTTAGAATGTAAGCTTTCATGAGCATGGCCCTATTTCCTCATGTGGTTTTCTTAGAATATATAGTGACAAGGATCACAAACACAGGGACTCAGATGAAGACTTTGTTTTTTATTTTGAACAGCAGGTCACATCATCTCAGATCAATCCATATGCAATCGTTATTACACGCAGTAGCATACAGGCAATCTCAGCATCACAGACTTTTGCAAAGGCTCCAATAGTCCCTACAATGGCACACAGACCCCGGCCTATCACTTGGGCAGCTAACCCATCAAGAGCAAGGTGACTCTGCCCTGGAAACCCTTATATCAGTAAATGCCAGGTGCTGCTGATTAGACACCTGGGTTCTGCTACTGCTCTAAAACCTGGTCTGGATCCTCCACATTACTTTCATGTGGGGAGATGATGCTGACTCTATGACCTATGGGCCTTATTCTAGTTCACTCTTTCTGACAAAATCCCTCTTAGATGGCCAAAACCATGTGCACTGAAGGTGGGGCAGATGTTACTTGGGCAGAGAGAGTTATATTTGGGTGAGGTTTTACTTCAGTGAGATCTATATTGCAGTGTAAAAATAAAGCAGCCAGGGGGGCGTGGCCTGACGGGACATGAGAAAAGACGCAGCCCAGAGGAGCTCCCGAAATAAGCCCTCTAAAAAGCCTTTTTACCTAACTCTACCCCATCCCCACTGCCCATATCCACTCACCACCTCCCTACCTGCACCCCGACACCGGTGGGTCTGTGCTGCGGAGCCGGGGAGCACTTATCGGTGCTCCTGCGGGTTGCGGCCTTCCCGCTGTGCTGAGGCCTCGATTTCGGAGCTCGACTACCGCAAGCACCCAGCGAACCGGAGCCACTCCAGCCACCGCTGACACCAGGGGCTGCTGGGCTACAGACACCCGCCGACGACGCCACCCACGGCGCCCACCCGCGCTGACTGAGAGCGTCTGACTGGCGCCCAGAGAGTCGCGGCCTACTCCACAGCCGGAGCCGGGGACTCACCCAGGGATTCCAGCCGGGATCGGAGCTCCGTGGCGTGGACCTCGGGCGGATCTGCCCGCGCTGGTCCCTGGAACCGAGCCTCCCAACCAGCCAGGGGGGATCCCCTCAAGCACAGGCGCTGCTCAACCACCCCCTGGGCGCAGTGCTGCCCGGGTAAGGAAGACAGGCAGCTCTGCCTCCCTGCAGTGACGGCGGCCATCTTTTTGGTGGATGAATTCCCTTCCTCTCACCCCTCACTGCTCACTACACTCTCTCCCTCCCGCACAGTTGCTGCTGCCTGCCTCGGCAAGCCCTGGTGGCTCGCTGCTGTATAGCCACCCCGATTAATGCAGGCTCTGGTTCATAAATAATAAAAATAAAAATAATAGAGACTCCGGCCCCATCCCTATCTCATCGGCCACATCTGAGCCCCAGCCACCCACACTGAGCCTCAGTGACCCCTCAAGCTCCACATAACTCACCCTCTGGATCCTGGCTCCTCACACTGCAATTGGGGGTCAATTAGGGAGCCCTCCCCTCACTCCACCTGGGGGTGCAGCTCATAGGATAGGTGCCAGTGGGTGGCACAGTCCCCCCTGGGCCGGTCTGAACACATTAGGGGCTGCAGAGCAATATCCCCTAACAAGAGGCCCAATCTGAGAGCTCCACAGCTAGCAGCCCTACCTGGGTCCCATAAAGGTGGAAAGTAATACAGAGCCTCAAACGTGGAGGCTTCTCCAACAGTGTAGCTTTTGTTCCCGGCCCCTCCCCTATATTTATATTTATATTATATTCACTCTGCTACAACCCCCCCCCCCCCATCTGAGGCCCACTTCCCTTCCCCCCGGATCGATAAGCAGTACCTCCTTTTGGGACTTCTTTGTAACATCAAAGGTGTGAATTTATCCCATAAGCTGTCTCTGGGGCCATAAGACCCCCACTCATCCTGCCACTCCTCCATATCTACATACCTTGACGCACGTCATGGTAGCCTGAAGATACCTTTTGACCTGCCGGGCCCGGGACCTCCCCTCTCTGCTGGCACTCCTAGCTACACTAACATCGCCTATACAATTCCTCTGTTCTGGATGCTGACTCCACACCATGTCTCAAAGAAATAGGAAACCCTCACAGCCTTCTGGAAATTTATTTGGCTCTAGATCCAAGGGCTCTTCAAGTAGTATGCTATCGTCAGACTCCCCTACCCGCCCCGACATGACAGACACGGCAATAGATCCTCAAATTCAAGCAGTCATGTCTGGCCTCCTGGAGGGGGTTCAATCCGCCTTCAAACAAGAACTAGCCAAGGCTGTTGCAGAATTCCGATCTGATCTCACTGCTTTAGGAAATAGAACTGATGCTTTGGAGTCTAAAACAGACGACATTTGTCGCTCCCAATCCCGTTTAGATAAAGAGCTCTCCAGGCTCCATGAAGAAATAGAGGTACTCAAAGAGAGGCAGGAGGACCAAGAAAACCGCTCACGGCGGAATAATTTACGCATACGAAACGTGGCGGAATCCACCCTCAGCACCACCTTACCGGCATTTCTGAAAGGCCTCTTTCAACAAATAGTTCCATCTCTCTCCGACGAAGATTGCCTTTTAGACAGGGCCCACAGAGCGCTCCGCCCGAAACCTACTGGGACTCAACCACCTAGAGACGTCATTGTCAGATTTCACTATTATCAAACAAAAGAAAAGATTCTTGCATCCACCAGAGACTCTCCAACCATCCAATTCCAAGACATGCAACTGCAATTGTTTCAAGATCTGGCCCCCTCGACTATTCAGAAACGACGAGACCTACAACCCATTACCAAAATCCTTCGACAACACAAGATTCGCTACAGATGGGGATTTCCCTTCATGCTTCAAGTTTCAGCTAACAACTCCGTGCACAACGTCAAGGACAAACCCTACTGGCAAAACTGGATCTCCTTCCGTCTCCCTCTACTGGGTCCGACATGAGATCGTCACCTCTGGAACCACAGCGACCGTCCCCTCCATCTCCGGAATGGTCGAGGGTTTCCCGCCATAGAACCGAAAACAGTGAGCCCAACTGAACTTTTCGGTTCCACTTAAGTAGGACTGTTTCCATATGGGCTCACGGTTTGAGCCTATAGCAACGACCTTCGTTGGGTGAGATGCACTCCAGTCGTTTATTCTAATTACCTGTTTTCATACTGTTTTGAATTTGGGTTGAATGTATAGCTATGTAACGATTTACTGCATGTTATTACAGTTAGTATAGATTTCTAATGCTAGGGGATCCCCTGGGTCCCGGCGGTCTTAATTCTGCCCGTATCTCCCACTCCCCCCATGCTCCCTTTAGAAATGTTTAGATTATATGTTAAGATGTTCTTGTTAGTAGCGGTCCCTGATAGGGATCCTCTCTTACAGGGTTCTTGCCCGCCCGGGCATTCTCTCTCTCTCTATCAAACACTTTTTTCTTTCCTTTGCTCTCATCTTGGTGGCTACCATTTCCCCTTCATCTCTTTTCTTCTCCCCCCCCTTGGGACGGCCCCCACCTTCACCCCCTCCCCTCCCTAATAGTAATTTAGATTTCCTTCTAACTTGCTTAGTGACAACCCACCATGGCACTTAAACTACTGTCAATAAATGTCAATGGTTTGAACTCCCCCAAGAAACGAGCGGTCCTTTTGGGAGCTTGTAAGCGTGAGGACGCAGCTATTGTGTTCCTACAAGAAACACACCTTTCTGGCACTCACTCCCAATTAAAGGGCCGTTTATACACCCAGACCTTTTTTGCGTCTGCGGATTGCAAAAAGAGGGGAGTTGCTATATTAGTTCGCAAAGATGTGCCTTTTGTTCCGCTTAAAACAATTGCCAACCCAGATGGGAGGTTTGTTGTGGTGATCGGAACTATACGCTCATTAACCGTGTCCTTAGTCTCCCTGTACGCTCCCAATCAGGACCAGTCTCAATTTTTTGACTCCTTTTTCAAGCGCCTAAATAGATTTGCACAGGGACAAATAATTATGGGAGGGGACTTTAACACTATCATTGACCCTCTCTTAGATAGATCTTCCCCACCCCCCATTCCTCAGTGTCAGCCGCTCCCAGGGCATCTCGCACTCTCATTGCAGCTTTAAAACTTTATGGTATGTGTGATTCCTGGCGGCAGAGGCATCCACACTCTAAAGATTACACTAATTTTTCAGCCCCCCACCAACATTATTCCAGAATAGACATGCTTCATATCTCTTCCTCCTTAATCCCCCGTGTGAAGGAGCCAGGCATAACCCCATTTTCATGGACGGATCACGCAGGGACTTACATACACATAAACCTTTATGAAAGTCCCCCCAGGGCTTACAGATGGCGGCTAGACGACTCCCTACTGGTACACCCCTCCTCTGTAGCAGAGGTCAAACTAGCTATCACCAATTACTTCAAAGAGAACTCCTCCACAGCCCTCTCCTCAAGCACGATATGGGAAGCTCATAAGGCGACGATCAGAGACATGCTAATATCCAAAACCTCCTCCATTCGTAAGAAATGGGCGACGCAGATAAACTCCTTAGAATCTCAAATTACCTCATTATTAGACCAGCATAAACTCAGACCCACCCCTGCTCTGCTGGCACAGATAGACGCTCTGAGGGGCCAATTAAACGCGCTTCTATCTCACCATGCCGCCAACACCCTTAAAAAATTGCAACAACGCTTTTATGACAAGGCAGATAAGATTGATTCACTCCTAGCCAACAAGTTGCGTCGTCAACAAGCTCTGAGGGCCATAGACAAAATACACTCCCCAAAGCTGGGCTCACTTACCCACGACCCCCAAGAAATTGCGGAGGAATTTAGCGAATTCTGTAGTTCCCTTTACAATTTAAACGAGGCACCTTGCACACCTGACCCCGAAAATATTGCATTGGCCTCCTATCTGGTTGACATCCCTCTACCCACTCTCTCAGAATCACATCTTACTACACTGAATGCGAAAATAACAGAAGAGGAGATCGTGGCTGCAATCCGGTCGATGCGATCCTCAGCTGCCCCGGGTCCTGACGGTTTCTCTGCCCAATATTATAAGCTCTTTGCGAAGGAACTGGCTCCCCATTTAGCATTATTATTTAATGACATCCTGGGGGTGCTTCCTTTGCCCCCCGAGGCCACCCGGGCGGATATAGTGTTGATCCCGAAGCCGGATAGGGACCCAACCAGATGTACAAATTATAGACCAATATCACTATTAAATGTGGACCTGAAGATCTATGCTAAGATTTTGGCCAATCGACTCGCCTCCCTTCTCCCACTCCTGGTGCATCCAGACCAAGTTGGTTTTATCCCTGGCCGCCAGGCGTCGGATGAGACGAGCGATAGACCTCATCCATATTATCCAGAAGCAAAAGTGTCCCTCTCTGGTCCTGGCGTTGGATGCGGAGAAAGCTTTCAACCGTATATCCTGGTCCTTCACTTTTGCAGTCCTAGATAGGATGGGCTTCACTGGAGCCTTCCTCGAAGGTATTAAAGCACTTTATCGTGCGCCGTCTGCTCGGGTCTCTGTCAATGGCGCAGTGTCTGGTCACTTCGGGATATCGAATGGTACCCGCCAGGGATGCCCCCTCTCCCCCCTCATCTTCGCCCTTGTTATGGAGCCCCTGGCAGCGAGGATCCGCAGCAATACCTCCATCCATGGCATAAGCTCTGGCACTTCAGAGCACAAAATCGCACTCTATGCGGATGATGTGCTTCTGACCCTGGCAGACTCAATCAACTCCATTCCCCCTCTCCTTTCTGAAATACAGCAATATTCTTCTCATTCTGGTTATAAAATCAATGTGGAGAAGACCGAGGATCTTGACTTCCATATCCCGGGGTCTGTTAGGCCCAGGTTGGCAGACCTGCTCCCATGCAGTTGGGGTAGAAAGAGGATCAAGTACCTTGGTATATACCTGACTCACCATCACCACCAACTTTTCCAGGCTAATTTCCCCCGTTTATTAGACAATATTAAGGCTGATCTGACCCTATGGTCCTCCTACTTCATTTCCTGGATAGGTAAAATCAACTCCGTTAAGATGACCATCCTCCCGCGCCTTCTTTATCTATTCCAAACTTTACCAATATACATCCCTCTCAATGTCTTTAAATCGTTACAACAACAAACCTCCCAGTTCATATGGGACAAAAAGCGCCCCCGAATAAGGCTAAAATTACTCCAACATCCCTCCAACCAAGGTGGTCTGGAGATCCCAGACTTCCGGAGATACTACCATGCCACCAGGTTATCTCAGATTGTCCAATGGTGCAATCCTTGGGGAACACAGAAGGTGTGGGTGAACATCGAGGCAAACGACCTGGGGATTTCTACCCTCTCTTCCTTATTATGGTTACCTAAGCCCAAACGCCCCCGTATAGCTAGATCCCACCCGGTAGTCTCCCATGCCCTAACTGTTTGGGACAGGGTTAATAAGAACTATAAGCTCACCCCACTTCCTTCCCCACTAATCCCATTGTTTCATAATCCAGATTTCCCCCCTGGTTTAGGCCGGTCCTCCCTTTCAAGCTGCTAAAAGACAATATCTACTATTTGAATGATATCACAACTGACGCAAACTTCCCTCAATTTTCTGAGGTCCGGGGGGACACGGCAATCCCAAACGCAGATTTTTTTCGTTTGCTGCAGATAAGGCACTTCCATGCTAAAATTACACCTACTCTCACATCCAGACCCCTCACATCATTTGAATATATCTGCTGGAAACGAGACTCATCCAAGGGCCTAATCTCCATAATTTACTCCCTTCTAGACGCTGGACCGGCTTCCTCACGGGCTCCGCACGAAATAGCCTGGGAAAGAGACCTAGGTCTCTCTCTGGATGATGAGGACTGGGAGGAAATACGGGACAATGCATCCTCCAGCTCCATCTGTGTAAGAATCAAAGAAAACGTTTACAAGCTTCTCTATCGCTGGTACTATGTTCCAACTAGATTACATAGGATGTTTCCTGACACTTCGGATAGGTGCTGGAGGGGCTGTCCCGCAGAGGGCAACTTCCTTCATATCTGGTGGACATGCCCAAAAGTTGCCAGCGTCTGGAGGGAAGTAGCGGCCTTAATCTCGAACATGATGGGTGTAGCTGTCCCCTTGGAACCGAGATATTTCCTTCTCCCATTAAAACCACCTATGCTAACGCACCACCAGCATAAATTACATCGACACATCTCCTCAGCTATGACCTGCCAATTAGCGGCTGACTGGAAAAAGCCCTCTCCCGCCCCATTACAAACAGTACTAGCCCGCGTATGGTACACATACAAAATGGAATACATGACGTCGATCATTCGCCACTCCTCTAAGTCCTTCCACAAGGTGTGGTCACCATGGCTAGCCTCTCAGAACTCTCCCTCTCCCTTCAACTCCTGACCCTAGAGGCCGTCCTTCTCTCCCCCCCTCCCCCCTGCTTCCTCTCCCTTTAATTCTCTCTTATTCGCCTCTTTTACGGCGCAATATACTGTGATTTGTTGTTTACACCTCTCCCCTGCCGGGGCACCCTGCCACCCTGCCCTAGCGAGGTCTTCTTCCACTCTTCCCTCCTGTTTTTTCTTTCTACTTTCTCTTTCTCTCTATTTTTCCATATATACATGAAAAATACTCTTGTTGGACCACGTCACTCATGTAATGTAGACCTGACTCCTGCTCATATCTCTTGTACTAATTTTTGTCTCCATACCTGATAATGTACCTTCTGGTTGAGTTCCAACTAATAAAATGTGTTTAAAAAAAAAAAAAATAAAGCAGCCAGTATTTACCCTGCACAGAAACAAAATAACTCACCCAACTCATATTCTCTCTGCACATTTTACATCTGCTCCCCTGCAGTGCACATGGTTTTGTCCATCTAAGAAGGATTTTATCAGAAAGAGTGAACTAGAATAATATATATATATAGGAGTAGGCAAAGAAGCAGACAGCGGCACTCTGGGAATTTTTAAAAACGTATATTAGTGCAAAAATAGCATACCAACGTTTCAGGGCATAAGGTACCCCTTTGTCAAGGTGAACAGTGCAGTAACTGAAAAGCGTGATTGTAACAGAGTACAAACAAACAGCGGCACTCAGTGGGTTTTTCAAAAAACTGTGTATTTCCAATCTCCAACGTTTCGGGGACTATCCCCTTTGTCAAGGTGCAGGAACAACTAGACCCTATATATATATATATATATATATATATATATATATATTTATAAATTGATAGATAGATATGCATGCCACCATAGTAACTAAGTCAGTGTCTTGTCTCCTGATGCAACTGTATTTATTTTAGAGATGTGCAGACTCGGATTCCAGAGATCCGAGCCCCCACGGACGTCATCATTCCGAGCCCGATTCCGAGCAGCGCTCAGAGATTTCCACCTGACTCGGGTCCGTCCGCGTGATTAGAACGTCATTTCCCGGCGCCGGATTTCGCAAGGCTTTAAAAGCGGCTGCCGCGCCCGCCATCTTCACTCCAGTCAAGTAGTGGGTTGGGAGAGGGTGTGTTGGTGCTGCTGCTGGGGCTTAAACTTGAGCTTGAGCGCAATATTTTTCAATCGCTGGTGCTGTCTCTCAGTGCTGCTGTGTAGTCTAACTGTGTACTTGTAGTACTACTGTCTCCTCTGTGCGGTCTACCTCTGGTGTGCTGTGCTGTAATTAATTATTTTATTCGCTGGGGCTGTCTCCCTCAGTGCTGCTGTGTACTCTGTTCTCCTCTGCTTAGGAGAACAGTCTAACTGTGTACCTGTAGTACTACGGTCTCCTCTGTGCTGGGGCCTACCTCTGGTGCTGTGCTGTGCCTGTAATATTATAATTATATATTAATAATTTGAATTAATTATATTATATATATAGTCCACTGGTGCTGCCTGCACTGAATCTGCCAGTATTATTTAGTTACTCAGTCCACTGTTGCCACTGACAGTGCTACTGCCTACCTAGTGTACCTACCTAGTACATACTAGGCTGCTACAGGTATATCTAATTTAATTCAAAAATAATACTTGTGCTGTGTGGGACTGTAAAAAATAATTCCATGCTGCTGGTGCACTGACGTGTGCCACTGAGTGCCACTGCCAAGCAGTACCGTCCTAATAATAAAAATAATTATTATATAAATTCTGCTGGTGCACTGCATAAAGCTACTGGTGGTGTGTAATATTAATAATAACTACCTTTTGTGGTGACCACTGGCAGTCCTACTGCCTGCCTGCCTACCTACCTAGTACCTGTTAGTTTATTTTCTCTACCTACTAGGCTGCTATATTATTCATAATTCATTTAATTGAATTATATATAGTCCACTGGTGCTGCCTGCCTGCACTGAATACTGTTAATAGAGGTTGCCAGTATTATTTTCTCAGTCCACTGTTGCCACTGGCAGTGTTACTGCCTAAGTGTACCTAACTAGTAGTACAAGTACACTACATACTAGGCTGCTATATCTAATTTAATAAAAACAAAAATAATACTTGTGCTGTGTGGGACTGTAAAAAATAATT
This sequence comes from Crinia signifera, assembly GCF_055691185.1. Classification (NCBI taxonomy): domain Eukaryota; kingdom Metazoa; phylum Chordata; class Amphibia; order Anura; family Myobatrachidae; genus Crinia; species Crinia signifera. The sequence goes on from NC_139218.1 coordinate 270,772,119, forward strand.
CCATGCTGCTTGTGCACTGACGTGTGCCACTGAGTGCCACTGCCAAGCAGTACCTAATAATAAAATTAATTATTATAAATTCTGCTGGTGCACAATACTAGTATTTCTGACGTATCTACCTGTCTTGTGCCTAGTACTACTGTCTTATCTACCTGTCTGGTGCCTAGTACTGCCATATAAACCGTCTGGTCTGGGACTCACTGCCTAATACTGGCGTACCTGTGTGGTCTGGGGCTCACTGCCTAATAAATACTGCCGTATATCTACCTGTGTGGTATGGGGCTCACTGCCTAATACTGCCGTACCTGTGTGGTCTGGGGCTCACTGCCTAATACTGCCGTCCCTGTCTGGTCTGCGGCTCACTGCCTAATACTGCCGTACCTGTCTGGTCTGGGGCTCACTGCCTAATACTGCCGTATCTACCTGTCTGGTCTGGGGCTCACTGCCTAATACTGCCGTACCTATCTGGGGCTCACTGCCTAATACTGCCGTACCTGTGTGGTCTGGGGCTCACTGCCTAATACTGCTGTACCTGTGTGGTCTGGGGCTCACTGCCTAATACTGCCATATCTGTGTGGTCTGGGGCTCTCTGCCTAATACTGCCGTACCTGTCTGGTCTGGGTCTCACTGCCTAATACTGCCGTACCTGTGTGGTCAGGGGCTCTCTGCCTAATACTGCTGTACCTGTCTGGTCTGGGGCTCACTGCCTAATACTGCCGTACCTGTCTGGTCTGGGGCTCACTGCCTAATACTGCCGTATCTACCTGTCTGGTCTGGGGCTCACTGCCTAATACTGCCGTACCTGTCTGGGGCTCACTGCCTAATACTGCCGTACCTGTGTGGTCTGGGGCTCTCTGCCTAATACTGCCGTACCTGTCTGGTCTGGGGCTCACTGCCTAATACTGCCGTACCTGTGTGGTCTGGGGCTCACTGCCTAATACTGCCGTATCTACCGTCTGGTCTGGGGCTCACTGCCTAATACCAGAGCCGGCCTTAGGCATAGGCAAACTAGGCAATTGCCTAGGGCATTTGGAATGCCTAGGGGCATCAGAAGCTTCTGCTGATTAAAATGATATGCAGCATGCCTATATTCTGTATGTGAGTGAGGCTGTATCTGCATATGAAATAGTGTATTCATGGAAATCACTGTAACATAGTACTGTAACGTATGCAGGTACAGCCACAGTCGTACACAGAATATAGGCTTGCCGCATATCATTTTAATCATCGGAAGCTCCTTGTGTGTCCTTGTCACATAACAATGCAAATAAGATGAATTTTCAGCAAAAAAGGCACCCAACGTTAGCAGAACTGGCCAGGAGCTGCATGGCTTATTGAGACAAGATGTATGAGGTAACATCTGTGTCCAAGCAGAGGCAGAGGTCACAGTGTTAGCGGCTGTGCTAGTGCTGTCTGCGGGTGGGTTGGTTGTGCAATAGTGTTCTGCGTATGTGTAAGGGGAATTATGTGTGTCATGTATAAATGCATTAATTAAGTGCGACATGTTTATAAGGGCATTAATAATGTGCAACATATGTGTAATGGGCATTATGTGTGTCATGTGTATAAGGGCATTAATAATGTGCAACATATGTGTAAGGAGCATTATGTGTGTCTTTATGTGTATGAAGGTCATTAATAAAGGTTGGCATAATGTGTAAGGGGCATTATGGTTATAAAGACATTAATAATGTGTGTTATGTGTAAGGGGCATTACTGTGTGGTATTATCAGGGGTGCCTAGAGAAAGGGGTAGGGGGTAAAAATTACCCAGGCCAAAGTCTGATGGAAGGGACCAGTGGGGGCCCCGGGCCCCCTCCCCTTAAGTGACAGCAGCAGCTGCAGCTCTTCTCCTCTGCCCAGCACATACTGCTTTGTGCTGGGTTGCATTGTGGCCATGGAGGTGCTTCAAATACAATATTTTCTCAGGATTTTTTTCTAAGGGTATAATGTGAATAATGTGAGAAGTAATGTACATAATGTAAAGTGGTACTACTGTGTGATGTAACGTGAATAAGGGACACCATCGCATGATATAATGTGAATAAAGTTGCACTATTGTGTCGCATAATTTGAATTGGGGGTACTATTGGGTAGCCATGCCCCTTCCCAGCAGGAACACACCCCTGTTTGGGCTGCGCACCGAATGTGTGCACTGTTTCTATTTAAAATATTGCTGGTAGGAGCACCAGAATTATGATTGCTATGATGAGGGTTGATGGTGCTGGGAAAGGGGAGCAGGGTCAGAGGCGGAACTAGTGATGCTAGGGGGCACCAGCCAAAATCTTGCCTAGGGCGTCATTTAGGCTAGGGCCGGCTCTGCCTAATACTGCCGTACCTGTGTAGTCTGGGGCTCTCTGCCTAATACTGCCGTACCTGTCTGGTCTGGGGCTCACTGCCTAATACTGCCGTACCTGTCTGGTCTGGGGCTCACTGCCTAATACTGCCGTATCTACCTGTCTGGTCTGGGGCTCACTGCCTAATACTGCCGTACCTGTCTGGGGCTCACTGCCTAATACTGCCGTACCTGTGTGGTCTGGGGCTCACTGCCTAATACTGCCGTACCTGTCTGGTCTGGGGCTCACTGCCTAATACTGCCGTACCTGTCTGGGGCTCACTGCCTAATACTGCCGTACCTGTGTGGTCTGGGGCTCACTGCCTAATACTGCCGTACCTGTGTGGTCTGGGGCTCTCTGCCTAATACTGCCGTACCTGTCTGGTCTGGAGCTCACTGCCTAATACTGCCATACCTGTCTGGTCTGGGGCTCACTGCCTAATACTGCCGTACCTGTGTGATCTGGGGCTCACTGCCTAGTACTGCCGTACCTGTGTGGTCTGGGGCTCTCTGCCTAATACTGCCGTACCTGTCTGGTCTGGGGCTCACTGCCTAATACTGCCATATCTACCTGTCTGGTCTGGGGCTCACTGCCTAATACTGCGGTACCTGTCTGGTCTGGGGCTCACTGTCTAATACTGCCGTACCTGTCTGGGGCTCACTGCCTAATACTGCCGTACCTGTGTGGTCTGGGGCTCACTGCCTAATACTGCTGTACCTGTGTGGTCTGGGGCTCACTGCCTAATACTGCCGTATCTACCGTCTGGTCTGGGGCTCACTGCCTAATACTGCCGTACCTGTGTGGTCTGGGGCTCTCTGCCTAATACTGCAGTACCTGTCTGGTCTGGGGCTCACTGCCTAATACTGCCATACCTGTCTGGTCTGGGGCTCACTGCCTAACACTGCCGTACCTGTCTGGTCTGGGGCTCACTGCCTAATACTGCCGTATTTACCGTCTAGTCTGGGGCTCACTGCCTAATACTGCCATACCTGTGTGGTCTGGGGCTCACTGCCTAATACTGCCGTATCTACCGTCTGGTCTGGGGCTCACTGCCTAATACTGCCATACCTGTGTGGTCTGGGGCTCTCTGCCTAATACTGCTGTATCTGTATAACTGCCTGCTGGTGCATACTCACTGACATATTAATTGCACTCCAGTGGCGCTGTCCTGTGACATAACTCCACAAAAATAATGGAGATCCAAAATATGGAGGTTAACAAAGGAAAGATGAAGATCCACTTCCTCATAGTTCTGAAGCTGCTGCCACTAGTCATGACATAGACGATGAAATGCCAACAACGTTGTCTGCCACGGCCGATGCCCAGTGTGAAAGCAGAGGGCATGTACAATCGAAACCAAACTTCCGTAAAAGGAATAAAAATATGAAATGTAAATCGTTGGAAGAGAAACTTAAACTTGGCAATATGCCATTTACGACACGGAGGGGTAAGGAATGGCTAAAGCTATGGCCTAACTTCATGACTAGTGGTGCAGCTCCGGATGACGAGGAAAGACCTCCTCCTCCTCTCTCCCCGCCCAATAGGAAATTAAAGAGAGTTAGGCTGACACTGAGTCAAAAAAGTCTGAAAAAATTTCAGAAAAAAAACCCATTAAAAATTCGGAAAATAAATCTGAAAAAAACTCAGCCTTCTAAAGACATATCCCAAATCCCCACGGAGAGTCCTAGGGTGGCGTGGTTGTGATGCCGGACCTTCCCATCACTGTACGTGAAGAGGTGGCTCCTTCCACCATTTGCAGTACGCCCTCTGCATATGCTGGAAGGATCACCCACAGTCTAGTTCCAGATTTTATTAGTGAAGGTGATGTTGTACACCAGGAGGAGAATATTGATGTAGCTGGCACTGAGGAGGAATTTGTCGAGGAGGATGGAGAGATGGTTTGCTTAAATGATGCACCAGGGGGGAATGAGGCACCTGTGGGGGAAAAAGTTGTTGTCCATGGGATGAAAAAGCCCATCGTCATGCCTGGACAAAGGACCAATAAATCCACCTCTGCAGTCTGGAATTTTTTTTATCCGCATCCAGACAACAAAAGTATTGCCATTTGTAGCTTATGTAAAACTCCAATAAGCAGGGGTAAGGATCTTGCCCACCTAGGGACAACCTCCCTTCCACGTCACCTAAAGAAGCGTCATGGTTCAGTGTTTAGTCCAGAAAGTGCGGCTAGCAGTCCAGCGACACCTAAATCACTTGGTCCTCCTTTTGGAGCCAAGTGCCTGAAAAGCACACCACCAACTCCCTCCTTGACAAATTCCTCCTCTATCCGGATAGGGGGGAGTCCAGCAGTCCATCTCACCTGCATGAATGACTCCATAGATTCCTCCGGAGGATCCTGCAGCGCTACGCCTACTACTACTGCCGCTGCTGCTGCTCCTGGAAGTCAGTCATCATCCCAGAGGGGAAGTCGTAAGACCGCTGCGTCTTTCACTAAGCAATTGACTGTCCAACAGTCGTTTTCCATGAGGATGAAATACGACAGCAGTCATCCTATGGCAAAGCGGATAACTGCGGCCTTGACAGCTATGTTGGTATTAGACGTGCATCCGGTGTCCGCCATCAATGGAGTGGGATTTAAACGGTTGATGCAGGTATTGTGTCCCCGGTGCCAAATCCCGTCTAGATTCCACTTCACTAGGCAGGCGATACCCGCGATGTACAGGGACGTCAGAAAAAGTGTCCTCAGTGCCCTGAAAAATGCGGCTGTACCCACTGTACACTTAACTACAGACATGTGGACAAGTGGATCAGGGCAAACTAAGGACTATATGACTGTGACAGCCCACTGAGTAGATGCAGCAGCATCTCCTGCACGCCAGCTTCTTCCAAGGCAGGCTACGCTGTGTATTACTGGTTTCAAGAAGAGGCACAACGCCGAAAACCTCTTAGAGAAACTGAGGGAAATCATCTCCCTGTGGCTTACCCCCCTTAGAGTCTCCTGGGGATTTGTGGTGTCGGACAACGCCAGTAACATTGTGCGGGCATTAAACATGGGCAATTTCCAGCACGTGCCATGTTTTGCCCACACAATAAATTTGGTGGTGCAGCATTTCTTAAAAAATGACAGGAGTGTGCAGGAGATGCTTGCGGTGGCACGCAAAATTTGCGGACACTTTCGGCATTCTGCCACTGCCTGCCGAAGGCTGGAGCGGGAGCAAAAACTCCGCAACCTGCCCTGCCATCAGCTGAAACAAGAGGTGGTGACGCGCTGGAACTCCACCCTCTATATGCTGCAGAGGATGGAGGAGCAGCAAAAGGCCATTCAAGCCTACACGGCCACCTACGACATAGGCAGAGGAGCGGGGCTGCACCTGACTCAAGCGCAGTGGAGGCTGATTTCCATGTTGTGCAAGGTTCTCCAGCCTTTGAACTAGCCACACGTGAAGTCAGTTCCGACACTGCCTGCATTAGTCAGGTGATTCCCCTGATCAGGCTGTACAAAAGCAGCTGGAGAAAGTGAAGGAGGAGCTAAAGCGTAGCGATTCCGCAAAGCATGTCGCTATTGTGGATGAAGCCCTCCATACGCTTTGCCAGGATACGAGGGTGGTCAGTCTGTTAAAGTCAGAGGAATACATTTTGGCCACAGTGCTCGATCCTCGGTTTAAAGCGTATGTTGTGTCTCTGTTTCCGGCAGACACAAGTCTACAAAAGGTGCAAAGACCTGCTGGTCAGGAGATTGACATCTGAAGGGGACCGTGACACGGCCCCAGCTCCTCCTTCATTTTCTCCCCCATCTGTGCCTGTCAGAAAACAGCTGCGATTTCCCACACAACCCGCTGGTGGGGATGCAGAGCAGGCAGGAGGGAGTTTGGACATCTGGTCCGGACTCAAGGACCTGCCAACGATTGCTGACATGTCTACTGTCGGTGCATTGGATGCTGTCAACATTGAAAAAATGGTGTATGATTACTTTGGTGATAGCATCCAAGTAGACATGTCAGACAGTCCTTACCTGTACTGGCTGGAAAAAAAGGCAGTTTGGAAACCCCTGTACAAACTGGCTCTATTTTACCTGAGTTGTCCCCCCTCCAGTGTGTACTCCGAAAGAGTATTCAGTGCAGCGGGGAACCTGGTCAGTGAGCGGCGAAGGAGGTTGCTTCCGAAAAATGTTGAGAAAATGATGTTTATAAAAATGAACTATCAATTATTCAATGAAGACCAGGAATTGCCTCCAGAGATTATAACGGGACCTGTGATTGTGGAGTCCAGCGGGGACAAATTTATAATCTCTGAGAATGAGGAAGTACACACTGAAGGGGGCGAGGAATCAGAGGAGGAGGAGGAGGATGATGATGAGTGACGATGACATCTTGTTGCTGTAGAGCCAGTTTATACAGGGAGATATTATGAATTGTTTTTTTGGTGTGGGGGCCCAAACAAACCAATCATTTCAGCCACAGTTTTGTAGGCCCTGTCGCTGAAATGTTTGGTTTGTTAAAGTGTGCATGTCCTATTTTCACAACATAAGGGTGGGTGGGAGGGCCCAAGGACAATTCCATCTTGCATCACCATTCATTATCCTACTGCTGAGAGTCATTCATATGTGGGACTTGTCTTTTCATTGCATACAACTGTTTGCATTCCACTAACGAGAGTAATTGATTGCTGCACCAATCGCCCACTGCTGGTTGCAGCTCTCACCCTGCATTAATTTGGGAGTCTGCCACTGCAGCCTTTTTTTTGGAGCATTGAGACTTTTAGGGATGCTGTACTAGCTGACACCTTTAGGTGGACTCTGGTCTGTCTTGTATCAAGCACAGTGGTCTCGTGTGCATGAGATTGTTCTCTGTCCTCTTTTAGAATTGTGAAACAAACAAGTGTGCCAACATATAGTGCGCAATTAAAACTCAGTGCAGCAGATGTGAATTACACCTTAAAGTAGGACATCCAGAACCTACTTAAAAAGACATATAGTGACAACAACAGGGGGGTGTCTCACATACAGCGCTCAGTGTATAACCATAAATAATAGAGATACCACCATTTATTTGTTTCTCTTTTAAATGGAGATCTCAGATCAGCAGGCTTTTGGTGAACCTGAAATGATAAGCACCCAATCTCACAGATTGTGTGAGAGGGTGAAATAGGAGGAAATATAGTGCAGATTAACCTTGGTTTTAAAAAGGGTTTAATATACAATCCGCACTTACAACATAAAAGCTTTTAGACAGCATATAGTACAATCCACCAGGCAAAAACAGCTCACAGTCAGATGGAAGAAGGGTCTTAAAACCAGGGTCCAACGTCCAGTCCGGAACCAGAAAGAGGGATCCACCGATCAGCACCTTGAGATGACTTGTGTTCAGCCTTGGATGGGGGTCTGTACCTTCTAACACTCAACGCGTTTCGAAGTATTCTTCATCAGGAGTGTAATTCTCTGTATGTCTGGTAGGTATATTTATACCTCCATACTAAACGGTGCCAGCTGAAACAAATGCGCTCCGTACATCACCACCGGATGTCCGGGTAGGAGCAGCCGGAAGTGACGATTTTTGCGTGTCACATGCAATAAAGGAAGATGGCCGTGCGTTCCAAATGTCCGTTTTATCGGACATATGTGGTAACGGACTAATTCTATATAAGTTTATTACAGATGGAGATAATCTCTCTGTGCGCATATTATTAGTAAAAACTAAAGCCTCATAAAACCCCAAATCAATGGGGAAAAGAATAAGTCAGGCTGTAGCGGGGCGCAATGGCCGTGCGTTCCAGGTGAAATAACCTTTGGAACGCATTGCGGAAGTAATCACGTAATTCTGTTATTAAATCATTGAAAGCCATCTTCCTAAAGTGCAGAGTACATATCATGGACATATAATCACATTATATTACATTATAACATTGTATCACAGATTTGGCTAGTATAGACCAGATAGATGCATTTTAATGTAAATGAATCAACATAAAAGTACACCATATAAAATTATTATAAAAAATCATTTTATTTTTTATTTTTTATTTTTTTTAAAAATCTGGTTCAGTGACTAACCTTCCTCCTGATACGTACAAAATATAAAAAACAATTTAATACATAGATAAAAATGTATATTTGATCGACACATAGATCAGAAATAGGTCACTTTTTCCAGGATGATCTATAATAAATAAAAACAGGTAAGTATTTTAAATATTGACTAAAAACAATAAATCACCCAGCCAGGGATAGAAGAGAAGTGGATGTGCAGGAAGAAATTAAGTGAGAAAGGGTTTTAACTCAAATTCACCATTGAGCCCTTGTGGAACTAAGGTTCTCAATCGGTGAATCCACCTCATCTCTGTCTGCGAGAGCTTCAACTCCACTCCTCCAGATCGCCAATTATTTGTGACCTGTTCTATTCCCCAAAATTTTTTGATTTTACATGGGTTCGATTCATGATATTCTTTAAAATGGGCAGATACAGTATGTACAAGTAGGCCTTTTTTAATGTTGTATGTATGTTCTGCGAGGCGAACCTTCAATTGTCTCGAAGTTTTCCCGACATAAGATAGGCCGCACTCGCATTGTAGAACATAAATAACATTTTTAGAGTGGCAGGTGATAAATTGCTTAATTTGGTAATTCTTTCCATTGATCTCAAATTCTGTAAATTTCCTAACAGACGATTTTACAGTTTTGCACATGGTGCACATACCACATCGGTGAAAACCGATTGTTCTTACACTCTTCCGAGTTGACAACTCGGACGAGCTCCTCACCAGATGGTTGCGCAATGATGGTGCACGTCTATAAATGAACCTAGGCTCTGTAGGTAGTAAATTGCCTAGAATTGGATCTTGTGTTAGGAGTTTCCAATTAAGCCTAAAAACATTCTCTATATCTTTGTGTTTTGAATTATATTGGCTAATAAACGCCCATTTTAAGCCATCGTCTGCTGTTTTTTCAGTTATATTGGTTTTTAACAGGTCAGCTCTTTCCACATCGTTGATTCTCTTTCTTGATTTTTCTAAAGAGTTCTTGGAATACCCTTTAACCTCCAAGCGATCAGCTAATTCATCAAGTTGAGTATTACATACTTCCACATCTGTGCAGTTTCGCTTTATCCGCGAAAACTGACCAAATGGGATGGCACTCAGCCAATTATGGTGATGTTCGCTGGATACATCGATGAAGCTGTTTGAATCTGTTTTTTTACGATATGTTTTGGTCTTTAGCACATCATTGTGAATATATATTATAAGATCCAAAAAAGAAATAGACGTTTGACTTAAACAAAAGGTGAGTTTTATGGAATAACAATTGATATTTAAATCATTTGTAAAAGAACTTAAATCTAACTCAGTCCCATCCCAAATAAAGAAAATGTCGTCAATGAATCTATGCCAGGACACCAGGCCCGCCACCAGCCGCCCCTCATTCCAGATCTTGTGTTCCTCCCAATACGCCATGAAGAGGTTGGCGTAGCTGGGGGCGAACCTGGTGCCCATTGCAGTTCCGACACGCTGTAAATAATAATCCCCTTCATGAAAAAAGAAATTATTAGTAAGGATAAATGATATACTAGTGAGAATAAACTGTTTTACCTGTTCACTCAAATCACTCTTGTTTAAAAAGAAAGACACAGCTTGAAGGCCATTTTCTTTGGTTATCACTGTGTACAAAGTACTAACATCTGCAGTACATAAAAAGCTATTTTTATGCCATGTGATTTCAGAAAGTTTCCTTAGAATATCTCCCGTGTCTTTTAAATAAGCCCTAGTTTGGCGAACTAAGGGCTGCAAAAAATAATCTACCATTGCTGATAAGTTACTCGTAATACTATTGCAGCCCGAGATAATCGGGCGTCCTGGGGGATTAATTGGATCCTTGTGGATCTTTGGCAAAACATAAATACAAGGTGTAGATGGATTTTCAATATTTAGAAATTTATGTTCCTTTTCAGTAATTACTTTATTGTTTAAAGCCTCATTTGTAAGATCCAGCAATGCTTTTTTTATTTTCATAGAAGGGTCCGTTTTCAGTTTTTTGTATGTATTGCCACTGGTGAGTTGTTTGTTAATTTCACCCAAGTAAGCATCTCTGGTCATTAAGACGACCCCCCCCCCCTTTGTCAGCAGGTTTAATTACCAATGAATTATCTTCTTTTAATGTTTTAAGGGCAAGAAATTCTTTTTTGGTCAAATTTAATTTTTTATTATTTTTGTTATATTTTTGTGTTTTACTTTTTTCCAAAATTTTATCGATTTCCTCGCATACTACTTTATTAAACACATCCAAAAATGGGCCCCTACAGTGGGTGGGGTTAAATGTGGATGGGGGTTTAAATTTTGTCCTTTCTTTATCCAATATTTCATTGGATAAATTTTCTTCGCTATTTTTCGCAAAGAAGCGTTTTAGAGCTAACTTGCGGACATATTTTTGTACATCGAGGAAGAGATTGAAAGAATTAGGTTGAAATGATGGAGCAAATTTCAAACCTTTTGTTAGAATGCTTAATTCATCTGGTGTGAGGTCTCTATCTGTCAGATTAAAGACCTTACTTGCATTTTCAGAGTTGGGGGTTTCTAAAGGTGGTTTATTTTTTGTTTTCTTTTTTGTTTTTCTAATTGTTTTTCCACCTCTTTTGCCCCTTCTAGTTTTTTTTATAATTATTTGTGATCCCACCGGGTTTTCCTTTGAGCACGGGATAAAATATTATGTTGTAAGTGCGGATTGTATATTAAACCCTTTTTAAAACCAAGGTTAATCTGCACTATATTTCCTCCTATTTCACCCTCTCACACAATCTGTGAGATTGGGTGCTTATCATTTCAGGTTCACCAAAAGCCTGCTGATCTGAGATCTCCATTTAAAAGAGAAACAAATAAATGGTGGTATCTCTATTATTTATGGTTATACACTGAGCGCTGTATGTGAGACACCCCCCTGTTGTTGTCACTATATCTCTTTTAGAATTGTGTCACCATCACCATCTTCATGGGTGAGAATGTGATCTCCCTGACCTGGGGGAGTCAGGGCTGGGGCAGGAAGGGTGCAGGAAGGGTACAGGCTGAGTGGGAGTAGGGCACCCTTGTACTCTGCTGCTGTTGCCGGCTCCGGTTGGTAGCGTCTCCCTGGTGTCATGGCTGGCACTCTGCAGGGCACTCTGCAGGGCCTCCCTCTTGCCTTCCTCATGATGCTGGCTGCTGGCTCTCTCTGTGTGCGCCGCTGTCCATCACTGCCGGGTCTCCTGCACGGAAACGCTGCCCGGCTCTCTCCTCTCTAGCGGGTCTCACTTCTGCACGCTTCCAGGCTGCGCACTCTGCTGCTCTCCTCTCTGTGGATATTTAGGGTGCCCAGTGTGTCTTCTCTCTCTAAGCACGTGTCATTCTCTCTCACGCTGCTGCAAACCCTCCTCCGTCACGCTGCACAGTTTCAGGTCACCTCTGACCTCTCCTTTCGCGCTCCCTGGGCAGCCAATCAGGGGGGTGTCAGGCTCCCTGCACGTGGACTGAGCTGGGGCTGTTTAACCCCTTACATCCCTGCAGTTTTCCTCTGAGCAGCATTGTCTGCAATTAAACTTCTTTGGGGGCACAGGGGCACTCCAGGGGCACAGGGGGTATCCTGTAGTGGGCTGCCACACAAGACCATTCACATTTTTAGAAATATGGCTATCCACAGGTTGTTCAGTCTGCCATTTGAGATTGGGATCTTTCAGCACAGAGACAAACTGCACATCAGGGTCAGGATCAGGCAAGTTGTTAAACGGGGTTTCGACCATGAATAAATCACATCATTAAATTAATTAATAATCAATCAATCAATCACAATCAAGACAGATAGGGGTCTTATGGAATATTAAACTGACCAAAACAGATACACACTCTGCACCATCGAGTAGGTGATCGCTGACATGCCAGGTGCAACGGTCTTTAGCACCCTGAATGCCAAGTGTGGGTTTTGGCAGATCCCTCTGGACAGAGCCTCTTCCATGCTTACTGCCTTCATGACCCCTATTGGGTGCTATGTCTTCCTATGCATGCCCTATGGCATCACCACGGGCAGCGAAGTTTTCGCTGGCTCTCCCTGTGACATAATCGCTGTCAGCATCCTTATCTGCACAGCCGGGTCCATCAGTTACTGCCACTGCTGCAACCAATGCTAGTGATGGTTTACATTACATTAAATCTTCCATCTTCCACCTTAAAATTGATTAATCCCCTCCCCTCCACCCATTCGGCAATGATTGACGAGACGAATGGTAATAAATAATAAATGAATAATTAATAATCACAAAATTAAAAATCAGATGAAATTAATTAATTATAAATAATCATAATCACAATCAAGACAGATAGGGGTCTTATGAAATATTAAACTGACCAAAACAGATACACACTCTGCACCATCGAGCAGGTGATTGCTGACATGCCAGGTGCAACGGTCTTTAGCACCCTGAATGCCAAGTGTGGGTTTTGGCAGATCCCTCTGGACAGAGCCTCTTCCATGCTTACTGCCTTCATGACCCCTATTGGGTGCTATGTCTTCCTACGCATGCCCTATGGCATCACCACGGGCAGCAAAGTTTTCCAGCGCTGCATGGAGCAACAGTTCGCTGGCTCTCCCTGTGACATAATCGCTGTCAGCATCCTTATCTGCACAGCCGGGTCCATCAGATACTGCCACTGCTGCAACCAATGCTAGTGATGGTTTACATTACATTACATCTTCCATCTGCCACCTTTAAATTGATTAGCCCCCTCCCCTACACCCATTAGGCAATGATTTAAGAGACGACTGGTAATAAATGAATAATAATCACAAAATTAAACAATCAGATTACATTAATCAATCATAATCACACAATCAAGCCAGATAGGGGTCTTGTTGGATGTTAAAGTGATCAAAACAGTTACACACTTGCAGACAAACTCTGTGCTGCACAAAATGCCCACCGCTCCTTGGCTGCACATGGTAAACTGCATGATCAAGCCAGATAGGGGTCTTTTTTGGGCCTATTTTTTTAAACTGCCATCCTGTCTGCCGCTGCAGTGCCACTCTTACATGAGCCACGTGTTTGTGCCGCACACTTGTGTGGCTTAGCATAGTTATCCAGCTACCTCGGTGCAAACTTTTGCCCTAAAAACAATAGTGTGAGGTGTTCAGAATAGACTGGAAATGAGTGTAAATGAATGTTATTGAGGTTAATATAGCGTAGGAGCAAAAAAAAACACCCAAATTCTGCGATTTTAGCAGTTTTTATGCTTTTTTAACAAAAAAATCAGAACCCAAAACCCAAAAAATCCAAACACAAAACACTTAGGAGGTGTTTTGCCAAAACCCATTAGAACCCAAAACCTCAAGGTAATCAGAACCCAAAACCCGAAAAGTGGCCGGTGCACATCTCTAATTTATTTACCATGTACTTGTCCTAAAGTGCCTTGTACTGTAATTAATGTTTCATTGTTTTTTGCTCTTTTATGTACAGTATCATTAGGCTCTGCGCAACCGTTGTGATGCCATTTACGTTATTGATAATAAAAATTATTATAATTGTATAGGATATGTTTTTTTTTCTACTGCTTGATAAAAACTATTTTGGGTTATTTATAATAGTATTTTATTTTTCTAATTAAAGGCAAGAACTATTTACCTGGAGATATAAAACCCGAATTGACATTTACTCTATGACTCCAAGAAGGTATTCTGATAAACAATAGAAAATGGGCCAGATGCTGGGAGTTCATTAATGTGTCTTTTAGAGCATCTTTTTTCTTTTACCATGCAAATGTATGCAGGCAATTCTCAACAAACAACTGTCTGTCTTACAGTATGTGTCTTTGCAAGATCCCGCTGTTACACTGACAGCTGGGTACTGCAGCAAATCTGGGGAAATGCTCATTCATCTGCACACACACATAATGTGAATGAAGCCAACTGTATCTACTAATATTAAGTAATTGTGAAAATGACATTATGGTAATTTGCATTGGAGTTAAATTGCAGAAGGTCTTCCCTTACTGTCAAAAGCCTCTGCTAATAGAATTCCACATGAATGCCGTCCTGCTCTCTGCATTTCAGCATCCTTTCTTAGCTCACCTGGTCCTTGTTTTACTCTATGGTCCTAAACTTCATAGTTGATCTATGTATTAAAAAACAGCTAACACTTTAGTTATGTTGGACATTTAGGCCCTGATTCGGTTGGCTCAGTAAGCTGCGAATATCACAGCTCCTGAAATGATGCCCGCTGCCTAGCCGAACGCCCCCCCCCCCCCCCCACCACCACCACCACCCACCACTGAATCCCCTCGGTATCATGTAAGGGGATGTGTACTGTATGAGACACAGCCAAACCACAGCATTTTCGGTGAAGGTCCGTTGGCAAATTTATCGTACACCAGACCAGCAGCGTAACTATAATTTTGGCAACCCCCCGCCGATAATAAAACGCGCCCCCCCCCCCCCTCACCCCACCACCACTCCGGACGCCGATGCCCCCCGCCCCAACCCCCCATCCCCCGCATACTTACCTGTATTCGCTGCGCTGGTCCCGGCTCCCATCCTGGCTTCATTCTGATATGAAACACGGACCATCACAAAATGGCCGCCCCCATACAGCAGACAGTTTCAAAGAACTGGCTGCTATATGGGGGCGGACATTTTATGGTAGCCCGTCGCAATAGCAGAATGAAGCCAGGGGAGCCGGGACCGCCGCAGCGAATATAGGTAACACTGCGGGGGATGGGGCATTACGATAGCACCGCAGCCCCCCGGCGCCCGCACTTACCCAGCGCCTCCCCGCGACCGCGGGGGCTGCGGTGCTGTAGTTACGCCACTGGACCAGACCTGCTCTGTGTCCATTTATCCTGATAGAGCCCCTTCACGCCTTTCTAATTGTCTTTGCTATGCAACCTATGTGTTTACCTAGATGGCTTATTGTCCATATCATTGAACCCCCATTAGGTAATATCTTTGAGCTTTTTTCTAAAAACATAGCAAATAATTAGAAGTGATAAAAAATTGGTGCTTCATAGGTAACATAACCTCTGCAGTAATGTAAGCATGTGGAACACAGAAGCGACACTGCTAAGTAAGCGTGTGGAATGCGGAAGCGGCAGTGCACATTGTTTTGGTCACGTCATGCGTTCCATTAGCGGGTGTCCGCTTCCGGGATTCAGGAAAGGCGCAATAGTTCAATGGTGTGGAACACATACCAATACTCTCGAGTGTTCTGCCGAACGGCAGGGTCCCCAGATAGTGGATGCTCTACTGGAGACAGGTATGAACCTGATTGCGAGATATCTACAATATGGTGGATTATATTAATGCGCAAAGTGATTTATGTTTGAGATATTAGTATTGGATAAGACTTCCGGGGTGTGTCTCTGATACTTGGTAGACAATCAGCCGGCATGGTATTTAAACATATAGATGGCAATTAGGTGTATGCTCCTGCTCCTCAAGGTGGTCTTGAAAAAGGTCCCCAAGTGGACCGAAACGTTGACTCTCCCTTAATGTTTCCACAAATTTGTGGTGTGTACTATTAAGAGGCCTGGTGAGTTCTCTCTGCCTATCTGTTCTCTCTCTCTCTCTCTCTCTCCCTCTCTCTCTCTCTCTCTCTCTCTCTCTCTATATATATATATATATATATATATATATATATAGGATATCCACAATGGACCGGCACTCGGCGGACTTAGAATAAACGATAAATACCCATACTTTGCTTTTGCAACGTTTCGAACTTTAATACAGTTCGTCCTCAGGCAGCGTACAGACAACAAATAATACATAAAACTGACCTTATATCCCTGTGCTCGTCCATTCCTCCTTCGCGCCGGGCCATCCACGCACTTCCTGTCCAGGTACCGGAAGTCTTTCTCTCCCCAGTGCAACTATTCAGGGTTACTATGGAAACCCGGCGTCCAGGTCCTGGAGCGAGAGTGTACAATACAGAAAAACAAAAAATCACCAAAAGTGCTATATAAAAGTTAAAAGCATACAAGTTGGCAATTTCCTCCAATGTAAATGTTGTAAAGCTCTAATATATAAAAATGTGGAAAATATGACAGGCAGCTGGTTGTCACATAGCTCTGTGTCCATCAATAAGGGTCTGTACTAATAAATTCTATTATCTCATAGACACACATTTAGATTTAACATTGTCATTGAGACCCCTCGGTTTTACAGTGTCCAATCGATAAATCCATTTTGCCTCCAATATCAATAATTTTTTATTTCTATCACCACCCCTGTTGTCATCTGCTATGTGGTCTATTACCAAATGTTTGAACGTTGCCATGGAGTGTTTGGCTTCTGCAAAATGGCGGGCAACAGGTTGCTCAGATGTTTTACCACCGAGTGCTGACCTAATCGCCCCCCTATGCAGAGCCATCCTCTCCCTGACCGTTCTAATGGTCTTCCCCACATAGCAGAGACCACAGGGGCATTTTATCAAATATATGACGTGCGTACTCATGCACGACAAGGCATGTCGGATCTCTAATCTTTTCCCTGTATGTGGGTGCGTGAAGAATCTACCCGTAAGCATATGGTTACAGGTTGTGCACCCAACACAGGTAAAGCATCCTTTCTTTTTGGTTTGTACTCCTTTTACAAACTGCATGTGCTCCGTGACGTCAGATTTGACCATCCAGTCTCTGATATTTTTCCCACGCTTATAACATGGCATGATCCTGCTGTTCTTGAGGCTTCTCATCTTCTTCTCATTTTGGATTATCGGCCAAAGCTCATGGGTCCGTTGTTCTATTGCACCATGTGCTAGGTTGTAATTCTGCACCCATCTAACCACTTCTTTTTGTTCTTTCGTTTGTTTGGATCTTAACGTGGCTTCTCTGGTAGTGCTGTCTACCCTGGCTCTGGCTTCTCGGATCATCTTTCGTGTATAGCCTCTTTCTTTAAATTTCTCTTCCATGTTGTTCAAGCTGGTAATTAATGTTGTTTCCTCACTTGTTATTCTTTTGACCCGCAAAAGCTGTGAGTACGGGAGACTATGGATGGTTGCCCTAGGGTGACAACTGTCTGCCCAGGGCACCCTGGCACGAGTTATTCCAGAAAAGAGAGTGCCTGCTATTCGAAATTATATATATATATATATATATATATATATATATATATATATATATATATATATATATATATATATATATGGTGAAATTTAATAGGATGAGGGATTCAGAAGAAATCTCCAGGTTTTTTTTTAAAGCGGCGATCATTAACATTTCAAAATCAAACTAGTTTGCTGTATTCTGCACCCCTGGGATAAGCAGGTCCAAATCAGTGCTAACCATACCAAATCTATTTGTGCAGGTGCTATGTTTATACTATGTTTATTCATGTTTCACCCTGTGCGTAATCGTCCGTTTCATTGACACTTGCTCTCTGAACTTATCACTGCACTTTGCACCAAGTTAAATCCCTACTAGATGGCATCTCCAAAACTTACACATTGCAATAACAGAGATATGCTCAGACGCAAAGAGTCATACACTACCATTCAAAAGTTTGGGGGCCACCCAGACAATTTCATGTTTTACATGAAAACTCACTGCAAAATAAACAGAACATATAGGCAATACATTGGCAAGGTTAGAATTAATTATTTTTATTTTAAATAATAATTTTGTCCTTCCAACTTTGCTTTCATCAAAGAATGCCCCTTTTGCAGAAATTACAGCATTGCAGACTTTGGCCTTCTAGCTGTTAATTTGTTGAAGTAATCTGAAAAAAAAATCACCACACTCTTCCTGAAGAACCGCCCACAAGTTGAATTGGCTTGATGTGCACTTCTTCCGTACCATATGGTCAAGCTGCTCCCACAAGAGCTCAATGGGGTTGAGATCTGGCGACTGCGCTGGGCACTCCATTACAGACACAATACCAGCTACCTACTTCTTCCCTAAATAGTTCTTGCATAATTTGGAGGTGTGCTTTGGGTCATTATCCTGTTGGAGGAGGACCTTGGCTCCAATCAAGCGCTGTCCACAGGGTATGGCATGGCATTGCAAAATTAAGTAATAGCCTTCCTCATTCAAAGTCCCTTTTATCTTGTACAAATCTCCCACTTTACCAGCACCAAGCTGCCCTAGACCATGCATGTCCAACGTTGGCCCTCCAGATGTTGTAAAACTACACATCCCAGCATGCTTTGCCACAGTGTTGCTATTAGAGAATGCTAAAACTATTGCAAAGCATGCTGGGATGTGTAGTTTCACAACATCTGGAGGGCCAACGTTGGACATGCCTGCCCTAGACCATCACATTACCTCCATTAAGGGGTGGATGAAATTGGCCCGATGGAAAACCAGGCCATTTTCCAGTGGACCAGTCCAGATCTGGCCGATTTCCACCCTGGCTGGGTCATGGACCGCACTACAACAGCGTAAGCGTGGTGGTGGGCGGACTCGAAGCCAAGTAAATGGCGGTCCCCCCCAAAGCCGGGTAAGTGGCGTTACAACCCCCCCCCCCCCAAAGCCTGGTAAATGGCATTAACATCCCCCCCCCCGGCTGCTTCAAGATTTTTCCTGAGACGGATTTAGTTACCAGTCCGCCCCTGCCTCCACCATAGTTGACAGATGGTCAGCATCTTTTCCTTGTTCCATCTTTTCCACATGTTCTTCTGTGTGCTCCAAACACCTCAAACTTCGATCCGTCTGTCCGTAATATTTTTCCAATCTTCCTTTGTCCAATGTCTGTGTTCTTTTGACCATATTAATATTTTCCAGCATCCCAGAGTTGCCTTTTCACCTGTAGAAGGCCAGCATCCCAGAGTTGCCTCTTCACTGTAGACGTTTTGCGGGTACCTTTTAATGAAGCTGCCAGTTGAGTACCTGTGAGGCATCTATTTCTCAAACTAGAGACAGGAATGTACCTGTATTCTTGCTCAGTTGTGCACCAGGGCCTCCCACTTCTCTTTCTACTCTGGTTAGAGCCTGTTTGTGCTATTCTCTGAAGGGAGTAGTATTCACCATTGTATGAAATGTTCAGTTTCTTGGCATGGAATAGCCTTCATTTTGAAGAACAAGAATAGGCTAATCATCCATTAGTCTTCTAATGCGATTAGCAAACACATATCCTTGAGTGTAAACACAATGTACAGTTAGAACACTGGAGTGATGGTTTCTGGAAATCAGTCTCTATACACCTATGAAGATATTAGGGTACTTGTTTCCTAGCACGGCACCAGCGATTTTAATTGCATCCATCGGGACCCAAAAAATTGCGTTGATCACATTGCATGCAACCAAATCGCATGCGATGCGAGCAACACGATTTTTTACAATGGAATGAATGTAAAATGGTCCCTGAGACACGATTTTACATTTGCCCCAATGTAAAATGCCCCCCCCCCCCAGACCCCAATTTTCATTGTATACCCACCCTCATGGGTGAAATGCCCCCCCATTGTTAACGCCACCCCACGATCAACGCCAACCCGAAGCGTGGCGAGCGGCGGCGGTACGCGTCCTCCGACCTTTTCATACCCCCACTATCCACGTCAGCGTGGAGTTGATTTCTATATAGTGTGGCGAGCGCAGCGAGCCCCGCGAGGGGACACGCATTACTTCACAGGTATTACGCGTCCCCTGGCGGGGCTCGCTGCGCTCACCACGCTTCGGGCTCAGTGGCTCGCTGCGCTCGCCAGACTATATAAAATCAACTCCACGACGACGTGGATAGTGGGGGTATGAAAAGGTCGTAGGACGCGGGCTCGCTACGCTCGCCACACTTCGGGTTGGCGTTAATCGTGGGTTGCTGTTAACAATGGGGGGGGGGCATTTAACATACAAATTACCCATTAGGGTGACTATACAATCAAAAATTGGGGCCATTGGCCCATTTAACATTGTTTCCTATGTAAAATCGCGTCGGTCGCATCGCATGCCATTATAATGGCATGCGATGGACGCGATCAACGCAATTTTGTAATAGCCGGCTAATTTAACATTGATCCCTATGTAATATCCCGTTGATCGCGTCAGTCGCATCGCGTGCCATTATAATGGCATGCGATGGACGCGATCAACGCGATTTTCTCAGTGCCGGCAATAAAGGCTAAAAATAGTCAAATATCGCGTCCATCGCATACCTTAAGTTACCTTAACTTAAGGTATGCGATCACCCACGACGGGCACCGTGCTAGGAAACAAGTACCGATATTAGTTTAAAAAACAGATGTTTGCAGCTAGTATATTAATTTACCACATTGACAGTGTAAAGAGTGTATTTCTGATTAATTTAATGTTATCTTCATTAAAAAAAACAGTGCTTTTCTAAGTGACCCCAAACTTTTGAACAATAGTGTACATTTATATTTGCATTAGCCCCTTAAGGCCCCCATACACTAGGGCGACCTGTCCTTAGGACAAGTCGCCCCCGACTTCCCCCTGAGCTTCCCCGGCTGCTCCCCGGGGCTGCTTGATTAGATTGGCACTTGATGTGCCATTTTTTACATGTGATAAATCGTCTCGATTTCTCACATGTAAAACACCCGAGAGCAGGGGGGGTGGGGGGGGGCTACAGAGCAGGGCTGCTGGTGAGAGCAGGGGGGGCTGGGGACGCTGCGGGGGACACAGGCGGCATAGAGCCGGGCAGAGGGAGGGAGCCGGGAGCTGTCAGTGCTAGAAAAAAAAGCCTATACAATGAATGGGCAGCCTATGATTGGCTGAGCGCTCTCTCAGCCAATTGCTGACTGGCTGAGAGAGCGCTCAGCCAATCACAGGCCGCCCATTCATTGTATGGGCTTTTTTTTTTTATTCAGTACTGACAGCTCCCGGCTCCCCCTGCCCGGCTCTATGCCGCCTGTGTCCCCCGCAGCGTCCCCTGCTCCCTCCACCGCCGCGCCGCCCCACTAGGTCCCAAGTCAGGTGGTCAGACGTGCAGCAGGTCCGACCATCCGAGGCAGATCCGATGCGCACGGGACTGCGCATCGGATCTGAGGGGACATCAAAACTTGCCGATTTTGGTCCGATTTCGGCCAGATCCGACTGATCTGGCCGAAATCTGACCAAAATCGGCTAGTGTATGGGGGCCTTTAGTGTCCTACTGGACTGGCGTAGGCTGCAGAAATACTACAAGAGCACATATTAAAGGATCCCTTGCACTCATCTGCAAATCAGAAAAGAAAGACACATTTACTACGAGGCACTTTTTAAAGCCACCAGCAGTTTTAGCCACCAGCAGTTTTAGTCACCAGCAGTTTTAGCCACCAGCAGTTTTAAACACTGGATTTAAAAGGGGCAATAATAGGAAATACAAAAACAAGTATGTATAGAATAACCAATCATTGAAATTTAAAAGGAAGGGTAATCCAATGAGTCTTTTTGTATTGTGTGCTCTTGTAGTGACTTGCCCATAGCCTTTTTCAATTTTTTTATAGTTACTGTATATATAAGGTGAGCCATATGTCAAATTACTTCGTGAAACCAGTCTGTCTTCTGGCTCTCATGACCAGGGCTGTTTCAAGACAGTATGGCTCACAGGAATGCACCCACCCCACTGTTGTTTTAAAAAATGTAGTGTACTAAAAAAGGGTGTGTGGCGTCACTGCAAAGGGCTGTTGTCTCACAGGAAATTACTACCTTACACCCCGATTTTGAGCTTACTTCCAGTGATGCAGAACCTCACCCCATAACCAATCAATACAACAATCCTATATTAAATTTTTCCCATACTAAGACCTGTAGAGACATCTCCACATACAGTATTAATGCAGAAGGACTCTGTAGAGACATCCATATACAGTTGTTACCCACACTACATCTCTCAGAATACCCTGCCACTTACATAGAAACTTCGAATTTGACGGCAGATAAGGACCACTTGGCCCATCTAGTCTGCCCCTTTTTTAAACATGTTACCTCAAACCATATTTGATCCTTATTTCTTTGTAAGGATATCAATATACCTATCCCAAGCATGTTTAAATTGTTCTACTGTATTTGCCTCTACCGCCTCTGGTGGGAGGCTATTCCACCTATCCACTACTCTTTCTGTGAAGTAATTCTTCCTCAAATTTCCCCGGAATCTTCATCCCTCTAGTTTCAGTGCATGTCCTCGTGCCATGCAGTACTGCTCCCTCGTACATTCTGCAGTACTGCATGGCTAGAAGAGGTGATGCCTGTATGTTCCGTGTTGCACCACACTCACACACACACACACAACCAACTCAGCCACACCCCTCAGCAATTTAACAGATTGGTCACAGGCACTGGCGACAGGCACTCCATGCAATTGCTTGGCACATGGTCATAACATGCTAGGAATTTTACTTCTGCTGTTATTGGTTGACATAATCTGTATAAAATCTATTATCTGTGTTATTATACTAAACAGTATATTAGTTTTTCCAATGATTTGTCTTGAAAGAGACTCTTTCGCCATATGTGCTTATTAACTTGTGCCTTGCTTAGATGACTGCTGATATTTTTTAGTGCTGCAGTTTCTCCAATTAAAGTATCAGTTCAATTATCCGCGGTACTGACTGCATGGCTACATTTCTGCCTGGAGCTATTCAGTTAATGATGCCACCCCATGCAGTAAGCCCCAGAGGGTGCACTTAACACAGATTTTTCCTTGCAGCCTCAGGTGTTGTGAGCAGAAATCCATGCTATAAGTGCACCTGCTAAAGTTTACTATGCAGGGTAATCCATAGATAGCAGGCCACTTAACCCAGACTTTGGAACAGATTTATTAAGCTTGGTGAAGTGATAAAGTGGAATGTGATAATGCAGTAACCAGAAAGTTTCTCACTGTCAAGTTACAGACTGGGTTCAAGTTACAGACTGGGTTTAAAAATGACAGTGGGAGCTGATTGGCTGCTACGTTATCACCGGCTACTTTATCACTTCTCCAGGCTTAATACATTTGCCCCTCTATAGGATAACATGCATTAGCCATGGGCTTACCGTGCATGGAAATGGAATAGCTTTAGATGTCTAACCCGGAGCTCTTGCTGCAGTGTAAGCACCATGGCTAATTCATTCTGCCCCTAAGAGTAATAAAGAGACTTGCTATTAGGTAGATCAGGTAATTGCTAATCCAATGAAGCAGAGTAATGAGTGGGAATTTAAAACATGCGTATATACTAGAGATGTGCAGGCTCGGATCTCGGAGATCCGAGCCCCATCGAACATCATCAATCCGAACCCGGTTCCGGAGAGTGCTCGGAGATTCCCGCCTGACTCGGATCCGGGCGAGCGGGCAAAATGTCATCGCTCGGCGCCGGATTTCGCAAAGCTTTAAATAGCGGCTCCTGTACCCGCCATCTTCACTCCAGTCTAGGAGCGAGTTGGGAGAGGGTGTGTTGGTGCTGCTGCTGGGGCTTGAACTTAAGTTGTCGCTGGGGCTGTCTGCTGGGGCTGTCTCCCTCAGTGCTGCTGTGTACTCTGTCCTCCTCTCTGCTTAGGGTTGGATCACCCTAGCAAGGAGGACAGTCAGCTGTGTAACAGTGTTAACAGCTGTGTAACAGTGCTGTGTGTCTAAAGGGGGTATTCAATGTTAGGGTCACGGCAGTCGAGCTTGCTCGACCGCGTGACCCGGTCCCTTTCTCTGTCAGCTCGGCCGAGAACATGCAGGTGGGATTCAATGTCCCGCCTGCCGGGGAGCGAAAAGAGGGCGTGGCCGCGAGTTGCGGCCGGCAGCTCGTCACTTTCCGGCTGTTCTCGGCAGAATGAGCCCGAATCTGCCGAGATACCCTGCTCAATGCCTTCGGGGAAGACCGCATTGAATAGGGCCCAGCGGGCATCTCCTCGACGGAAGGTGCTCGTCGGAGATTGAATACCCCCCTTACTGTGTACTTGTAGTACTACTGTCTCCTCTGTGCTGGGGCCTACCTCTAGTGCTGTGCTGTACCTAATATATTATATTATTGATTATATATATATATATACAGTATATATATATATATATATATATATATATATATATATAGTCCACTGGTGCTTCCTGCTAGTGCCTGCACTGAATAGAGGCTGCCAGTACCTACTCAGTCCACTGGTGCCACTGCCAGTGCTACTGCTTAAGTACCTAGTAGTAATACCTACTAGGCTATTATATTTAATTAATAAATAATACCTGTCCTGGACTCCTGCAGTAATGTAACTGTAATAAATAATTCCATGCTGCTGGTGCCCTGCCAACCAGTACCTACTGCAATATAATTATTATAATATCATTCTGGTGGTGCATAGTATTGCCGTATCTAGTCTACCTGTCTTGTGCCTAGTACTGCTGTATCTACCTGTCTGGTGCCTGGTACTGCTGTATCTACCGTCTGGTGTCCACTGCCAGTGCTACTGCCTACCTAGTAGTTTCTACCTAGGCTGTTATATTTAATTAAAAAATAATACCTGCCGCAGTTCTGGAACTGTAATAAATAATTCCATGCTGCTGGTGCACTTCCAACTAGTACCTACTGCAATATAATTAATTATTATAAATTCTGCTGGTGCATAGTATTGCTGTATCTTCCTGTCTTGTGCCTAGTACTGCCGTATCTACCTGTCTTGGTGCCTAGTACTGCCGTATCTGTAATACCTGCCTGCTGGTGCATACCTACTGACGTATTAATTGCACTCCAGTGGTTCTGTCCTGTGACATAACTATACAAAATAATGGAGATCCAAAATATGGAGGATAAAAAATAGGCAAAGATGAAGATCCACTGCCTCATAGTTCTGAAGCTGCTGCCACTAGTCATGACATAGACGATGAAATGCCAACAATGTCGCCTGCCACGGCCGATGCCATGTGAAAGCAGAGGGCATGTACAATCGAAACCAAAGTTCCGTAGAAGGATTTGAAAAAGTAAATGTAAATCGTTGGAAGAGAAACGTAAACTTGCCAATATGCCATTTACGACACGGACTGGTAAGGAACGGCTATGGCCATGGCCTAAGTTCATGACTAGTGGTTCAGCTTCACATGACGATCAAAGTCCTTCTCCTCTCCCCCTGCCCTACAGTAAATTTAAGAGAGTTAGGCTGACACCAACTAAAAAAACTCAGAAAACAACTCTGCCTTCTAAAGATATATCACAAATCCCCAAGGAGAGTCCTAGGGTGTCAGTGGTTGTGATGCCGGACCTTCCCATCACTGTACGTGAAGAGGTGGCTCCTTCCACCATTTGCAGTAAGTCCTCTGCACATGCTGGAAGGATTACCCACAGTCTAGTTCCAGATTTTAATAATGAAGGTGATGTTGTACACCAGGAGGAGGATATTGTTGTAGCTGGCGCTGAGGAGGAAGTTGACGAGGAGGATGCAGAGGTGGTTTGCTTAAATGACGCACCAGGGGGGAATGAGGCACCTGGGGGGAAAAAGTTGTTGTCCATGGGATGAAAAAGCCCATCGTCATGCCTGGGCAGAGGACCAATAAATCCACCTCTACGTTCTGGAATTTTTTTTATCTGAATCCAGACAACAAATGCATTGCCAAGGACAATTCCATCTTGCATCACCATTCATTAATCCCGCTGCCTACAGTCATTCATGGTGTAACTGGACTTGTCTTTCAATGCATACAACTGTTTGCATTCTTCTTGACAGTGGTAATAAATTTAGTAAATTATAATTAATCACAGAGCTGACCAATCCCACTGCTTAGATTAATTGATTTCTGCACGAATCTCCCACTGCCCCTCGGCTGCACATCGTAAACACGATCAAGCCAAATACGATTAGGAAGGAAGCCACCCGTAAGAACTGGTATACAGCTCCAACTCATGGGTAAAAGTGGTCCTAGAGAGGTGGGGGAACTCTTTTCCATCTGCCACCTAATTAATTACCCGCCTCCCCTCCACCCATTAGACAATGTTTTGGGAGACGACTGGTAATCCCAAAATTGAGCAATCAGATTAAATTTATTGTGAAATATTTTTATTATATTTTCTAAGGAAAACAAGTATTAAATCTAAAAAACAAACATGAACATTAATTACAGTTACTTTTTTTAACAGTTATCGGGATACAGAAAGGTTTTTGTCTTAAAACATTGTAGAAAAATAAGTGCTTAAATACAGTTACATGCTCTTTAATCTAAAAGCTATACTTACAAATCTCCTAAATTCTAAAACTCTTCATAAGGAACAACACAAAAACATAAACAAAGGAAAATATTTTAAGTGTTTTTTGTTATTATGATGTTAGAATGTAGGAGTCCAAAATCTGGGTTGACCATACATGGCTGATGGATCAGACATGGCTACTGGATTAGTGTCATAAGGGTGAGGAGGCTGCACACTGGGGGTCATATTATAAACTGGCCACATGGGGCTTGTTGTTGTCAAGGGATTAAGCTGGTTATCAGTTGGCAAATTCATATCATTGTTTTTATTCTGTGTTGCCATCCCCTGAAGAATGTTGACCAACAGACAGAGACTACCAATTAGATCTGACATAGACACTTCCTGAGCTACAGAGCCTTGCTCCTTGGGGGGAAGCCAAATAGGTGGAAGCCCCTGTTCCATCATATGAAGGTCTTCTCTCTCCACATCATCTATTATAGAAGAAAAGATGTCATCGGGGACATCCATGATCTCCTTTTTCTCTATCCTACTTCTTTTTGGATAGGATGTCCAGGATGGATGAATGAATGGATGGGTGGGTGGAAAGAAGGAGGCCTAGCAACAGCTGGGGATGATCATCATCAAGACCTTTGTGCATTCAGGCCAGATATGATCCATGAATTCCCAGACAGTTTCTGGACAGATGAATCCTCTGCTTGTGATGATATTTGGTAATTCCTGGCATAGGTACAGTAGGGGGTATAGCCAGACACTTTATATGCTGTAACTTTGAACTGCTTTATAGAAAACATGTGAATAAATCCTTTCCACACAGCAGACACTGAAGAAGGTGTCCCTTGAAGTTCAGTACTCAAAGCATCTTTTGCCCGATCTCTGTGTTCTCTCCTGATTGTGAAGAAAGATTCTCTACACTGTTGTTTTCTGTTGAGATTTGTACTAGTGATTAGGACTTAAAGTGGTCCTAGAGAGGTGGGGGAACTCTTTTTCATCTGCCACCTAATTAATTGCACCCCTCCCCTCCACCCATTAGGCAATGATTTAAGAGATGACTGGTAATAATAATCCCAAAATTGAGCAATCAGATAAAATTAATAATAATAATAATAATAATAACACAATCAAGCCAGATAGGGATCTTATTGGATGTTTAACTGTACATGTACGGTTACACACTTGCAGACAAACTCAGTGCTGCACAAAACGCCCACTGCTCCTTGACTGCACATGGTAAACATGATCAAGCTAGATAGGGGTCTTATTGGATGCTTAACTGTAAATGTACGTTTAGGAAGGAAGCCCCCGGTTTCTGAAAAGCTATACATCTCCAACCCAGGGGTCAAAGTGGTCCTAGAGATGTGGAGGAATTCTTCCATCTGCCACCTAGTAATGACTATCCCCCTCCCCTCCACCCATTAGGCAATGATTTAAGAGAAGACTGGTAATAATAATCCCAAAGTTGACCAATCAGATTAAATTAATTAATAATAATAATAACACAATCAAGCCAGACAGGGGTCTTATTGGATGTTAAACTGATCAAAATGGTTATGCACTTGCAGACAAACTCAGTGCTGCACGAAACGCCCACTGCTCCTTGGTTGTACATAGTAAACACGATCGGTACTTGTGTATTTTGGCGGCGCCCCCGATGTCCGTCGTACGATGAACGTATCGCATCGCATGCCATGTACCCGATGGCATGCGATGCGACGCGATTTTGACCCCCTATACGATTAAAAATCGTATAAGCACCCTAATGGGTGCTTACAATGTTAAATGCACCCACACGCCACCCCCCCACTATAAACGTGAACCCGAAGCGTGGCGAGCGCAGCGAGCCCGCGAGGGGCGGCGGTACGCGTCCTACGACCTTTTCATACCCCCACTATCCACGTCGGCGTGGAGTTGAGAATAGAATAGTGTGGCGAGCGCAGCGAGCCACCGAGCCCGAAGCGTGGCGAGCGGACGCGGATACCTTCACAGGTAAACGCGTCCCTTCGCGGGCTTCACAGGTATCCGCGTCCCCTCGCGGGGCTCGCTGCGCGCGCCTCGCTACGCTCGCCACACTATTCTATTCTCAACTCCACGCCGACGTGGATAGTGGGGGTATGAAAAGGTCGTAGGACGCGTACCGCCGCCCCTCACGGGCTCGCTGCGCACGCCACGCTTCGGGTTCACGTTTATAGTAGGGGGGGGTGGCGTGGGGGTGCATTTAACATTGTAAGCACCCATTAGGGTGCTTAACATTGTATAAGCACCCATTAGGGTGCTTATACAATGTTTAATCGCATCGCATCGCATCGTATGGCATTGTATGCCATGTACAATGGCATACAATTTCAAAATTGTATGCTTTCGTGCAGTATCGTACGATATCGCATACCATCGTATGCGTTATGGTATGCGATGCGATGGGTGCCGCCAAAATACACAAGTACCACACGATCAAGCCAGATAGGGGTCTTTTTGGGACCTAGTTTTTTTAACTGCCATTCTGTCTGCCACTGCAGTGCCACTCCTAGATGAGCCACATGCTTGCGCCGCACACTTGTGTGGCTTAGCATAGTTAGCCAGCTACCCCTGTGCAACCTTTTGCCCTAAATAAATATTGTGAGGTGTTCAGAATAGACTGGAAATTAGTGGAAATTAATGTTAGTGAGGTTAATAATAGCATAGGAGCAAAAAAAAAAAAAATTCTGCGATTTTAGCAGTTTTTATGCTTTTTCAAAAAAAAATCATAACTTAAAACCCAAAATGTTTAGGGGGTGTTTTGGAAAAACCCATTAGAACCCAAAACCTGAAGGTAATCAGAACCCAAAATGCGAAAAGTGGCCGGTGCACATCCCTAATATATATACACATACACATTGCCAGTTTGAAACATTCTTTCACTATTATATATCACCCTGGCAGTTTAATGGCTAGTATTTTATGCCATTAACCTATATCTGCGCAATTTAGAATCCCCTGCAGTGCAAGAATGATAAGACTATTGTAGGTGTGAAGAGTGCAGTGCGCACATGGGATAGAATACTAATGACATCTATGTAGCTGCTCCTGCTTGTGACAGCAACCTCTCTTCTGTCCCCTTAGTATGCCCTTGGACTGCACGTGGAACACAACTTACTGACAGACATGTAGAACAGCAACTGCAGGTGTCAATGATTATGTAAAATAATAACAGAACGCTTGCAAAAAGCTATACAAAAAACAACACTAGGTAAAAACTGCACAGAAAGCCTTAATGTAAATGAAGCCACAGTGCATTAAATTAATACTCAAAATGCCGTTTGTAACAGATGCTGGAAGAATATCTTTATATACCATTCATACTGTATAAAGACATAGGCCCTTATTCTGATCGGTGCGGATATTCCCGCATTCTTACGGTGCGGTCCGCACGCCACGGTGTTTTGCCGCGTGCGGCCATCGTCCGTAGAAACGCCCACGTGTCCTCCGCATTCGGACGGACTCACTCTTTAAGAACAGGGCGTGTTTACGGACGACATACAAAGCATGCGTGTGCGGGAGAAACACTCCGATTCGGCACGGTATTACAGAGTATTACAGAGTATGCTCGGGAATACCGCATCCGAACGGGAGCCAAGCGGTGCTACCGCACGTAAGCGGAGTATTTACGCCAAACAACCCACTATGAAGTATCTTCTGCTATACATCACATGACCCACTTATTCAATTACCTATCCTCATAAAAAACTTCTTATTTTGAATTGGAATCAATTAGATGCCAATATATCCTTACAAGCATGCCTAACACATGCATTGCACACATTAACCCTTACAGCAATTGAAGTGCAATGGTTTCAATTAAAGCACTGACAAGCGTCCTATTAGTGAGTAATGAGTAAAGGAGTAGATTCTATTGGGTTCAGGTGTTAATGGTTGTAGTCATTAGGCGTACGTTCGCCTAGCGCATGAACGAGTGGTGTCCGCAAAGCAATAGTACACTTGTGGACACCGCACATTTCTGCCCTTTTTGATCGCGTGCATTCGGAGTGGTTTCCGAATGTACGCCCCCCAACATAAGTGTACTCCCCCGTGTCCGCCCATGTTTCCGCCCCGTTTTGCCCACTTTGAAACTACGCCCATGTGTCATTCCGCATGACGCCCATAATACGCCCCTATTTCCCGAATGATATCGGTGAACAGTTCTGGACGGGATCTGGCCGAACTGGTACCGAGTCAAGGCGTGGCACATGCGCGTTGCGTTCTCCACGCATGCGCAGACGCCGTAAACACGCGATCCGAAAGTATGCGGTAAAGTCCGCGTCAATCAGAATAAGGGCCAAAGATATCTCAGTATACTATAAAGCAAGTACTCTATGTACTGCTTCACTTAAATATTAATGGTGACATTCAAACTGAACAATTTACCACCAATAATGTCTCTTTACTGCCCTCTAGTGAATCTTATTATGAATTGCACTCTTCTTGAACAGTTTAATAACAAAATAAGAACAATTGTGCATGTATATTGTCCATGTACTGTACAATTATAGAAGGAATGATTGAGATGTAAAACTAATCTATACCAATATAATATTTAGCAAATAATAACAGTATTATTATTGTTATAAATCATCAGTGTAATTGTAAGGGTGGATTACTGATGATCAGAAACATGATTATACGAGCTTTATGCTCAAGTCCCCCTCCAATGTTGATGTAGGCAACATCAATCAGTTTACACTTTTTAAAAAACACCTTTTTGAGATTAACTGTAACGTTACTGTATGTTTTATATATTTTCTATGAAATGTCATAGCAGAGAAAATGCACAGGGTAGAACCAGTTACCAGCCTGTCAAAATGACGGAACATCATAACAGTAATGCCAGCACCAGCGGCTGTGTGCGCCAGAGCGTAGCAACACTTGAATTGCTCTGCCGGGAATCATCTAGCGGCCACTGGCACACAAACCAAAAAGGTGAGGAGCAACATTAGCCTATTTTATATAGGATACTGTATATATGTGTATACAGTATATATACACAGTGGGCCTGATTCTGGTTGGCTCGCGAGGCATGTAACGCCGCCCGCCTGCCCCGCTAAACGTTGAATGTCCCCGCAAAACTGCAAATAGATGTTTTGCATAAACATCCATTCACAGGCTTGCGTGTGGGCCCAAAAATCATTCGATGGTTGACGACTTTTGGTTTCTGTAGCGCTTGCTAAGTCAGTCTCTGGTAACATATTAGTGGCGCCCTGCTCCGAGAACACGGCGGGCAGCTGAAAACCGGTGATGTCAGTCGCCCGCCCTCAGAAGGCAAGTGGCACAGCGTTTTCCTGGGTGCACCCAGCGTTTTCACGGATACACCCAGCGAATGCACCCTGGCCGCCTACTCCAAGCCCCCGCCCAGGTGTTAGCACCACAGAGACTATGCAAGTCTCCGAAGGTGCCCGCATTGAAGACCTGCACATGCACATATTCGCTTATACCTGTGGGTGTGAGAATCAGAAAGAGAGATTTTGGCAGAATTCTCCAGTTTTTTTAAAGCGGCAATCAACTACATGGCTAAATCAACCTGAGTTTCCAGTTTGAATGATTTTCTGCTTTAAAAAAAAATAAAGGGGAAAACTCTCCCAAAATCTCACACTTTCTGATTCTCACACCCTATTACAGTGGTTCCCAAACTGTGCGCCTAGGCTCCCTGGGGTGCCTCGGGACACTTGCAGGGGTGCATCGGGTTCGTCGTCCAGGACCAATTAAAATTATTTATGATCAATTCTTTCTGGACAAGACCAGTGCTGGTGGCTGCCAATCATAAAATGTGTACCATCAGAACCAAATCCTGCCCTTTACCACATAACTGAACCTAAGAAGCACATATAAACACAATCTTCTAAATTTGATATATATTTTTTGGGGCCTAGGGGTGCCGTGGAAAAATTCTGATACTCTAGGTTGCCGTGATTAGAAAAAGATTGGGAACCCCTGAGCTATTACATTTGGTCCCTGATGTTAATATTGTTGTTTTACAGTGTATATATAATAAATAACAAATTGCACAATATTTTACCCTAAGGTAACATTATTAACAAAAAACGTATTGCTTTTTAAATTGCAATATGTAAATATACTATTCTATTTATCATGGTAGTTTAATAAAAAAAAAAGTTGCACTATATAAATCAATGTGCTCATCCCTATATAACAGCAAAATAACTTTAAACTGCTTAGCCATTTCACAGCATAGGTCCTTGGCAAAATTAGACCTCCCACTTTCGCTAATGCTTTTAAATTGTATGTTTTCTCCCAGTTATTCTTTTACTTGACATCAGAGAATAAGCACCAGTTCATTGTTGCCATGGCTACAAATTATAGTTATCTTTTTTCTATTCCTGTATCTCTGATGGCTTGATTTTATCTGAAAAGTGGCAGCAAACACACACATTTTCTTTAGTGCTTCCAAAAGATTAAACACATTACATATTTTAACAGATCTGATCATTTTAATGTGGAAAAAACACAAATCATGGTATATTTGTATACTGACATAGTTCTGCTTTTATAAGATTAATTATACACTTTTTTCCATAACGCTATACTTTGCTATAATGTACAGATACATAGGGGTACACTTACTAAAGGTCGAGTTAGGTACCTTGGTCATTTTTGCAATTCGCTCATTTACTAAATGCAAACCAACATGAAAAAGACCAAGGGCGAGATGTACTAAGACGAAAATGTGGTAAAACCCCCGGTTTGACGCATTTTCAGGTGTACTAATACCCGTACTAATACCCAGGCACTGCGTCATCGCAGGGCAGGGCAGACTCCTACCCCCATCCTCCATGCTGCTCCTCCTCCCTCAGCAGCATGTCACAGCTGGGGATGTCCTTCCGGCTGCAGGGGGAGGAGGAGACACCGGGGATTGCCGCAGAGCCCAAGAGGTGACGGAGACTTCCCCGCACACCACATCACAGGTATCACGGGGAGCCTTTCTCACCGCACCGCGATGCTAGCCACATATGTTAGTACTTATGCGCTAGCATCGCGGCGGGCGTGTGACGAGGGGCGGCGATGTGTGTTAATACATCCCGCCCCAAGAGACCAACTTTAGAACATTGGAACACACTGATTATTCTACATACACAAGCATTTACAAACATCAGCTTGCAAAAAAAGACCTAAAATCAATGGCTAACCTACCTGTGGCAGAATGTAGGTGGGAAGATATCAGGCAGTAATCTTTATTTATTTTATTTGGAAATGTAGACAGATAGTTGGTTCCCATTGCATAAGACCAATACATAATGTAAAGGCCAGTTCATGAAATATTTTCAGATTGGAACTGACAGCTCCCATCACACACTTTGTAACTTAAGGTGGCCATACACACGCAGATTTATCTTCAGATCTGTGTGGTTGGAACAAAAACATGGATATGGATGAGAGCAAATGACATTTGACCATTTGCTTGGAAAAGCTGGAAAACTGACAAACTGTCACTCATCCATAACCATGTTTTTGTTCCAACCAGCCAGATCTGAAGATAAATCTTACTAGTGTATGGGCACCTTTACAGTATTTAATCACATGACCTACAGAGCAATGATGTCCTGCTAACCCTGACAACCAAAAAGATAGTATATAGGATAACTATTGTAGATCAGCCGACATTATGGGGGATTCAATTCTCAGCTCCTCTTAGTAATGTGCCACAACAATGTTCAGCCATTCACATCATTGTATATTACTTGAGAAAAACATTGTTCATTTTTTGGGGGCACATTTCTACGGGGTATCAAGGAAATTTAGAGGCTACTGGTTGTGAAGGACTGCACCTTCATTTGACTGAGAAGCACTTAGCGACCATTGCAGAGAGCTGAATCTCCTACAGTATTATGGAAAGAAACCAATAAATGTAAATAAAAGTGTATTTGCCACTTGTAATACCAACATATGTGCTTCTACTGCATGGGTGACTGATGACGTCAGGATTCCAACGGTCAGTATACCGACATTGGAGATCCGACAGTTTAAATGACTAACAGTCGGGATCCTGACATGGGCTATTATCCCGTTTGGGACTACCGACAGTTGGGATTCCGATGCTGGTTTACTGACTGTCAGAGTCCCAACTGTTGGACCGGCATACCGCACCCCTACTGCATACAGTAAAGACTGTCTTATTAAAACGTCAGCCCTTGGGTTTGGTGTGAGTTGCTGGCAATGAAAGCTTTATCCTCTACACAATGGTACAGTTTATGTGAAAGTGTACAGTGAAGCCAGGCTGTTATAGTTATCAGTTTTTGAAATAGAGGTATAGTTGTGTAGTTTGGCTGATATGATTCAACTATTATTGTAGCTATTATTATATCATCCATTGTAAACATAATAAAGATTCCTCTCCCCGGCTTCCTGTATGTGATGTCTTTGTAAGGCCGGGCTGCACCATTTCCTCTCTTCCATCTCACCCAGCACTTAGGAAGACTTACCAATTTGGTGGTGAAAGTTGTGCTTTTATGCTGCTCAATGACAACTTTCAGTTGCTTTGTACCCTTGCTGGATTACATTTTTATGAATGCATACAGTACTTTTATGTGTAAATGGCTGAAAATATCAGAAGGTGTTCAATTAAACTCTATTTATGGTACATCTTCCAAATGTATTACCCAGCCTTACCTTGAGAAGAAGAAAAGAAGGAGCCCCTAGTTGTACATTAATGTAAATACTGTAATCCTCAATAATATTACACTTGTCTCTCTACATAAATCTTACAATGTCATGAAGAGGAGTTTTATGGTGGCAAATGTTCATCTCCTGTAAGCAGGTGCCATGGCATGCTGGCAGCAAAGCTTTCCTTTATCATATTTAGCCCTATAATTAAGCAATTAATATGTCTGTGATCACTGATAACTCTAATATCTATTTCTGATAACTCTGATATCTATTTCTGATAACTCTAATATCTATTTCTGCAGTTGCCAACAGTCTATGTCCTTCATTACAGACATTTTAGTATGCTGAACACTATCCAGAATAGAGCAGACACTTGAGGCAGTTGTTAAACTTTAAAAATCTATTAGGGTCAAGCCTATCTCAAGCAAGTCAGAGTTTGTTACTCTGCTATCTGCTGATTGGTCTGCTCCCCTCACAGACCCTGCACTGCTACACCGGAAAGCTGCATCTCTTCATAACCCCAGGTAAGGGCACATGTATTGAACTTATTTCATGTGTCTACAGATATTATATATATATATATATATATATATATACAGTCCAATTAGTGTCCGGCACTCCTCGCTTCTAATGGGTAAATTGCCCGGGTGCCTTCCTCCGCTGGTTTAAAAGCCAGTGTGTATAGTATATCCAAAATAATAGACGTCACTCCGGGACTTCGTGCCAAACCAAATTCTTTTACTTAGTGTCTACGGTCAACGCCGTTTCGATTACCACTCGTCATCAGTGGTCCTGATGACGAGTGGTAATCGAAACGGCGTTGACCGTAGACACTAAGTAAAAGAATTTGGTTTGGCACGAAGTCCCGGAGTGACGTCTATTATTTTGGATATACTATATATATATATATATATATTTTCTAGGAGAGGAAAGAGGAGCGCTCCAAATAGTGCTTTATCTTTTTATTTTCAATACAATAAAATATCCGACAGGTACAGTTTAAGATGGTATCACGTACCGCAACAGATGGTTAGGCACAACCGCGGGTGATCAACAGCATAAGTTAAGCTGCCCCAAGCAGCAAGATATCAGGATGCGAGTGCTCTCACCACTCTCTCCAACACGTAGTTCAGACCGACGCCAGGCCACGTCCCTACGCGTTTCGTCACGAGGACTTCGTCAGAGGGCTGGTCCTGGCATCGGTCAGCACCCCCTTTGTAGCCTGGAAACAACCCTATGTCACTCCTAGTGACGCGCTGGTTGTTGCGGCTGAAATCACTTAAAGTGCCTTTGCATATTCAATACATCTTAAAGAGTGCTTTTTTTTTAGCTAAAAAGTTTTATAATACATATACAGTTTAATAAAACATTCAAATAAAAACATTCTCATTAAAAAATATCCGTTTTTACAATACATATAAAAAACATCTGCACCATCGATGGCATGATTTCACTATTAATGCAGTGGCGTCAACAACTTAAAATGTCCTTCGTATGAGTAGAAGAAATCAATCCAGCTCTTGACACTTGGACTTTGGAGGTACTGGAAGAAGTTTTTGATATATAAATGGAGATATAAATGCAAACATATACATGCATTTATATCTCCATTTATATATCAAAAACTTCTTCCAGTACCTCCAAAGTCCAAGTGTTGCGGTACGTGATACCATCTTAAACTGTACCTGTCGGATATTTTATTGTATTGAAAATAAAAAGATAAAGCACTATTTGGAGCGCTCCTCTTTCCTCTCCTAGAAAATCCACTACCTGAGAATCCAGGTGCCCGCAAGGGTAATTGGAGGAAGCTGCCGGTCTCAATAGACCTGAAGTGCTGTGAATTTCTATTCAGAAAGAACTGATTTATTCCTGACACAAAGAAAAAAGGACTTGCGCGCTAATTGGACTTTATATATATATATATATATATATATATATATATATATATATATATATATATATATATATATATATATATATATATATATACTTCCAATGTCGCCCGGCACTCCACAAACGGTGACTTGCAATAATTACCCGGTGCCTTCCTTTCTGGACCCGTGGGTCCCAGTATGTAGGAGGTATAGATCAGGCGGCACTCTCGGATTTAGGTGAAAGCAGAAAACTTGGTTTATTTCTCCAACATGTTTCGGGCTATTGCCCGTCCTCAGGACGGGCAATAGCCCGAAACATGTTGGAGAAATAAACCAAGTTTTCTGCTTTCACCTAAATCCGAGAGTGCCGCCTGATCTATACCTCCTATATATATATATGTGTGTATATAGTGGCAGTCCAGTCCGGATGCCACCCTGGGTGTTTGCAGAACAGGGGCCAGGCACATTTTCCCCAGGCCAAAAACTGCCTTGTTTTAGGACTAAGAGAAATAGAGTGCAATATCATATACAAAAAAAGTTGTAGGATATGACCTCTCTTTGGCGCACTGCTGCCTCTAGTACTAGTCCCTAGTTATCACCAAATAACTAAAACAATAACATAGAAATACAAAAGATGGATTTTGCAAACTGTATAAGGCGCAAAACTGTCCAGATGTTTTTCTAGCAGTCAATATTCCATTCAATCTTCCTGACAATTATTCGATTGATCTCGGGGCAAGTCAAGAAAAAGAAAAAAAACACCTATTAGGTATGAACTGAGTCAAGAGGTTTTTACTTTTGGAGTGAAGTAGGAGAGCATAAACGTGCGTACCCAACTCACAGTATGAATAGCACTGTACGTGCACGTAGCGGGTACTTGTTCCGTTAGTTTAATTCTTCTATGTTCTCCCTCTTGGCTCCCAATAGTATGTGTACCATACAAGAAATAAAAATTAAACAACAATGTGGAACTCTGTTGAAATAATACTGTGCGTATTTTTGTGACAGGAGAAGAATTTTGTAGGCGCACCTCACTCACTTATAACAAGAGGGAGGCACACATATAAAGGTTTCTTTTCCAATATTAGTGTATCAAATATATACACAGGTGTAGTGAAGAATAGTAGGCGTACCCTACTCACGGTAAAAATCGGATGGTATAAGCCCGTAGCAGGTTCTTTGCCTTTCTTTTTAAATGTTCGTAGTGATCGTGGTTCTCTCCGTCCCACGTGTATGAATTTAAAAAAGAAAAAAACAATGTGTAGTCTCGTCACCAAACTCTATGCCTCTTTAAGAGATCTATGAAGCAGTGAAATTTTTATTATACCAATGATTATGGTGAAAACAGTGTACATCCGTACCGGGACTCACACTAGAAGGTGTTTTCAATTTGTGCATAAAGGTATCTTTTAGTGCTCATGAATTGTGAATAGATATCCTTCACCAGATCAAAAAATCTCTGTACCCCATGTGAATGGAATATTCTGAATGTAGATCGTATCGGCGTACCCCGACTTACGATTGAATGGATGTTTGTACTCCTGTAGCGTTTTCTTTTTGCCCTGTGCTGCTGGTATTGTACTGGGGTGTCCTTATCCAGACATATACCCGATATGTATAGGGCGAAAAGGAAATAATATTTCAGAGTTCTTACCCAAAAAGGGGGATTTCTTTTTTCAGTAGTTTAAGGCAGAGAAATGCTCAATATTTCCTCCATAAAAAAACATTTATTTTCCACTTTAAAAATCCTTCATCACCATGATGATAGAATATTACAAGTCCCAAAGCAAGACCCACAATGGTCATCCACAAGGTTAAAAATTAAGACCAAAAAAAAAAAAACATACAAAATTAAAAATAAAATTTAAAAAATCTTCCAAGTTATACGTACATCCAATGTTGGGTAGGATAGATGTGATGGCTGCTCACTCTCCACACTGGCTGTCAACGCGTTTCGGTGTAAAACACCTTTATCAAGACATCTGTCAATGTCTTGATAAAGGTGTTTTACACCGAAACGCGTTGACGCGTACAGAGATTTTTTGATCTGTGAAGGATATCTATTCACAATTCATGAGCACTAAAAGATACCTTTATGCACAAACTGAAAACACCTTCTAGTGTGAGTCCCGGTACGGATGTACACTGTTTTCACCATAATCATTGGTATAATAAAAATTTCACTGCTTCATAGATCTCTTAAAGAGACATAGAGTTTGGTGACGAGACTACACATTGTTTTTTCCTTTTTTAAATTCATACACGTGGGACGGAGAGAACCACGATCACTACGAACATTTAACCCCTTCACGACATTTGACGTATATATACGTCATGGCCGGGAAGTACTTCCCGACACATGACGTATATATACGTCATGACTTTAAACTGTCACTGCGTCTAGAGACGCAGTGACAGAGGGACGATGTCTGCTGTCCCTGACAGCAGACATGTCCCTGCATGCCCAGGGGGGGCTGCGATGCCGCCCCCCCCGTCGGCGATCGCTGTGATTGGCTGTTCAGTGTGAACAGCCATTCACAGCGGTTTCCTGTGTTACTGGCGAATCAGACGCTCGGTAACACAGGTGTCAATCACCGCCGGGCGTCAGGGGGCATGAGGGGGTCATCGGTGACGATGACACCTCACCCCACCCTCACCCCACCTGCCCCCAAGGCTGTGATTGGTCCGTGGGACCCACGGACCAATCACAGCCAAGGCGCGACATTTAAACTAACGGTGACTGCGCTGCAGACGCCATTCCGGTCTGGAATTGCGTGCAGAGCGGTCACCGTGCCTATCTGCCGTGATACTGACCTGATCCTTGCTAATACTTACCTGATCCTTGCAAATACCTTACCTGATCACTTGATCACTGCTTGTAGCGTGCTGGACGCTTCCTGGATCTGACTTCCTGAGACTTCCTGCTGCTGCTGCAGTGTGATAGAGAGATAGAGAGAGAGATAGAGAGAGAGAGAGATAGAGAGATAGTGACAGAGAGAGCTATATTTTGTGTCTGCTACCCCCCCTTTTTGGGGGTGCAGGTTTTTTTTATATATAACTGTCAGTGCTGCTGCTGCAGTGTCATAGAGTGATAGATAGTGATAGATAGTGATAGATAGTGATAGATAGTGATAGATAGTGATAGATAGTGATAGATAGTGAGAGATAGAGAGATTTGTGTCTGCTACCCCCCCTTTTTGGGGGTGCAGGGTCAGTGCTGCTGCTGCAGTGTCATAGAGTGATAGATAGTGATAGATAGTGAGAGATAGAGAGAGATAGTGACAGAGAGTGATAGAGAGTGTATATTTTGTGTCTGCTACCCCCCCTTTTTGGGGGTGCAGGGTTTTTTTTATACATATAACTGTCAGTGCTGCTGCTGCAGTGTCCTAGAGTGATAGATAGTGATAGATAGTGATAGATAGATAGTGACAGAGAGTGATAGAGAGTGTATATTTTGTGTCTGCTACCCCCGCCTTTTGTGCTGATCACTATATCTGAGGTGATCAGCAACTTTTTGGGGGCGCAGAGGTTTTTTTTTTTATATATACCTGTCAGTTGCTGCCAGTTGCACTGTCAGTTGCACCAAAGGTTGTGCACCTGCTGCCCCTCACTGGTAATCAGTGTCGCATCACTGATCACCTTTTTTTTTTTTTGTGGGTGCTGTGTGGTCTTTTTTAAAAAATTTTTTTACACACACTGTGATTTTGTGGGTGTCCTGTGGCCACTGTGCGCTGATCATTGACGTACATCACTGATCTGCTTTTTCGGCACAGGGTTGATCTATTTTTTTTTTTTTTTTTGATCAAATTCCTGTTGCCTTTGAGCGCTGTTCAGTGACGGACGTTACTGACCAACATCTGTGCTCAATTTTTGGCGCAGGACCTTTTTTTTTTTTTTTTTAACCCCTTCAATTTTTTTTTTTTTAACCCCTTCAATTTTTTTTTTTTTAACCCCTTCAATTTTTTTTTTTGTATAAAGTATTTTTTTTTCTGCACTACATACACACTACACACTACATACCCCCCGGGTTGAAATAAAGTTTGTACCCCCCCCTACACTATACACGTGTTGAAACATTTCACTACCAGTAACACAAAAATAAAAATGGCATCCCAAATGTCATCCCAAATGTCATCCCAAATGTCATCCCAGTCATCCAGAAGAATGTATTCAGTGGAGGAGGCATATGCCATGCTTGCCTCTGATTCTGACACAGCCAGTGAGGCAAGCGGGGAATTTGAAGGATTCGTCTTAAGCTCCTCTTCCTCCTCTGGTGATGAGGGACCCCCTCAAAGACGCCCCCGTAGAGCAGCTGAGACCCCCCACCCAATAATTGATCTCGTATGGACCCCACCACCAGACAATTTTGAGCCCCAGGTTCCTGAGTTTTTGGCCATGCCAGGAATCCAATTTGATTCCACAGGTCTCAGAGAAATTGACTTTTTCAAATTATTTTTCTCTGATGATTTTATAAATTTAATGGTGGACCAAACTAATTTATATGCCCAGCAGTTTATTGCTCAAAACCCCACGTCATCATTTGCTAGGTGGACCCCTGTAGATGCAGTAGAGATGATGACGTTTTGGGGTCTGGTGTTTCATATGGGCATAGTAAAAAAGCCACAAATTAGGCAATATTGGAGTACAGATGTTCTGTACAGCACCCCATTTTACCGTATGGCCATGAGTCGGGCTCGTTTTGAGGCAATCCATAAATTTATACATTACACCGATAATGCACAGTGCCCACCCAGAGATGATCCCACCTTTGACAGGCTATTCAAAGTCAGGCCGGTCATTGATCATTTCAGTGCCAAATTTGCAGAGCTATACATCCCTGATAAATGTATTAGTATCGACGAGTCCCTTATACATTTTAAAGGAAGGGTTAAATTCCGCCAGTACCTTCCCAGTAAGAGGGCAAGGTATGGCATAAAAATGTATAAGCTGTGTGAAAGCACCACAGGGTACACCCACAAGTTTAGGGTATATGAAGGGAAGGATTCAAGAATTGAACCGCCAGAATGCCCCCCCTCCCTCGTAGGTGTTAGTGGAAAAATTGTCTGGGATTTAATGCACCCCTTCCTGGATAAGGGTTATCACCTCTATGTGGATAACTTTTACACTAGCATCCCCCTGTTTAAGGCCCTTGGTTCAAGAGGTACAGCAGCTTGCGGTACTGTGCGCAAGAACCAAAGAGGCCTCCCCAAAACGCACATTGCCCAAGTACTAAGAAGGGGTGAAAGCAGGGGAATATGCACCGAAAATATGTTGTTGGTCAAATATAAGGACAAGAGGGATGTCCTTATACTGACAACAATTCATGGAGACAGTACCACCTCCATCCCTGTACGAGGTACCAGTACCCACACCTCAAAACCAAATTGTATCCTAGATTACAATAAGTACATGGGCGGAGTGGATCTTTCAGATCAGGTACTGAAGCCGTACAGTGCCCTGCGGAAAACAAATATCTGGTACAAGAAGCTGGCCGTGTATATCATCCAGATGGCACTGTATAACGCTTACGTGCTA
This sequence comes from Crinia signifera, assembly GCF_055691185.1. Taxonomy (NCBI): domain Eukaryota; kingdom Metazoa; phylum Chordata; class Amphibia; order Anura; family Myobatrachidae; genus Crinia; species Crinia signifera. Next base: position 270,814,490 of record NC_139218.1, read on the forward strand.
TTCCGTTCTACCGGCCAGAGGGGGACATTTATGCACTTTCAAGAGGAAGTCATAAAGGGCCTAATATTTGGGAACCAGCAGGCAGAGGGCCCCAGTACTTCTAGTACTGGCCCCCGTATTGTACCAGGGCAGCATTTTCCCAACGAAATCCCCTCCACTGCAAGAAAGGGCAGGACACAAAAAAGGTGCAAAGTTTGCTATAAAAAGGGAATAAGAAAGGAAACTATTTTCCACTGTGAAACTTGCCCCGACAAACCCGGCCTATGTATAAAGGAGTGTTTCAAAATATACCACACATCTATGGATTATTAGGTTCATCATTTCACCGTGCTTCGGGGGTCTTGCTAATGCCACATAGCAACCACCATTCATTCCACCAGAATCTGAGCTGCAAAATCCAAAAATCACTCCTTCCCTTCTGAGTCCTGCCATGCACCCAACTGTTATTTTTTGGTCACATGTGAGGCATTGCCGTACTCTGGAGAAATGGGGGCACAGATTTTGGGGTGCTTTGTCTCCTTCATTCCTTGTGAAAATGACAAATTTTGAGCCAGAACTGCATTTTTTGTGTAAAAAAATGTAATTTTTCATTTTCACTGCCCAGTTGTATCAAAATTGGTGAAACCCCTGGAGGTTTGAAATGTACACTATACCCCTAGATGAATTCCCTGAGGGGTGTAGTTTGCAAAATGGGGTCACTTGTGGGGGGGTTCCACTGTATTGGTAATGCAACATAGCACCCACCATTCATTCCACCAAAATCTGTGCTCCAAAATCCAAAAATCACTCCTTCCCTTCTGAGTCCTGCCATGCACCCAACTGGTATTTTTTGGTCACATGTGAGGCATTGCCGTACTCTGGAGAAATGGGGTCACAGATTTTGGGGTGCTTTGTCTCCTTCATTCCTTGTGAAAATGAAAAATTTTGAGCCAGAAGTACATTTTTGTGTAAAAAAATGTAATTTTTCATTTTCACAGCCCAGTTGTACCAAAATTGGTGAAACCCCTGGGGGTTTGAAATGTACACTATACCCCTAGATGAATTCCCTGAGGGGTGTAGTTTGCAAAATGGGGTCACTTGTGGGGGGTTCCACTGTATTGGTAATGCAACATAGCACCCACCATTCATTCCACCAAAATCTGTGCTCCAAAATCCAAAAATCACTCCTTCCCTTCTGAGTCCTGCCATGCACCCAACTGGTATTTTTTGGTCACATGTGAGGCATTGCCGTACTCTGGAGAAATGGGGGCACAGATTTCGGGGTGCTTTGTCTCCTTCATTCCTTGTGAAAATGAAAAATTTTGAGCCAGAAGTACATTTTTGTGTAAAAAAATGTAATTTTTCATTTTCACTGCCCAGTTGTATCAAAATTGGTGAAACCCCTGGGGGTTTGAAATGTACACTATACCCCTAGATGAATTCCCTGAGGGGTGTACTTTGCAAAATGGGGTGACTTGTGGGGGGGGTTCCACTGTATTGGTGCTTTGGGAGTCTTGCTAATGCAACATGGCACCCACCATTCATTCCACCAAAATCTGTGCTGCCAAATCCAAAAATCACTCCTTCCCTTCTGAGTCCTGCCATGCGCCCAACTGGTATTTTTTGGTCACATGTGAGGCATTGCCGTACTCGGGAGAAATTGGGGCACAAATTTTGGGGTGCTTTGTCTCCTTCATTCCTTGTGAAAATGAAAAATTTTGAGCCAGAACTGCATTTTTGTGTAAAAAAATGTAATTTTTCATTTTCACTGCCCAGTTGTATCAAAATTGGTGAAACCCCTGGGGGTTTGAAATGTACACTATACCCCTAGATGAATTCCCTGAGGGGTGTACTTTGCAAAATGGGGTGACTTGTGGGGGGGTTCCACTGTATTGGTGCTTTGGGAGTCTTGCTAATGCAACATGGCACCCACCATTCATTCCACCAGAATCTGAGCTGCCAAATCCAAAAATCACTCCTTCCCTTCTGAGTCCTGCCATGCGCCCAACTGGTATTTTTTGGTCACATGTGAGGCATTGCCGTACTCGGGAGAAATTGGGGCACAGATTTTGGGGTGCTTTGTCTCCTTCATTCCTTGTGAAAATGAAAAATTTTGAGCCAGAACTGCATTTTTGTGTAAAAAAATGTAATTTTTCATTTTCACTGCCCAGTTGTATCAAAATTGGTGAAACCCCTGGGGGTTTGAAATGTACACTATACCCCTAGATGAATTCCCTGAGGGGTGTACTTTGCAAAATGGGGTGACTTGTGGGGGGGTTCCACTGTATTGGTGCTTTGGGAGTCTTGCTAATGCAACATGGCACCCACCATTCATTCCACCAAAATCTGTGCTGCCAAATCCAAAAATCACTCCTTCCCTTCTGAGTCCTGCCATGCGCCCAACTGGTATTTTTTGGTCACATGTGAGGCATTGCCGTACTCGGGAGAAATTGGGGCACAGATTTTGGGGTGCTTTGTCTCCTTCATTCCTTGTGAAAATGAAAAATTTTGAGCCAGAACTGCATTTTTGTGTAAAAAAATGTAATTTTTCATTTTCACTGCCCAGTTGTATCAAAATTGGTGAAACCCCTGGGGGTTTGAAATGTACACTATACCCCTAGATGAATTCCCTGAGGGGTGTACTTTGCAAAATGGGGTGACTTGTGGGGGGGTTCCACTGTATTGGTGCTTTGGGAGTCTTGCTAATGCAACATGGCACCCACCATTCATTCCACCAGAATCTGAGCTGCCAAATCCAAAAATCACTCCTTCCCTTCTGAGTCCTGCCATGCGCCCAACTGGTATTTTTTGGTCACATGTGAGGCATTGCCGTACTCGGGAGAAATTGGGGCACAGATTTTGGGGTGCTTTGTCTCCTTCATTCCTTGTGAAAATGAAAAATTTTGAGCCAGAACTGCATTTTTGTGTAAAAAAATGTAATTTTTCATTTTCACTGCCCAGTTGTATCAAAATTGGTGAAACCCCTGGGGGTTTGAAATGTACACTATACCCCTAGATGAATTCCCTGAGGGGTGTACTTTGCAAAATGGGGTGACTTGTGGGGGGGTTCCACTGTATTGGTGCTTTGGGAGTCTTGCTAATGCAACATGGCACCCACCATTCATTCCACCAAAATCTGTGCTGCAAAATCCAAAAATCACTCCTTCCCTTCTGAGTCCTGCCATGCACCCAACTGGTATTTTTTGGTCACATGTGAGGCATTGCCGTACTCGGGAGAAATTGGGGCACAGATTTTGGGGTGCTTTGTCTCCTTCATTCCTTGTGAAAATGAAAAATTTTGAGCCAGAACTGCATGTTTGTGTAAAAAAATGTAATTTTCCATTTTCACATCCCAGTTGTACCAAAATTGGTGAAACCCCTGGGGGTTTGAAATGTACACTATACCCCTAGATGAATTCCCTGAGGGGTGTAGATTGCAAAATGGGGTGACTTGTGGGGGAGGTTCCTAACTTTTAGCACTTATGGTGCCTAGAAACCTACATGGTGCCTAAAAAAAATCTCATAAAAAGGAGGCTCCAAAATCAAGTAGGTGCTCCTTCTATTATGAAGCCTGTGGTTTGGTCAACGTGCACACTAGGGCCACATATAGGATATTTTTGAAAACAAAAGAATTGGGGGAATCAATTTTTAGTCACATTTCTCTAGTAAAATCTACTGTATTCGTTAGAAAAATGTATTAAAATTGAAACTCTGCAAAAAAAAAGAAATTTTGAAATTTCACCTACACTTTGTTTTAATTCCTGTGAAACACCTAAAGGGTTAACAAACTTCCAAAATGCTGTTTTGAATACTGTGAGGGGTGCAGTTTTTGAAATGGCATCATTTATGGGGGTGTCTCACATACAAGTCCCTCAAAGTCACATCAGAACTGAACTGGTCCCTAAAAAAATCAGTGTTTGAAATTTTCTTGAAAATTTGAGAATTTGCTAGTCATATTTGAAGCCTCCTAGTGTCCAAAAAAATGAAAAGGAGGTTGAAATAATGATTGCAACATAAAGTAGACATATGGTCTTTGTTAGTTATTAACTATTTTGAGTGGTATGATTATTTGTCTCACAAGCAGAAAATGTGACATTTTGCATATTGCTAAATTTTCCATTTTTTCACGATATTTTGGTATTTTTCACAAAAAAACACAGACTGTATCGACCAAAATTTACCACTAACTTGAAGTACAATGTGTCACGAGAAAAAAAAAAGTTATCCCCACTTAAGTGAGACATGTCAGATTTGAAAAAAAGGGCTCTGTCATGAAGGCACAAACTGGCTCTGTCATGAAGGGGTTAAAAAGAAAGGCAAAGAACCTGCTACGGGCTTATACCATCCGATTTTTACCGTGAGTAGGGTACACCTACTATTCTTCACTACACCTGTGTATATATTTGATACACTAATATTGGAAAAGAAACCTTTATATGTGTGCCTCCCTCTTGTTATAAGTGAGTGAGGTGCGCCTACAAAATTCTTCTCCTGTCACAAAAATACGCACAGTATTATTTCAACAGAGCTACACATTGTTGTTTAATTTTTATTTCTTGTATGGTACACATACTATTGGGAGCCAAGAGGGAGAACATAGAAGAATTAAACTAACAGAACAAGTACCCGCTACGTGCACGTACAGTGCTATCCTCCTGTGAGTTGGGTACGCCCGTTTATGCTCTCCTACTTCACTCCAAAAGTAAAAACCTCTTGACTCAGTTCATACCTAATTGGTGTTTTTTTTCTTTTTCTTGACTTGCCCCGAGATCCATCGAATAATTGTCAGGAAGATTGAATGGAATATTGACTGCTAGAAAAACATCTGGACAGTTTTGCGCCTTATACAGTTTGGAAAATCCATCTTTTGTATTTCAGAGTGCATTATCATACCTGAGATCCCATCCATGCGGATCCAGTCCAGGTGTTGGATCAAGCACTTCCAGCAATCAGACACACTTGTTAGTGCAAGGGCTCAGGGCTTCTGATGCCAGCAAGCATCCAGGCGATAGAGGGTGGTGGGCCAGTGGGTTACAGACAGGGAGCCTGTAATTGTGTATGCTTTTTGTGGACCGGTAACTAACAAAGAAGGACGTAGAATGACCTTGAACCTATCGCTGGAGATTATTTGGGAAATAAGGTCAATTTCTCCCAACAAAATGAACCCTAGAATTAATTTGTGTGTGTGTGTATGTTGTAGCGAATATAGATTGTAAGCTCCACTGGGGCAGTGAATGTTCAAATATTATCTGTACAGCACTGTGGAATATGTGTGCTCTATATAAATTGCTGGTAATAAATAAATAATACTGCTTTCATATTGCAAAACCTGCTTAGACCCAGTATTTGAAACATTTCTTAAAACGGGTCATAGCAAGTTAAACCCCTTTCACATCGCATGTTGTAAACAGTATTTTACCATTTAATTACCGTTTCTGTCCCTTTCACATTGAACCAGTTTCACCCATAAAAAACAGTGGTTGTCAGTTTATAAACTGACTTCTGTGGGCCTGAGGCCCACTCTATGGAAGTCCGGCGATATTTTCCCTACATTAATGTCATTTTTTGGGACAATAAAATCACCTTTCACAGTGACAATACCTGCATAGGAGGAGGTGCTTCCTATCTACTTCGCTGTTCTCCATAATTGTCATAAGGGCTGCATTTATAGAGTTTGTTTGCAGTGAAATCTCTGTAAATACCTGTTTTCGGTGGTTAGGCTGAAATATTAAGTATCACCCCAATGTACCAAGGGGGACCGCAGCAGGAATCTCTGATACCTGCTGCAAAACCCACTTCGCTGCTGCCGTCCACCTCCCCCATAGGTTTATTTGGGGGATGTGAAGCTGTGCGATGTGTGAACATTGGCCACCCCTGGGCAATTGGCATTATGAGCTGGCAACATGCCATTGTAGGCTAGGGGCTGCACACCGCACTGGGCCGGCGGCCAGTTGATGTTTTTTAATTTAAAGACCAGTTTGATGTTTATGTGCATTCCCAGGTTCAAATTAAGGACACAGACACTTTTTTAAACATGCAAACATAACGTAATAATGTAGCTTAAATTTGTTTGCCAAATGCTTGTTTTGCAAAACAATATATTTTTTGTTAAAAAGAAAAAATTTCAAAGTTTCGGAACCTCTTATGGCAAAACTGTGTAAATTGTACCATCGGGAGATGGCAGCCTTTCAGAAGGCAGTTCTGTATGGCGAGGATGCATACTTCCAGGTGGGGTATAGGGGTGGGTTTGTCATGGGTGGGTATGTTGAGGATGGACAGATTGTGGGTGGGGATATTGAGGGTGGGGTGGCGGTGCATGGCTATAGTGAGGAGGGCGAGGTTGAAAGTGTTGAGGCTGGGTATGGTCGTAGAACGGGGAAGGCCTATACTGGGGATAATGTTGTGGGGGCATTGTGGATTGGCGGTCAGAGTGAGTGAAAAACCTATCAAACAACGACATTTGGAATACTTGCATTTCCCGTTGTTGCTGCATGAGGAATTCCTCAAGCCCTTGTGTCTTGGTTCATTTGTAAAATTAATGCATCATTCATTATTTCATTTACTGCTGTGCCTGCAAGAGCCGATCCAGATGTGCATCCTCTCTTGCCGCCATGGCAGCATCCATCTATTGTAGTTTCTCAGCAAGAATGGTGGTCATTATCCGAGCCGCTTGCTCGGTTTTGTTGGGGCGACGTCTCCTTGCTGCCATATTATATACTGTGTGCAATACAAATTTAAAACAAGCATTACTTAACAATAATAACAATATTATCAAACACTCCTACTACTACCATACACAGCCTCTACACTCCCTACCTCACTTGAATACCCTCCTCACTAGAGGTGTGCACCACATCCCACCATCAAAATCCCCAACCCGAATCTAGGGGTTGGGATCATTGGGTCAGCCTAAAGATGGTCAACAGTCATTAGGTCGACACCGTTGGGTCGACACACTGGAAGGTCGACAGGTGTCTAGGTTGACAGAAGCATTAGGTCGACATGGGTTAGGTCGACAGTCAAAAGGTCGCCATGGGGTTTTTTACATTTTTTTACCTGAATGTCGACACAGTCGACATGGATACAGTTTTAAGTGCACTGTGCTTCGGGCATTATTTTATTCTCCCACCACACCCTAGTGGATGGTAGGGCATGAAATTCTGCTTGTCGGCACATGTTGGCTAAAAAAACAGTCAAAACCCCCATGTCGACCTTTTGACTGTCGACCTAACCAGGATTTGGAGCCACTGACATGCCCTCAGCCACTCCCATTTCTGTACGTGGCATACCTTTATCAATAAGGGGTGGTGGTGATGGTGAGTCCTGGGATAATGGCACAGGATCTTCTACAGGCATGGATTGTGCAGCACTGATCCAGCCTATCACCTTTTGGGGCTTGACATGTGTCCTAATTACCGTTTCTGACCCATTCACACTGCACATTAAGGTCCCAATTCGATTGGGACCTTTCACACTGCAGCAAGAACCGTTTAAAAATGTTTTAAAATTGGCAAAATACAGTGTAATAGCTGAAAGGGGTATAAGATAGAGGGGCACCCAGTTAAAAAGTCAAGAAGACAGAAGGGATTGCCTTGCTTGAGAGCTCTCTAATGGGGAACGGCTGAGGTAGCACTAAGGGCCTAATGCTGGGTACACACCAGGACGACTAGGGCCCGATCCCCACAATCTCGATCCAATTCCGATCAATTGGATGTAGATTGTGTGCTGATTGGGCCCTTTTCTGACCTGCTGTGGACCGATACCGATCCGATGCGCGGTCCCGCGGGTCGGTCGGTCGTTATTGAGATCCTACCTGCTGCAGGTAGGATCTCAATGACGACCATACAGCCGGGTGCGGGTCGCCATCGGATCGGACCCGCTCACGGTGCACATCGTGAGCGGGTCGTGCCCCCCCCCCGCGTCACCGTGAGCGGGTCGGACGAGACACTGATGACCCGCTCACGATGTGCATCGTGAGCGGGTCGTCCTGGTGTGTACCCTACATTATTCTAGTTCACTCTTAGAGGCAAATTCCTTCTCAGATGGACTATCCCATGTGCACTGCAGGGGGCAGATGTAACAGGTGCAGATAGAATTAGATTTGGGTGAGTTATTTTGTTTCTGTGCAGGAAAAATATTGGCTGCTTTATTTTTACACTGCAATATAGATCTCAATATAGAGTAAAAACCCCACCCAAATCTAACTCTCTCTGCACATGTTATATCTGCCCCCCTGCAGTGCACATGGATTTGTCCATTTGAGAAGGAATTTGCCTCTAAGAGTGAACTAGAATAAGGCCCTAAGTTATACAGTTACAGGCCAGATTCAAATGTGGTTGGAGTTGCTATGGAAGCGGCAGCGATAGCTCAAATATGGTAATAGAGCAGGAGCAGAAGGTGTCCTAGCTCCTGCATGCATTTCTGATCAGAGCTACATCCTAGGCATCAAATCACCTGAGAGATCATTGTCCAGCTGCATGACCGATGAGGTCATGCAAGCTGCTTGCCGCAGATGGAGATTCTGTACTCGTACAAGTCCAACAATGTGCCTCTGTTTTGATTTAAAAAAAGGACTGTTGCTGTCCCCTTCCAGCCCCAAAATGACATTACTGTCAAATGCTGACAGTTTGAGGCCATAGGGTAACCAACATAGAAACATAAATTTTGATGGCAGATAACCATTTGGTCTCGTAAGGATATCTTATGTCTATCCCAAGCATGTTTAAATTGCTCTATTGTCTAACTTCTTCCACCTCTGATATGAGGCTATTCCACTTGTCCACTAGCGTTTATGTGAGGTCATTTTTCCTCAAATTTCCCCTGAACCTACCTGCCTCCGGTTTTAGTGAATGTCCTGATAATTCCTTTCATTTGAAGAATATATCCCTCCTAGACCTTGTTAAAACCCTTGATATATTTAAAAGTTTCTATCATGTCTGCCCTTTCCCTTCTCTGCTCCAAAGTATACATATTGAGATGTTTAAGTATCTTTCCGGATAAGTATTGTGATGTAGGCCATGAACCATTTTAGGTGCTTTTCTTTGTACCATCTGTAATATATTTATATCCTTCTAGAGATATGGCCTCCAGAACTAGGCACAGTATTTTAGATGAGGTTGTACCAATGACCTATACCAGCATTTCTCAAACTGTGGGTCCTGACCCCAAAGTGGCTCCCGACCTTCTCAGCATGGGGTCGCGACTCTATGCTGCTGACCATCAGGCTGATGACTTTTCTAATCTCAGTCAGTGATTCAAGGAGCCTGAAAGATCTGTTGAATTGTCTGTTACTGTAGACTCCTCCCATCATCCTGTGCCTCCACAATGCTGCCATGTATGTGCTGTCTGCTGACTACACATGTGATGTGATGACCTTCTGCAGTACCTTGCTGAAGTTCTGTCATTATGTCTGATGGGGTCCCAGAGCAAAATAGTTTGAGGACCCCTGACCTATACAGTGGCATTATTACTTCTTTCTTCTGCTGATTCATCTCCCTATGTAACCAAGCATCTAACTTGCCTTCCTCATTGCTGTGTTACATTGCTTACCTGCCTTTAAGTCACCTGAAATAGTGATTCCTAGATTCCTTTTCTCCTCAGCAGTTTGCAATATAATACTATATTTAGTCTTTGGATTTTTGAGACCTAAGTGCATGATTTTGCAGATATGTAAGCTGCTAAGAGACAGTTTTACTATAAGTTGCTAGTATCTGATAAACAACCTGTCACATTCATTCAGAGTGCACAGCGGATGCATCGATACTTACCCATCTGCCATTCTCTCGTCTGACTGGAGTTGTCCGGAGATGGTCCCTGCCATCTTCCTTTTGTCAACGGATCAGCTGTTAACCAATTAATGCTTTACATGGAACTGCTGCTCGATTGTCCCAGTAACCATTGTGCCTCCTAGCATCATTGGAGCCTCCCAGGAGTCCCCCACCTAGGGCAAAGATGGACAGAAGACCACCAAGAGCCAAGGAGACTACTGGAGGTGTGTGTATATTAATTATTTTAACACACACACATGGTTTTCAGCAATGAAAACCCATCAACCACTTTTTTTTAAATTGGATACCGTACCGGTAGCACGCATACGCACGGAAATCCAAAATTGCTCTAAGTAATACTGCTTAGTTTAGCGTTTGTATTTATGTCCTGAATGTAAGTGTGCAAAGGGACTGACAATAATAAATGTGTTACTTTGTGTGATTGTTTTTATTATACTAGTCGAAGTGTATCTCGAAATTTCCCAAAACAGTCTTGCTGGAAAAGTACAACACTATTTTCGTTGGACATAACAAACTTGTGCTACAAAAAATGTACAATGTATTTCACAATTGAAATGATTACAGCTGATAAGGAGATGGAGACCATGCCCAAATTGTATACCCCTGGAACGTCTAATACATGACCTCTCCCCTGGTAACTTAAATCTATCCATATAACTTCATGAAAAACTATATTCAAACTTTTTAATTACCTTAGCAATTATTTCCATTGCTAACCACTTTTATTGTTGGGGAAAAAAGTAAATGTTAGAAAATATATTCCGAGTATAATATCATTATCATACAAGTTATTTATTTTTCTTGAAGGTGGAGAGAAAAAAAATGAGTGCTATTAAGAGTTCCATTAAGTGGCTATATATGTAACATACTGTACATGATAGACATTAATAGTGAAAAACTTGACAGTTTGTATTATAAGGTAAATTAATTCAGAAATTCCACATTAACATAAATCTCATGGTTTCATTCTCACAGCTGTTAGCTCTGTCAATTTGATGGTTGCATTTCAGATTAATTTTAGCATAAGCTGATTTAGGTTTACCTACAGTATTATCAAAAGTGTAACATGAAGCGTATTCTTTGAACTGCCTTCTGCTATTTTATACAATGTTTTCAAGCTGCTTGTCAGAATTTTACTATTTTTTGGTTACATTTTAAATTGATTGTTTTGCCATCTTTCCTGTTAATCATTTGCAGTAAATCATTTGCAAAACGGTTCCTCTTTCAAAGACAATAATTCTAAAAATGCTAAATATTATGGAAGGATTAAATAGAACATTTTACATTTACTGTACATTTTACAGTTTGTAGCATACTGTACCTGAAATGTGGAAAATATATACTGTAGTGCAGTATATATTGAGCGGTTAACCCTCAATAATGAATTATTGGCTGAGTCCACCCATACTGTTCTGCCCCTCCCCTGAGCATACCCAAAGTGGGTCCAGACCTTCTCACCTTGGGGTAGCGACTCCATGTTGCTGACCATCAGGATGATGACTTCTCTATTCTCAATCAGTTATTCAAGGAGTCTGAAAAATTTGTTGAATTGTCTGTTATTTTAGACTCCTCCCATTATTTTGTGCCTCCACAATGCTGCCATGTATGTGCTGTCTGCTGACCTAACATGTGATGCGATGACCTTCTGCAGTAACTTGCTGTAGTCCTGTAATTATTTTTATTGTCTGATAGGTCCCAGATCAAAATAGTTTGAGGATCCCTGCATTAGAAAATAAATGCAGAATAAATATATGATTTAGTTAATATAAATAACAATAATAACAAAGAAATGGAACCGCCATGGCCTTACATAATATATTATCTGGCTGTTATTCACCACCGATCCTCCTACGCTGACAAATGGCTCTTATTGGTCTGGGAATGACCCAGTGATCATTTAATTATTCCAGTAAGTTTATGAAGCACTACATTAAAAAAGGATCTAATAAAAATGTTAACAATGACATTATGACAGCATTAATGGCCACAGATGTATACAAAACAAAGACCTTTGCTAACGGTGCTAGAACTAATATACTTCAATCCGGGTGTATCTAGCAAACAAAAGAAAAAAGCTTGGGGATTTTGTTCAGATTTTGATCAAATTATTAATCTTGCTGTCATCAGGGGGCCCAAATCTCTGCAGGTTCCTATACTTGCATATATGCCTAACACACCCTTACATTTGCACTTCGGTAACATCCTTCTACACCAGGCATTCCCAACCATGGTCCTCAAGGCACACCAACAGTGCAGGTTTTAGAGATATCCTGGCTTGAGCACAGGTGATTTAGGGGGTTATTCTAGTCCATTCTTTCTGACAAAATCCTTCTTAGATGGACAAAACCATGTGCACTGCGGGTGGGGCAGATGTAACTTGTGCAGAGAGAATTAGATTTGGGTGGGGTTTTTCTTCAAAGTGAGATCTATATTGAAGTGTAAAATCATGCAGTCAGTATTTTCCCTGCACAGAAACAACTCACCCAAATCTAATTCTCTCTGCACATGTTACATCTGCCCCCCTGCAGTGCCCATGGTTTTGTCCATCTAAAAAGGATTTTGTCAGAAAGAATGAACTAGAATAAACCCCTTAATTAGTACCTGAGTGATTCTGATTAAACCATCTGTACTGAAGCCTGGATATCACTAAAACCTGTACTGTTGGTGTGCCTCGAGGACCGTGGTTGGGAATGCCTGTTCTATAGCCTTGCTTAGAAGTAACCATTGAAAGTAGCAACAATAACACTAGCCGAGGCAGCCCATCACACTCATGGGCTAAATTAACTAAGATGAGAGATCTATTGAAGTTGGGATATTACCGATAGTAACCAATCAGATTCTATTTATAATATTCTAAAATAGTGCTGCTGACAGAATATGTTAGCGTTCAGCACCTAATTGATTTATTAGGGGAGGAGTTTCCTGTAAGAGTCTTTGGTATATAGGGGACCCCTGTACAAGTGTGCAGTATCACTTTGTCTTCATAAACTGGTGGATCATGTTCTGACGAAGGCTGGGTATTAGCAGCCAAAACGCATTTTTGGAGCCTGTGAGTAATTAAAAATACCTTTGTATAAGTCCCTGGTGAGTGCTTCCTCTTTTGCTGCATAAGGATATGCTTGGACCCATGCATTGGCATGCACCCCGGCGGTGGTTGTTAGGATACAGCGAGTGCCAACCTGTATCACATTGGGACTGCAATGGTGAATGTGATAGCTACATAAAACATATGAAAACTACTGTTTCCACATGAATATCAGTAATTTACACTGAGATAAATACAAAATGCTGATTTTTCATGACTGAGTTTAGACGCCAGGGGCCAGATGCACCAAGCTTTAAAAAGTTATAAAGCGGAGAGCGAGAAACAACCAGCCAATCAGTTCCGAATTGTCATTTTTCAAACCCAGCCTGTAACATGACAAATAGGGGCTGATTGGCTGGTACTTTGGAGCCAATTCAGATCCATTTGGATGGGCTGTGAAATCGCAGCCCATCCGATTATCAAACAACCACACATGCACATGAGCCTGTCCACCCGAAGGCAGTGAGCAAGTCCTAGCCTTCGCTTATTTGCAGCGCCGAGTGAGTCCTGGCTCACTCACTGCTGCAAGCAGGGGGTAAAACATTAAACAGCGAATGATTTTCACCCTGTGTGTACGGCTACATACACATTCGCAGCCGTGTTAAGGGATGTGTGGGTGGCATGCATTCGGCAGGGCGGTGGCTAACCCACAGAATGCACGCAGGTCTGAATCAGGACCTTAAACACAGGCTTGCAGCACCTTAGCATATGGTATCCTTAGCAATGCATATACAGGAGGAGGGGAACACCATTTCCTTACTGCATTTGAGATTGTTAAAACTGCAATGTGATTGTAGTTTGGGATAAATATGGCAATATGCCTACATAAGTATGACTTTATGAGGCTTGCAGTCATAAGGGGCAGTATGAGGCCAAAGAAAATGCGTACACAATGCAGAAAGGTGAATTTGCCATGCCCGAGAACGGGAGCGACATGCCCATGTTTCCCTAACACCAGCCACCTCTGCCCCATCCCTCCTCACGAATGCCAGTCAATCAGTAAGTGATCAGTATTTATAAGGTCGGTAGTAAGAAATCTCATCATTGTTATGCAGGATCAAACAGCTAAATGAGTAGGGTGATTGACTGGAATGCAACAGGTTCTAGGGTACAACCCTGTGTACAACCCTGGGTTTCACTGCATAAACATGCAATCAACAACTGTGTGATTCAAAAGATATTATTTATTCTATATTAATTAAAACATGAGGGTACAATACTCTTTAAAAGTAAAAACTGTACATGTACATGGATATCCCCAATAAAAATGTAAATATGTGCAAAGCTCCTTAACCCTTCAAGTGCCAACATCTCTTTGAGCGATGTTCAAAATGCCAGCATTGCTCTCATTTGTTAGATAAATTCAAATAAACAATGTGTAAAGAAATATTATATTTCCTATATAGGGTAAACATTACAGGTCATTATGGTGAATAAAAATGATTGCATGGCAAATTTTACACCTATTTTGACAAATTAACTTGGCACTCAAAGGGCCAGATGTACTAAGCTTGAAAAGTGATAAAATGGAGAGTGATAAACAGTCAGCCAATCAGCTCCTACCTGCCATGTCACAGACTGTGTTTGAAAAATGTCAGACAGGAGCTGATTGGCTGGTTGTTTATCACTCTCCATTTTATCACTTTTCAAGCTTAGTGCATCAGGCCCAAAGGGTTAAATATTGAATATGTGGGTATAGATTTAAGGCACAAATACAGTTTTGATCAGTGAGACATGAATTTCAAAGTTTTTCCAACCTCCACATTTTCCATAGAAGTGGAACAATGCAAGAGTGTAGTATCCAAAATATAATATGTTCTGGTCTAAGCGGGACAATATTGTTACCATCTGGCTGTGTCCATTTTTAGCAAGAAGTCCTCACATATCCAGTGATGTCAGCTGCCCACCCTCGGCGCCCATGTCATGGGGCGATTACCATGGGAACGCCCAGTGTTTTCATGGGAACACCCATGACATGGGCGGATGTCCCGGCCCACCGCCCAATGCCCCCCCACCCGCAATGTTGGGTGCATGCACCCAGCAAACAATCTATTCGCTGTGGACACATGCAAAAAAACATCAAGCTTGCATGCGAATTCGCATGTGAGCGAACAGAGATAAGGTCCTCTGTGTGGTCCTCCGTGTGGTCTAGTGCGCATATCACAAAAGGCCCAGCATTGCCCTGCCCCAAAGTGACTGTGCCGTATCCCTGTTCATCCACTGTGGTAGCCAATGGTGCAATTGTACAACTTGACTATCCCTATATATATATATAGTACAGGTTACCTTCTGGTCCAATTGGACCTAGTAGGGAAAAGCGGCACTCCACGGGCTTAAGACAAAGTTCTGGTTTATTCCAGGTTTAAAACAGCAAAGTAGTACACATGTCAACGTTTCAAGACCTCTCGGTCTTTTCTTCAAGACTCGTACTGTGCAAATCAAGTGATGCTGTGCTCGTGAAAAAAGGCTGTAACAGCCTTTTTTCACGAGCACAGCATCACTTGATTTGCACAGTACGAGTCTTGAAGAAAAGACCGAGAGGTCTTGAAACGTTGACATGTGTACTACTTTGCTGTTTTAAACCTGGAATAAACCAGAACTTTGTCTTAAGCCCGTGGAGTGCCGCTTTTCCCTACTAGGTCCAATTGGACCAGAAGGTAACCTGTACTGTGAATATCGTAAGAAGGCACCCCGGCATTTGCCCCATCATCCAGAGTGCCGGACAAACTGGATCCTATATATATATATATATATATATATATATATATATATATATATATATATATATATATATATATATACACTTAACATCGGCACTCACCTTTCCTAGTTTTGGGGTGCCCTATGGCTTGTGACCACATTGTTTAAACAGACATTGGAGGGGCTCTGCACACACTAAATAACTGATAATAAATAGTGGAGATTCATGAACCAAATCTCCACTATTTATTATCAGTTAATTTAGTGTGTGCAGAGCCCCTCCAATGTCTATATATATATATATATATATATAAATATAGATGTATCCACCAAACAAGTTCCGGCACTCCGGTGTCCCTGGGACTTCCTTGCTCCAGTGCCTTCTAGTTGTACCCTGTATACACTTTTTCCATTGGACAAGTGGCACTTGGAGACTTGGTGGTGAAAAGACAAAGACAAAGGAGCGCAAGCTCCGAAACGTTGAAATTACCAATAAACACTGGTATTTTTTCACTACCAAGTCTCCAAGTGCCGCTTGTCCAACGGAAAAAGTATATATGTATATATATATATATATATATATATATATATATATAGAGAGAGAGAGAGAGAGATAGATATACTTGAAGCAATAGGCAGATATGATCAATGACACACCTTTAAATATTACTCCCTACTTTGTATCTGTTCCTTCATAGCAGAGCCGTGAAGATGCTTTTCATACGTGTTCCTTCATCTTTACAGGCTTTCATGTCAATGTTCCAGATTTTGACTCAGGAGGGATGGGTTGATGTGATGGACCAAACCCTTAACGCTGTTGGACATATGTGGGCTCCTGTGGTGGCCATTTACTTCATCCTTTACCATCTCTTTGCCACTTTGGTGAGTTCATGGTCATATTTTATGTGACAAATTATTTTTGCCAAGTTTACAGAGATACATTTTTTATGCATGTTAATAATCAGGCTGGTGAACAAGGATTTTTTGCAAGTATGTTATATAATCATAATCTAAGTGTACTTGCAGATAACCTTAGCAATATGTTCTTTAAATGATCACCGAACGCAAAAGGGTCATGTATTCATATATGCAGATAGTCTCTCTTCACTTTCCCTGTTTGCTCATCACTGTTGTAATTAAACTGAATACAAAACTTAGAGGCTCTTGGGTATGAGCACTTGATTAGAAATCAGTGCAGCTATTTCCTAAAGTCTGGCTTAAAGTGAACACCAGGGGTTTGCTTCGATGCTGCATTAATAAAGCCAAAATGCTATAAATAGATTAACTGGGAATTTGCAACAAAAAAAAAAAAGAAAAAGAAAAAAAAATCAAGCAAGGTTTGACATTTGAATGCCCTCTCTCAGACTTTTGGAAATGACCAGGAACAAGGTTTTTTAACCCCTTCCCGCCGCAGCCAGTTTTTGCCTTCCTGACAGAGCCCTTTTTTTCAAATCTGACAGGTATCACTTAAGTGGGGATAACTTTTTTTTGCTTTTACTTATCCCAGTGATTTTGAGATTGTTTTCTCGTGACACATTGTACTTCAAGTTAGTGGTAAATTTTCGTCGATACAGTCTGTGTTTTTTTGTGAAAAATACCAAAATGTCGTAAAAAAATGGAAAATTTTGCAATTTTCAAAATGTTAAATTTTCTGCTTGTGAGACAAATAATCATACCACTCAAAATAGTTAATAACTAACATAGACCATATGTCTACTTTATGTTGCCATCATTATTTCAACCTCCTTTTAATTTTTTTGGACACTAGGAGGCTTACAATATGAATAGCAAATTCTCAAATTTTCAAGAAAATTTCAAACACTGATTTTTTTAGGGACCAGTTCCGTTCTGATGTGACTTTGAGGGACTTGTATGTGAGACACCCCCATAAATGATGCCATTTCAAAAACTGCACCCCTCACAGTATTCAAAACAGCATTTTGGAAGTTTGTTAACCCTTTAGGTGTTTCACAGGAATTAAAACAATGTGTAGGTGAAATTTCAAAATTTCATTCTTTTTGCAGATTTGCAATTTTAATACATTTTTCTAAGGAACACAGTAGATTTTACTAGAGAAATGTGACTAAAAATTGATTCCCCCAATTCTTTTGTTTTCATAAATATCCTATATGTGGCCCTAGTGTGCACGTTGACCAAACCACAGGCTTCATAATAGAAGGAGCACCTACTTGATTTTGGAGCCTCCTTTTTATGAGATTATTTTTTAGGCACCATGTAGGTTTCTAGGCACCATAAGATGCTAAAAGTTAGGAACCCCCCCACAAGTGACCCCATTTTGCAAACTACACCCCTTAGGGAATTCATCTAGGGGTATAATGTACATTTCAAACCCCCAGGGGTTTCACCAATTGTGGTACAACTGGGCAGTGAAAATGAAAAATTACATTTTTTACACAAAAATGCAGTTCTGGCTCAAAATTTTTCATTTTCACAAGGAATGAAGGAGACAAAGCACCCCAAAATCTGTGCCCCAATTTCTCCCGAGTACGGCAATGCCTCACATGTGACCAAAAAATACCATTTGGGTGCATGGCAGGACTCAGAAGGGAAGGAGTGATTTTTGTATTTTGCAGCTCAGATTCTGGTGGAATTTTGGTGGGTGCTATGTCGCATTAGCAAGACCCCCAAAGCACCAATACAGTGGAAGCCCCCCACAAGTGACCCCATTTTGCAAACTACACCCCTCAGGGAATTCATCTAGGGGTATAGTGTACATTTCAAACCCCCAGGGGTTTCACCAATTTTGATACAACTGGGCTGTGCAAATGAAAAATTACATTTTTTTACACAAAAATGCAGTTCTGGCTCAAAATTTTTCATTTTCACAAGGAATGAAGGAGACAAAGCACCCCAAAATCTGTGCCCCAATTTCTCCCGAGTATGGCAATGCCTCACATGTGACCAAAAAATACCATTTGGGTGCATGGCAGGACTCAGAAGGGAAGGAGTGATTTTTGTATTTTGCAGCTCAGATTCTGGTGGACTTTTGGTGGGTGCTATGTCGCATTAGCAAGACCCCCAAAGCACCAATACAGTGGAAGCCCCCCACAAGTGACCCCATTTTGCAAACTACACCCCTCTGGGAATTCATCTAGGGGTATAATGTACATTTCAAACCCCCAGGGGTTTCACCAATTGTGGTACAACTGGGCAGTGAAAATGAAAAATTAAATTTTTTACACAAAAATGCAGTTCTGGCTCAAAATTTTTCATTTTCACAAGGAATGAAGGAGACAAAGCACCCCAAAATCTGTGCCCCAATTTCTCCCGAGTACGGCAATGCCTCACATGTGACCAAAAAATACCATTTGGGTGCATGGCAGGACTCAGAAGGGAAGGAGTGATTTTTGTATTTTGCAGCTCAGATTCTGGTGGAATTTTGGTGGGTGCTATGTCGCATTAGCAAGACCCCCAAAGTACCAATACAGTGGAAGCCCCCCACAAGTGACCCCATTTTGCAAACTACACCCCTCAGGGAATTCATCTAGGGGTATAGTGTACATTTCAAACCCCCAGGGGTTTCACCAATTTTTATACAACTGGGCTGTGCAAATGAAAAATTACATTTTTTTACACAAAAATGCAGTTCTGGCTCAAAATTTTTCATTTTCACAAGGAATGAAGGAGACAAAGCACCCCAAAATCTGTGCCCCAATTTCTCCCGAGTATGGCAATGCCTCACATGTGACCAAAAAATACCATTTGGGTGCATGGCAGGACTCAGAAGGGAAGGAGTGATTTTTGTATTTTGCAGCTCAGATTCTGGTGGAATTTTGGTGGGTGCTATGTCGCATTAGCAAGACCCCCAAAGCACCAATACAGTGGAAGCCCCCCACAAGTGACCCCATTTTGCAAACTACACCCCTCTGGGAATTCATCTAGGGGTATAATGTACATTTCAAACCCCCAGGGGTTTCACCAATTGTGGTACAACTGGGCAGTGAAAATGAAAAATTAAATTTTTTACACAAAAATGCAGTTCTGGCTCAAAATTTTTCATTTTCACAAGGAATGAAGGAGACAAAGCACCCCAAAATCTGTGCCCCAATTTCTCCCGAGTACGGCAATGCCTCACATGTGACCAAAAAATACCATTTGGGTGCATGGCAGGACTCAGAAGGGAAGGAGTGATTTTTGTATTTTGCAGCTCAGATTCTGGTGGAATTTTGGTGGGTGCTATGTCGCATTAGCAAGACCCCCAAAGCACCAATACAGTGGAAGCCCCCCACAAGTGACCCCATTTTGCAAACTACACCCCTCTGGGAATTCATCTAGGGGTATAATGTACATTTCAAACCCCCAGGGGTTTCACCAATTGTGGTACAACTGGGCAGTGAAAATGAAAAATTAAATTTTTTACACAAAAATGCAGTTCTGGCTCAAAATTTTTCATTTTCACAAGGAATGAAGGAGACAAAGCACCCCAAAATCTGTGCCCCAATTTCTCCCGAGTACGGCAATGCCTCACATGTGACCAAAAAATACCATTTGGGTGCATGGCAGGACTCAGAAGGGAAGGAGTGATTTTTGTATTTTGCAGCTCAGATTCTGGTGGAATTTTGGTGGGTGCTATGTCGCATTAGCAAGACCCCCAAAGCACCAATACAGTGGAAGCCCCCCACAAGTGACCCCATTTTGCAAACTACACCCCTCAGGGAATTCATCTAGGGGTATAGTGTACATTTCAAACCCCCAGGGGTTTCACCAATTTTGATACAACTGGGCTGTGCAAATGAAAAATTACATTTTTTTACACAAAAATGCAGTTCTGGCTCAAAATTTTTCATTTTCACAAGGAATGAAGGAGACAAAGCACCCCAAAATCTGTGCCCCAATTTCTCCCGAGTACGGCAATGCCTCATATGTGACCAAAAAATACCATTTGGGTGCATGGCAGGACTCAGAAGGGAAGGAGTGATTTTTGTATTTTGCAGCTCAGATTCTGGTGGAATTTTGGTGGGTGCTATGTCGCATTAGCAAGACCCCCAAAGCACCAATACAGTGGAAGCCCCCCACAAGTGACCCCATTTTGCAAACTACACCCCTCTGGGAATTCATCTAGGGGTATAATGTACATTTCAAACCCCCAGGGGTTTCACCAATTGTGGTACAACTGGGCAGTGAAAATGAAAAATTAAATTTTTTACACAAAAATGCAGTTCTGGCTCAAAAATTTTCATTTTCACAAGGAATGAAGGAGACAAAGCACCCCAAAATCTGTGCCCCAATTTCTCCCGAGTACGGCAATGCTTCATGTGTGACCAAAAAATGGCAGGACTCAGAAGGGAAGGAGTGATATTTGGATTTTGCAGCACAGATTCTGGTGGAATGTTGGTGGGTACTATGTCGCATTAGCAAGACCCCCAAAGCACCAATACAGTGGAACCCCCCCACAAGTGACCCCATTTTGCAAACTACACCCCTCAGGGAATTCATCTAGGGGTATAGTGTACATTTCAAACCCCCAGGGGTTTCACCAATTTTGATACAACTGGGCTGTGCAAATGAAAAATTACATTTTTTTACACAAAAATGCAGTTCTGGCTCAAAATTTTTCATTTTCATAAGGTATGAAGGAGAAAAAGCACCCCAAAATCTGTGCCCCAATTTCTCCCGAGTACGGCAATGCTTCATGTGTGACCAAAAAATGGCAGGACTCAGAAGGGAAGGAGTGATATTTGGATTTTGCAGCACAGATTCTGGTGGAATTTTGGTGGGTGCTATGTCGCATTAGCAAGACCCCCAAAGCACCAATACAGCGGAACCCCCCCACAAGTGTCCCCATTTTGCAAACTACACCCCTCAGGGAATTCATCTAGGGGTATAGTGTACATTTCAAACCCCCAGGGGTTTCACCAATTTTGATACAACTGGGCTGTGCAAATGAAAAATTACATTTTTTTACACAAAAATGCAGTTCTGGCTCAAAATTTTTCATTTTCATAAGGTATGAAGGAGAAAAAGCACCCCAAAATCTGTGTCCCAATTTCTCCCGAGTACGGCAATGCCTCACATGTGACCAAAAAATACCAGTTGGGTGCATGGCAGGACTCAGAAGGGAAGGAGTGATTTTTGGATTTTGCGGCTCAGATTCTGGTGGAATGAATAGTGGGTGCTATGTGGCATTAGCAAGACCCCCGAAGCACGGTGAAATGATGAACCTAATAATCCATAGATGTGTGGTATATTTTAAAACACTCCTTTATACATAGGCCGGGTTTGTCGGGGCAAGTGTCACACTGGAAAATAGTTTGCTTTCTTATTCCCTTTTTATAACAAACTTTGCACCTTTTTTGTGTCCTGCCCTTTTTTCCAGTGGAGGGGATTTCATCAGGAAAATGCTGCCCTGGTACAATACGGGGGCCAGTACTAGAAGTACTGGGGCCCTCTGCCTGCTGGTTCCCAAATATTAGGCTCTTTATGACTTCCTCTTGAAAGTGCATAAATGTCCCCCTCTGGCTGGTAGAACGGAATAGCACGTAAGCGTTATACAGTGCCATCTGGATGATATACACGGCCAGCTTCTTGTACCAGATTTTTGTTTTCCGCAGGGCACTGTACGGCTTCAGTACCTGATCTGAAAGATCCACTCCGCCCATGTACTTATTGTAATCCAGGATACAATTAGGTTTTGAGGTGTGGGTACTGGTACCTCGTACAGGGACGGAGGTGGTACTGTCTCCGTGAATTGTTGTCAGTATAAGGACATCCCTCTTGTCCTTATATTTGACCAACAACATATTTTCGGTGGATTGTGCCCTGCTTTCACCCCTTCTCATTACTTGGGCAATGTGCGTTTTTGGGAGGCCTCTTTGGTTCTTGCGCACAGTACCGCAAGCTGCTGTACCTCTTGAACCAAGGGCCTTAAACAGGGGGATGCTGGTGTAAAAGTTATCCACATAGAGGTGATAACCTTTATCCAGGAAGGGGTGCACTAAATCCCAGACAATTTTTCCACTAACACCTACGAGGGAGGGGGGGCATTCTGGCGGTTCAATTCTTGAATCCTTCCCTTCATATACCCTAAACCTGTGAGTGTACCCTGAGGTGCTTTCACACAGCTTATACATTTTTATGCCATACCTTGCCCTCTTACTGGGAAGGTACTGGCGGAATTTAACCCTTCCTTTGAAATGTATAAGGGACTCGTCTATGCAAATTAATTTATCTGGGATGTACATCTCTGGAAATTTGGCACTGAAATGATCAATGACCGGCCTGACTTTGAATAGCCGGTCAAAGGTGGGATCATCTCTGGGTGGGCACTGTGCATTATCGTTGTAATGCAAAAATTTAAGGATTAACTCAAAACGAGTCCGGGTCATGGCCATACGGTAAAGTGGGGTGCTGTACAGAACATCTGTACTCCAATATTGTCTAATTTCTGGCTTTTTTACTATGCCCATATGAAACACCAGACCCCAAAACGTCATCATCTCTACTGCATCTACAGGGGTCCACCTAGCAAATGATGACGTGGGGTTTTGAGCAATAAACTGCTGGGCATATAAATTAGTTTGGTCCACCATTAAATTTATAAAATCATCAGAGAAAAATAATTTGAAAAAGTCAATTTCTCTGAGACCTGTGGAATCAAATTGGATTCCTGGGATGGCCAAAAACTCAGGAACCTGGGGCTCAAAATTGTCTGGTGGTGGGGTCCATACGAGATCAATTATTGGGGGGGGGGGTCTCAGCTGCTCTACGGGGGCGTCTTTGAGGGGGTCCCTCATCACTAGAGGAGGAAGAGGAGCTTAAGATGAATCCTTCAAATTCCCCGCTTGCCTCACTGGCTGTGTCAGAGTCAGAGGCAAGCATGGCATATGCCTCCTCCGCTGAATACATTCTTCTGGATGACTGGGATGACATTTGGGATGACATTTGGGATGCCATTTTTATTTTTGTGTTTCTGGTAGTGAAATGTTTCAACACGTGTATAGTGTAGGGGGGGTACAAACTTTATTTCAACACGGGGGGTATGTAGTGTGTAGTGTGTATGTAGTGCAGAAAAAAAAAATACTTTATACAGGAATTTGATCCCAATAAAAAAAAAAAAAAATTGAAGGGGTTAAAAAAAAAAAAAAAAAAGGTCCTGCGCCAAAAATTGAGCACAGATGTTAGTCAGTAACGTCCGTCACTGAACAGCGCTCAAAGGCAACAGGAATTTGATCAAAAAAAAAAAAAATAGATCAACCCTGTGCCGAAAAAGCTGATCAGTGATGTACGTCACTGATCAGCGCACAGTGGCCACAGGACACCCACAAAATCACAGTGTGTGTAAAAAAAAAAATTAAAAAAAGACCCCACAGCACCCTCAAAAAAAAAAAAGGTGATCAGTGATGCGACACTGATTACCAGTGAGGGGCAGCAGGTGCACAACCTTTGGTGCAACTGACAGTGCAACTGGCAGCAACTGACAGATATATATAAAAAAAAAAAACCCTGCACCCCCAAAAAGTTGCTGATCAGCACAGATATACTGATCAGCACAAAAGGGGGGGTAGCAGACACAAAATATAGCACTCTTTATCACTCTCTGTCACTATCTCTCTCTATCTCTCTATCTCTCACTATCTATCACTATCTATCACTCTATGACACTGCAGCAGCAGCACTGACAGTTATATATATAAAAAAAAAACCTGCACCCCCAAAAAGGGGGGGTAGCAGACACAAAATATAGCACTCTCTATCACTCTCTGTCACTATCTCTCTCTATCTCTCTATCTCTCACTATCACTCTATGACACTGCAGCAGCAGCACTGACAGTTATATATATAAAAAAAAACTGCACCCCCAAAAAGGGGGGGTAGCAGACACAAAATATAGCACTCTCTATCACTATCTCTCTCTATCTCTCTATCTCTCACTATCTATCACTCTATGACACTGCAGCAGCAGCACTGACAGTTATATATATAAAAAAAAAACCTGCACCCCCAAAAAGGGGGGGTAGCAGACACAAAATATAGCACACTCTGTCACTATCTCTCTCTATCTCTCTCTATCTCTCTCTATCTATCTATCTATAACTCTATCACACTGCAGCAGCAGCAGGAAGTCACAAGAAGTCAGATCCAGGAAGCATCCAGCACGCTACAAGCAGTGATCAGGTGATCAGGTGATCAGGTAAGTATTTTGCAAGGATCAGGTCAGTATATCACGGCAGATAGGTACGGTGACCGCACTGCACGCAATTCCAGACCGGAATGGCGTCTGCAGTGCAGTCACCGTTAGTTTAAATCACCCTCCATGGCTGTGATTGGTCCGTCGGTCCGGCGAACCAATCACGGCCTTTGGGGGCGGGTTGGGTGAGGTGGGGTGACACCAGTGTCACCCTTAGACCCTGTGGTGATTGGTGCTGTACTTTACAGCACCAATCACCACCGATCCCTGTGTCACCGGCGAACGTTATTCGCCGGTACACAGAAAACGCTGTAATTGGCTGTTCACATTTGAACAGCCATTCACAGCGATCGCCGACGGGGGGGAGGCATCGCCACCCCCCTGGGCATGCAGGGACATGTCTGCTGTCAGGGACAGCAGACATGTTTAAACTGTCACCGCGTCTATAGACGCGGTGACAGTTAAATGGCATGACGTACATTTATGCCATGTGTCGGGAAGTACATCCCGGCCATGACGTAAATGTACGTCAAATGTCGGGAAGGGGTTAAGCAGCACTAGTAGTTCATACTGTAACATATAGTGTGTAATAATTGCCTGCTAAGGGGGGATTTAATTAGCCATGGTAATCTACCATGGTTTATGTCTACCATGGCTTATGACCCATGGTAATCTACCATGACTTATGTCCCAGGGGCTGAATAGGAGGAGGAAAGACAAGTGCACATACTATAGTCAAAAAGTAGATGACCAATACGATCTTTCTTCAAATGAAAGGAAAAACCATCAATCCTTAATTGAAATAACTAACATCCCTACTGTATGTAAAAGTCATGAACAGAGAAGCAGAATTAAACTGAGGGACAAGTATGAATGGCTAATGACATGAATGGCAGAGGACATATAGGATACCCAATTAAAATTGAAAAACTTACTGATACCTGTACCAAGAGGCGGTCCCCACCACTACCCGACCCCCTAACCCTGCCCGTTTCCTTGAACCAGAGATGGGCAGGGTCCAGCTGCTGAGAGACTGGGACGTGCGTGCGTCTGATTGAGCAGCATACATATGCATGGATCAACTCCTTGCCGACGTGGATAGTGGGGTTATGAAAAGGTCGGGAGGACGCGTAACGCGTCCCCTTGCGGGGCTCGCGCTCGCCACGCTTCGGTATGACGTGGATAATGGGGGATATGAAAAGGTATTTAACATCACATATACATATACACAGGGTGTTTAGACACATATGCATATACACAGGGTGTTCTGTCACATATGCAGATACAAAGGGTTAAAATCGCATGCAATCGCATGCGATTTTAATGTTTTGGTATGCGATGCCAGTCGGATTTTAGTGTATGGTATGTGATGCGATGTGATGCGAAAATTGTACAGGGTGCAGTGAATAAATTAACTAGTGGAATCGTATCGCATCGGATCGTATGCAACGGAAAAGTGACATGCGATGTGATGCGATTTCACTACGCAGAATAGCCCGCTATGAAAATAGCGTACTGGGAGCCGACGTGATAATACACAAGTATCGGTTAGTTTAGGTGGATTCCGTTTCCAGGAGACAGAACCAGTTCATCCAACAATAATTTTATCTGTAATGTAGACATGTTGTCTGACAGTCCCTAAATGTCGACATCACAACTGCTGACATTGGGGTGTTGATTTTATGAAAGTTGACTTTATCACTTCATCACTTATGACAAACGTTTTGTTAAAAAAGATAAAAAATTAAGTTTCTGTCAAACCTTGGATATGTGGAAGGAACTGCGTTACCATATTTATCTCAAATTTTTCCCTGTGGAGAACGGATATATTGTTTCTGAGGCTGGTTTTTAAAAAAGAACATTCTCATTACGAGATTTCCGAGGATCTGTCTCAGTTTATGCTTGGGCAATATAGCTAGGTTACTCGTTTAACAACAATTTGCTATATAATTACTCCCACTCAACTGTCAAAAATGGTGGGTGGTGTAAAGCTTAACTGGCAAACTGGTTAGAGCTTTATCATTCGGAGGAAGTTATTTTCTTAAATACAGCTTATTGTAGTGTAAGTAGTGCAGGTGGCAGGTGGGAAAATTGTTCTAAAAGCCACAGCATTTTCAGCACAACAACCTTGTTTTCCTTGCTGTCATAAATTAACAGATTAAATTGATAAATTATAACTAATAATTTACACCTGCTTAATGAAAATAAAACATACTGTATATTTGATTGGGTATGGGCAAATGATAAATTAGGGGCTAGGGGAAAGGGTGACTCTTGTTGGAGTAGAGGCAGGGATTAATTAAATTAACAACATCAACCCTTTACAATGTGCAAACTACATATATGTTTTACTAATATACTATAAAAAATAGTAGTAATTTGTCTTATAAAATAATCTATAATTAATTTAAGTAGACTACAAAAAAGTTATTACTGATCAAAGTGATTTAAAAATTGGGGATATAATTATCATATCTTTTTAAGGGGCCTACACACGTGGCGACTGCGCTGAGTGATCTGAGCAATGCTAGATTGCTTGGATCACTCAGCAAGATTGCTGAGCCCAGATATGTGTCAGTGATGCATGCTGAGCAATCTGTCAGGGCCAGTGTTCTCCGGTGCAACACATGATTGTGCCATCCCTGCACACTCTCACTCCTCTCCCCTTGAAAATAATCCCCCCCCCCCCCCGCATATCATCTTTTCTCTCCATGCACATCACAACTCCTCCCCATGCAGATCATACCTCCTGTCCACCTTCAGTTCATCACAACTCACAGTCTGATATCATCGCTCTGCTCTCCCTGAATAACATCCCTTGTCATCTCCAACTTGAGAGCACTGTAAGGAAAATATAGGCAATGGAGGAGAATACCAGCATTATAAATTTGTCTGTGAGTGACTGGCAAGTGTGAGTTCTCTAACTGATGAATTAAGCCACCCAGCTGCATCCAGCAAACAACTGCTCCCCACTATGCACTGTGGGAAAGACGTAATGATGTCTCTCTCTACCAGGGGTGCATTTAGTAAGGAGGGATCCCATGTATATCTGGGTCCCCTAGTCTCTAGCTGGCAATGTCTTCATGTATGTAAACCATTAAGTTTGCGTACAACTCTAAATGAGGCCCAATGTCTAGTGAGCAGAGATATATGAGCAACTCAAAGATTAGGCGGTGGTCGGTGCAGTCATTAGCAAGAGGAACTTGCATATTGATTGTTGCTGACTGTTGATGAATGCTGGATTGATGGAAGGTGGTGAGTGGTCCAAGGGTGTACAAATGTCAGCGTGATAAATACGTTTGAAGTGTGAAGGGGCTGTCTTATATAATCAGAGACATTTGGGTCTGATAATACAGATACTCCGCCAACCCATGCAGTATGTTAAAATGAACAATAAATATATTACATAGACAGGCAATTATATTGTAGCTGCTGGTGGTCTAATCATATAAAACTTTTCACTGTTAACAAAAAAGTAGAAGAACACAACTGCTCTTCCTGTGGTCACGTGATATAAACAAAGCATATGTGATTGTATAACCCTATCATGCGGCCATTTTAAGGTAAAAATGCCAGAGTGGTCATGGAAATATAAAGTGATATTGCAGTGTAGTAGGTCACCTAATAGAGATGCATGATCATTTTGATAAATCACAATGTAAAACAAAAAGTATAGGAAAGCTTGAACGTTAATCCTACCAAATCACTTGATGTTAACAATATCACATGTTAATTGAAACTATCAAAATGCAATCACTAGACTAGACACACGCGGGAGTCCTGGGGGGGGGGGGGGGGGGCGACACCATACAAGCTGCACCCATTTATTTATTACTTATCCCTCCAGAGTCCTGTGATGATGACAGCAGCACTATGAAACTCAATGGAAAAATGTCAGCTGCACACTAAAGGAATCAGACTCTATAGCGCTACCTCCTCCTCTTTTATATCACCCCTAGATATAATGTAGCATCTATTTATAAATCTTCAGCCATAATTATATACTTTTAAAGTTCTTTTATTACTGAAACTAATTTGAAAAAAATTCACTTGCCACTAAAGGGTATGTTTAAGTTATCACTAAGGAGGTTATTCTGGTTGGTGCATAACTTTCCGAATTCTTTCGGAGCGGACCGCACGCCACGCTGTGCGGACATTGTAAGAACAAACGCCCACAGGTCCTCCGCATTCGGACGGACTCGCTCTCTAAGAAGAGGGTGTGTTTTCGGACAACATCCAAACCGTGCGTGTGCGGTGGCCACACAAAGATTCTGCACGGTCTTACAGCGTCAGAACGGACGGGAAGCTGGCCGTACGCACCGATGCGGTGTATTTCCGCAAAACTCACGACTATTATCTGAACTCATAAATCTGTCACATGACACACTTATGCAATTAGGTTACCTCATAAAAAAGGGATTGTTTGTAATTGTAATCAATTAAATCCTATTTGATACTTAAACACATTACTACCACTTTACATTAACCCTTACATCATGTGAAGTGCTATTCAATGATTGTTACCCCTTTAAGTAATGGTCCCTTCCAATTGAAGCAATGAAAAGAGTGTAATTAATGAGTAATGAGTAGAGGAGTGGATTGTATTGTGTTCAGCTGACAGTGCTTCAGGTGCGGGCGTACTAATTGGGCATACTAATTGGGCGAACCGAATGCCTAGCACATGAACAAGTGGTCTCCGCAAAGTGAAACTTGCTTATGAACACCGCATATTTCATGCGTGTTGGTTCGTTTTCAGTTGGTGTGCTGTCCGAATGCACGCCTACCAGAGTTCGTGCACTCCCTCGTGTACGCCCATATTTCCGCCCAGTTTTTCCCACTTTGAAACCACGCCCTTGTGTAAGTCCGAATGACGCCCAAAAACGCCCATATTTCCAGAGTCAATTCGGTGGACATTTCTGTACGGTATTAGTGAGAACGAGTACGGAGACCATGCGTGGCACATGCGCATAGCGTTGCCTACGCATGCGTAGACGGCTAAAAAGCGCCCTCTGAAAGAATTCGGAAATTACCGCACCAAGCAGAATAAGGCCCTTAGTGGGGACTGTCCCTGTAGACTAGAAGCATACAATTTTGGCTTTCTGTTCCACTAATACATAAAAAAAGGATACATTGTTTTAAAGAAATTCAAAAATGCTTTATTAAATCAATAATTTTTTAATTATTTGTGTGTGTCTTACTGTCCTGATAGTGATAACAATGCCATATAGTACACATTAGATAGGCTTCCCTTTGCATTGGACTGATATGGCTGGTTTAAATTAAAAAACAAAGATAGTGAAGTGCCCTGTGTTTTGTTTTGACCCGTTGGTCTTTTTCAAGGTGAAATTTATGAACATTCCAAAAACCGAAAACCACAGATGTATGGTACACTCTGATTTTTTAAATTGATCAATCCCACCAGTGGGGCACTTCACTATCTTTCTTTTTAAGATATATATATATCTGTTCAAGGCGGAGTCAGTGGAGAAATTACAAGAACATCTGGACATTGTGACACTGTTCTTCCAAGAACATGGGTGATTGTTGAACCTCCTGAAGTCACATTTAACACCCACACAGAGACTTCAGTTTCTGGGGTGATTTTGGACACACACCTACACCGTGTGTTTCTCCCAGAATCCAAAGCAGTGGACATTCCTCAATTGGTTTTCTTGATGTTACAGTCCCCAAATCCTACAGTTTGGCAGAAAGTAAAACTGCTAGGCAAGATGGTGGCAACCTTCGAGACTTTGCCGTTTGCAAGGTTCCATTCCAGAGCATTTCAGTGGAACATTCTCTCATGTTGGTCAGGAAATCCAAAGACCATGAAACAGGAAAGGCAGTCACTGTCTCGAGAGATGAGGGAGTCCTTAATCTGGTGGACAGATCTGGAGTTGCTACAACTGGGGCATTCCTTCTGCTCGTGGGATTGGTTGGTTGTCACAACTAATGCCAGTCTCAGGGCCTGGAGGGCGGTAGTTCTGCACTTGAGGTTGCAGGGTCTGTGGCCCAAGGAGGAATTCAGACTGCCGATGAACATCTTGGAGCTCCGGGTGGTTTGGAACACCTTTCTGCAGGCAGGGGATCTCCTGAAGGGATTACCTGTCCGCTTACAGTCGGACAATCCCAATGCTGTGGCTTACCTGAATCATCAGGGCGGGACTCACAGCAGTATGGCAATGAAGGAAGTCTCGCAGATCTTCCAGTGGGCAGAGGTGAACATTCCTGCTCTGTCGGCTGTATTCATTCTGGGGATTCGGAATGTCGAGGCGGAGTTCCTCAGCAGGGAACAGCTACTGGAGGGAGAGTGGCGCTCTGGGGGCTCCCAAAGGTCGACTTGATGGCGTCCAGGAACAACTGTCAGGTTCCAAGGGTCTGCTCTCAGACCAGGGATCTGAAGGCATGGGCGGTGGATGCCATGACACTCCTGTGGCATTTCAACCTAGCCTATGTGTTCCCCCCGTTCCCTTTGATTCCGCGGGTCCTGAAGAGAGTGAAGACGTGGGAGGTACAAGTCATACTGATTGCACCGGCATGGCCCAGGAGATCATTGTATTCAGACTGAGGTTGTCGACGGACTCTTGGTGTCTACCTCTTCGGCCGAACTTGCTCAAACAAGGACCGTTTCTACACCTGCACCTAGCTCGTCTAAATTTGATGGCCTGGCTTTTGAAACCTCTCTACTAAGGAAGAAGGGGTTTTCGGAGGCGGTTATCCAGACCATGCTCAGGGCTCGGAAGGCCGTTTCAGCTGCAAATTACCATCGTGTCTAGAAGATCTATATCAGGTGGTGTGAGCATCAGAGGGTACACACGTCTAGGTTAAAATTATCAAGATTGTTAAAATTTCTCCAGGATGGATTCTCTGCAGGGCTTAGTCTGCAGTCTTTAAAGGTACAGTTGTCTGCATTATCCATTTTCTTTCAGAAAAGGGTAGCCCTATTACCTGAAGTTCAGACCTTTTTACAGGGAGTCATGAGGCTCAAACCCCCATATAGGCAGCCGGTGGCGCCTTGGGACCTGTCATTGGTTTTGTTTTGTCGGAGTTACAAAAACCTCCTTTTGAGCCATTAAGAACGGCTGATAGTTTCTATCTTGGAAAATTACCATTTTGTTAGCTATAGCTTTGGCTAGGCGAGTTTCGGAGTTGGGCGCCTTGTCCTGCAAGGCTCCATTTATGATTTTTCATAAAGACAGGGCTGTGCTTTGAACAGTTTCTACCTAAGGTAGTGTCTTTGTTTCATTTAAACCAGGAGATTGTGCTCCCGGTGTTTTCTCCTCCTGAAGGGACAAGAAATAGGGACAAGTTAAGGAAACTGGATGTGGGTCACGCCTTGCAAATATACGTTAAAAGGGTAAAGGACATCTGCAAATTTGCTTTTGGTTTTATATGACGTACATAAAAGAGGGTGGCCTGCTTCTAAGCAGACCATTGCCAGATGGTTAAGGCCAGTCATTGCCTTTGCCTACATTAAGGTAGGTAGACCTATTCCTTCATGGATTAACGCCCATACCACCAGGTCAGTTGATTCCTCTTGGGCTGTGCGTCATGGGGCTACAGAGGAGCACTTGTGCAGGGCTGCCACCTGGTCATCTTTTCATATCTTTACCAAATTTTATAGGTTCCATGAGTTTGCGTCGGAGGACGCTTCATTTGGGCAAGCAGTGACGAGAACTGTAAGACAGAGCGTACCCTCCCAAATGACCGGCTCTTGAACGTCCCATGGTATAGCTGTGT
This sequence comes from Crinia signifera, assembly GCF_055691185.1. NCBI lineage: Eukaryota > Metazoa > Chordata > Amphibia > Anura > Myobatrachidae > Crinia > Crinia signifera. The sequence continues at coordinate 270,846,927 of NC_139218.1, forward strand.
CACCAGGATGGACGAAAGAGAAAAGGGGATTTTTGTAAGAACTTACCATTCAAATCCCTTTCTCTGAGTTCATCCTGGTGACACAGTGATCCCTCCCTTACACTCAGTAAGTTATACCGTTCATGTATTGTCATGCTATTGGTTATGTTGATTGTGCATAATAAAATGTTCAGGCGTTGCCTCTCAAAAAGCCGACCCTCCTACATCCCATGGTAGAGCTGTGTCACCAGGATGGACTCAGAGAAAGTGATTCGAACAAGTTCTTACAAAAATCCCAGTTTTTAACTGCAGTATTGTGTTTTACCCTTTTGTGTTCCAGTTGCAATATATTTTAAGTATTTGTTATTTATATTTCAGTTTATAGTACAGGTTACAGTAGGCAATGCAATACATTGTGATAATAGGTTACTGTGACTTAGTATATGGAAGAAGCAGATAACCCCTTTTCAATGATTTGATGATAGTATCAATTACATAAAACGACTGAGGTTATTGCAACTGGAAAAGAATTAGTAGTAGAACATTATCACACAGTGAATCGGAGTCATATTGTCAAGTTAAATAGGAGGCATATGGCACACAATCAGCAAGTTTATTATTGTAAAACCTCTAATGTTTCGCACCTAATGTCAACAGTATTTATTAGTTTTTAATGAGCCTATTCTTATGTGCATTATACTGGCATTATTCAACAGAACTGGACCATTAAATAAATGCAAAGCTGATTGCACCTGCATGTAAATGTACGGTAAGCAGTAGTCAAGACAAAACTGTCATATAAAAGAGGTGGCAGATTACTAAATTCAGTGATCAGGCATGACATGCTCTTAAAACATTTATAGATATAAAGAAAGCTGAAATAGCTAATTACAGTATTACTGTATGACAGAACTAAGACTGTGTACTTTTGAATATCTCCATAAAGAAACTCAATATCAAGCTAGTCTAGTGAAAAATGTAGAGGATTTATTGGAATGAAATAAGAAAGGAACTGATTTAAAGGTCCTTATTTACACATCATATTAATTCCAATGTTACTTGTTGACAAATTGTACATTATATGTACTTTATATAAAAGTAGAATAGTAAGCTATCTATGATATTTGTCCATACAAGGTAACACTAAGACCACTGAACATGTAAGCCAGCTGTAGTTTAGGCCATGGACACACCTAGAATTAACATGCGGTTACCAGCATTTGAGGTCAGGACAAAATTGACAGCATGGTAATGCCGTAAGGTGGCTGGAGTACACTGTAGTAGAACTGCTGGTTACAGCTGCCCCATTATTTAACATTAGTACTCAAGGACAAGGGATATACAGATGGATCCGCTGTCATTAGAGCAGCTCCTGGCGATTCTATCGCCATGTGCCACCCCGTCCGTCTGCCAGAGTCCCCATTCTTTTGAAAGCCCTGCAGCCATCTCCCGGTCCCTGCCTGTTCTGCCCATTCCCTGCCGGTCTCCCTGAAGCAGAGATGGGCAAGGAAGCACCTTGACCCCGCTCTCTGCCCCCCTTGCTGAGTGGGACACACGAGCGAGTGAGGCTTGAGCGCGTCCCAGCTTCCACCATCAGCCATGCTGCCAGAAACATCGCCATGGTGGGCTGATGGCATGGCTCAGAGTGGCTCCATCTGTACTGTCACATTGAATATAGGACAGTTGGATATGCCACCAAGACTTCCCCAGCCCCACAAAAACAAAAATCTGGTTGGTACATGTTTAGATTTGAACATTTATATTGCCATGAAAATACTAAAACATTGAAACACTGTAATAAAATAACTCATACAGTATAATTAAACTATTTTTATAAATCAAAATGAAATAAATGGTAACATTGTGTTATTTTTTTCTTTACCATTCTGTGTAAAAACTAGAATTTAGTTATAATTGTCCACAAGGCAAACAACACACACATCATCATCATTCAATATGGCACGCATGCCTTCAGGAGATACCCATTTTTCAGCAGTTGCATTTCAGTAGAATAGTAATAATAACTGTCTTTCCAATTGTGTTAAATTGTTGGAAGATGCATTGTTATAATTTCTCAAGTACTAGTTCACATAATACAGTAGATCTAATATACTGTTAAATCATTAGCAATACAACAGTATATCAATATAGCCCTTGTACCTTTGTAAGGTTCCTTATCCATTCTATTATTCCTATATTAGTCTTAAGGCCCATCCAACGGCCAGGCAAAAGTTTATTCTCAACAGACGAACGGCTGAGCACTCGAACACCCGAGTGCTCCTGTGCCCCCTCAAGCAGCCTGAACTTCTCCAAGTGTCCACAAACAGTCGAAGCTAGCAACAGCAGCCCCAGGGGAGCAGGGGATCCTGCAGAAGGCAGTGACTGCCCCTTCGGTGGTGAGGAAAAAGGGGCAGATTAGATGGGCCAAGTGGTTCTTAGCTGCCGTCAAATTCTATGCTATGATTCTATGAGTATTTCTGGGGCAGGACAAACCTGCCCTAGTAGGTTTGTCCTGTCACAGGGGTTAAGGGTCCACTTAAGACAGTCTCTTTATTGTGTTGTATTCAGTACCGTCGAGAGGGGGGGATGCAGTTACTTTTTACCCGGGCCTGTTGGAGGGGCCGGGGTCCCACACCCCCCTTCCCCGCTGCAGAGACCGGGCAGTAGGAGCACACTGCTCAGCCCTTACCTCCTGCACATTTATAAAAGGGGTGTGGCCACACACCCTCCAATTGGCTAAGCCCCTCCGTTGACCAATCCCCTTTTTAACCAGGGCCCAGGAAGCGCTTTCAGCTGCCCTGGTTTTATTCAGAAAGTCATACGTTTCAAACGACATAACACAATGCATGAAATCCACAGAAATATCATGGACACTTATGACAGCACTCTTAAGGGTCATCCAATTAAACCCATCTTCAAACTTAGATTGTCCTTAAGATGATAAGGTAGTGTGCAAAGTTTGAATATGATTAGTTAAAGCATTCAAGAGTTATTGTGGAACATCCATAAACACAAAAACATCATTCAATTATATTTATGTAGAATCACGTATAGTTGTTTGCACCTGCACAACCTGGCCATAGGCTTAATTCAACATGGATTGCTAATTTGAGAATTCGCAGTCCATTTGATTATCCAAAAATTGCTCATGTGCAGCGTTTGCAATGTGCATTCACAGACATAATTAGCGAATAAATATCAGTCGCATTGCAGTTGCAGGTTGATTGACAGGAAGCCATGGTTTAGTGGTGGAAACATGGCATTTCCTGAGTGTGTTTGTGAAAACGCAGGCTTAGTCAGGTGGTTTTTAGGTGAGTCTTTGACGTCAGTGATGACCACTTCCAGCCTGGTTCTTTAGCAAATGACTTGAAGCCCTAGACTTACTCAGATGGAAAAAAATGGTTCCCTGGTTGGCTTTTTGCAAATGGATCTGCTATGTGCAATGCTTTCGCAATTTTGCAAGGGACGTTTATTCTTTCTGTCTAGGCGACTTTTTGATCGCAAGCAAATGCTTTGCTCTAACTAGTTATAGCGATCCATGCTGAATTAGGCCCCATATGTGTAGTGTGATAAACTCCACACTACTTAATGTAGTGTGATAAACTCCACACTACTTAAAACAAACTTGCTTGCAACTGTCTCAGTCTAACTAGTGTGTGTAGGATGACAATTTATTATACTTTTTACTGTACCCTTATCACAATGTTTTCTATTAGTTTTCAACTTGAACAATATATTTATGATGCTTATTTTGAATGTTCATCCATTGTACTGCAATGCATCATTGTTAATAAAATAAGTAGATAGCATTCGCAGCATATAATTTTAGCAAAAGTTTTGTACCTTTAAAACTAGAAAGTCTGCAGCGGTGTGAGTGGGACAAGCAAGGCCACAGACGGCCAAGGAAAAATAGTGCACATGTTCATAGTTCAAAGTCAAGCGGTCAAATGTAATAACCTCAGAGTTCAGCGGCCATGCAGCATGCTGGCCAAACTCAGAGGTTTCGTAAAGGGGCAATCATTTACAAAGCAAAACCATGAATGAGTCAGGACAGATCCAATTCAAAAAGTAAGGATTCTGATGCTCAGGTTCAATGAAAATAATTAGCTGGTGGAAATTGGAAGCCTGTTTATATAGGCCTGAAAGAGACATAACAGGCATCTGATGTTAACAGAAGAAAAAAGAAAAGCGAATCCAGAACACAAATTTAATAAACTGTATAAAATATCAATAAAAATTGGAGATAATAAAAGCAACAATGAGTACCAGGACCATGCACTGAATATATAATAATAATAATAATAATAATAATAATAATAATAATAATAATAATAATAATAATAATGGACCTAAAAATATTTATAAATATGTACACATATATTTTGTAGAGTGCGCTACCAGATATATTGATAAATCTTTATAGGTTTATTTTTTATTTTTTATTACTGATTATTTCTCCTCTTTGTTATTAACTACGTCGACCAGGAATTATTATTCTTAATTATAGCGTTATTCACATTTATACACTATCCTTAAACTTACTTATGTGCTCATATCCAGCATTCATCTCTATACTGTAGTACCCTGTTGTTTGCATTTCCATGTTGGTGTACACTTCCACGTATTAATTACCGGAAGTTGCTTTCTGAACTAGGCCTGTAAAACTACACATCCCTGATAACTTCCGTGTCTCACAGACCAGAAGGGACGACTCGCTTTCTATTGGCCTATGGACACAACACGTCACTTCCAGCCCGATTTCCAATGTGATAGAGCTGTTTTTCCGCACTTGATCTGACCTTTTCCGGTGATATAATCCCTGAAATGTGGTCCCCGCTATAAGGAGCTACTGAATAGATATGTCAGTTTGTTTTATCTGTCCCAGTTCGGTTTACCTAATATATAACACTTAAATGTCCTTAAAAAAAATTCAAAATGAGGCTCAGTAGTGTGTGTGGCCTCCACGTGCCCGTATGACCTCCCTACAATGCCTGGGCATGCTCCTGATGAGGTGGCAGATGGTCTCCTGAGGGATCTCCTCCCAGACCTGAACTAAAGCATCCACCAACTCCTGCACAGTCTGTGGTGCAATGTGGCGTTAGTGGATGGAGCAACATGATGCCCCAGATGTGCTCAATTTGATTCCGGTCTGGGGAACGGGCGGGCCAGTCCAAATGCCTATGTCTTGCAGGAACTGCTGACACACTTCAGCCACATGAGGTCTAGCATTGTCTTGCATTAGGAGGATCCCAGGGCCAACCGCACCAGCATATGGTCTCACAAGGGACCTCCAGCATTTGTGGCCTGCTGGAGGTCATTTTGCAGGGCTCTGGCAGGGCTCCTCCTGTTTCTCCTTGCACACAGGAGCAGTCCTGCTGCTGGGATGTTGTCCTCCTACGGCCTCCTCCACATCTCCTCATGTACTGGCCTGTCTCCTGGTAGTGCCTTCATGCTCTGGACACTATGCTGACAGACACAGACAAACCTTCTTGCCACAGCTCACATTGATGTGCCATCCTGGATGAGCTGCACTACAGTACCTGAACCACTTGTGTGGGTTGTAGACTCTGTCTCATGCTACCACTAGAGTGAAAGCACCACCAGCTTTCAAAAGTTCCCAAAACATCAGCCAGAAAGCATAAGAGCTGATAAGTGGTCTGTGGTCACTACCTGCAGAACAACTTCTTTATTGGAGGTGTCTTGTTAATTGCCTATAATTTCCACCTGTTGTCTATTCCATTTGCACAACAGCATGTGAAATTGATTGTCAATCGGTGTTGCTTCCTAATTGGACAGTTTGATTTCACAGAAGTGTGATTGACTTGGAGTTACATTGTGTTGTTTAAGTGTTCCCTTTATTTTTTTCAGCAGTGTATGTATGTATGTATATATATATATATATATATATATATATATATGATACCCCACAAGTGTCAGTCACCTTGATAAAGCTGCCAGTGCATGCTGTGAAACACATAAGAGCCCCAAGATCCATGCACTCGAGACATTGTTGGATTGTTCACCTACAAGCTTGCTGATATTTGCCTTTGCTGAGGAATAAGCCATCTACTGTACCTGCTGAATTTACTGCCATGTGTCTCCGCTGCGTATTAAACTACTCCACGCATTCATCTGAACTATTTTTGCTGTACTTATAGAGGTGGTCTGCTACCCTCATTTGGATTGATTGGAACTCACTCCAGATTCCTACCTCCAACGGCACCCAGAGTGTATAGAAATTGAGGATTCTGCTTTTTGGTGTAGTGCAGGTTTACCACTCATTCTGTCACTGTATTCTGTGCAGGGTCCTGGTACTCATTGTTGCTTTTAAAATCTCCAATTTTTATTGATGTTTTATGCTGTTTATTAAAATTGTGTACTGGCTTCACTTTTTAGATTCTCTTTGCTTTTTCTTTTTTCTTCTGGTTCAACTCAATTGGGAATCGACTATTCCCTTTAAGTAGCTGCTCTAACAAGAAAATACTCGTGGTGAGCGCTCAGTATTAACTGTTGTTAATCTCTTGGTTTTTTTCTGGTGTTAACAAATCATTGGCAGCAACTGTCCATCAAGAGACTTTCAGTTCCAATTATAATCAGTATAAGCAAGGTCTTTGAGTATAACACAATCAATTAAGCTTCAGCAAACTGTAAACAGCATATACTGTAGTTTATTGTGTACAGGCTTCAAGTTCATGCTTTGAGTGCCTGGCATGGCCAGTGCTTGGTGGCATGAGAAATCCTGTAACAGAGGATTTCTCATGCCACTCAACACTTCTCATATGCAAAGGTGCCGAGAGTGAGGGAGGGCGGGTACTAATAACCTGGGCCCGGGGGTTGCTCATGGATTACTGCTGGGGCCCAGGACCTTCCTCACCTCCTTTCTCACGTGTCAGCTGACAGAATACTCTCTCTCCAGAGAAGCCAGCACATGCTGCTGTATGATGGGCTGCAATGGGTCTGGGAAGGCTGCTGCGGCTGAGCTACATCAGTCCTTCTCTGAGTGAAAGAAGATGTGTGGGGAGGATGTGATCACACTGATCGCATTCCCTATTAATCTGCCCCTGGCTCTGAGGTAAATGGCACCCCCCTGTGCAGGTTTTTTTTTTTTTAAAGGGGATCATAGCCACAGTCATATAATTAGGCCACGCTTCCTGCATTACCCAGGCCTGGACTCCCTACAGTATCTACTCATATACCACAAAGGCCAACATGGAATTTGAGATTCCCACCACCAGGCAAGTAGGGGATAACAGCCCAGGCCTTTGCAATAGCTGTAACAGTGTAAATAGATTTTTATCACCACAGACACCAGCATGTAACAAGTGGAAACTGCACAAAAAAAAATCACATATATATTTATGTTGAGATGTAAAGGAGCATACTGTAATATGTTATACAATGGATGATCGATATTTCCAGTAACCAGTATATCATTATGTTACTGGTATGCATACATTTTAAAAAAATAACTTTATTTTCTACATTTTTCAAATAGATTTTGCTCAGTTTATTTGTGGCGGTTATCTTGGACAATCTGGAGCTTGATGAAGATTTGAAAAAGCTGAAGCAGGTAATTTAAACCTTTTCAATTTCTACAGCCGACATAATATCTTCATCACAATGACCATTTAATTTTGCACGGAGACTGTATTGCTATAGATAGACTGTAAAGGCTATAGCCAATGATACCTAGCGACAGTTATCACCAGCTAGAGGGTTTGTTAAGAGCTTTTCTACCTTTAAAAGATACAGTATTCCCGTAGTGTTGACATAGCATTCTGCAGCATTGATAGTTACAGGGTTGAAAGAAAATATCATCATACAGTAAGGTGTACATGTTGGTTTAAACAATACCTTAATCTACTGTATGTCTCTAACATATTAAAAAAAGAATGTATCAAATATATACAGTGCATATTTTCAGGAGTCCTAATGGTCATGAGAAAGTTCTATGACTTTGCTATTGCCATTTACAGCAGGGCCGAAACTAGGGTTTCCGGCGCCCGGGGCAAGGCAGTCATTTGGTGCCCCCCCCCCCCTTTTTGTGAAAGCATACCTCCCAACTTTTGAAGCTTCGTAGTAGTGATGCTGCTGCGCGCCGGAGACGCGTCGAAATTTTCGGGGGCGTGGCCTAATTTGGGGGCGTGGCCTATAATCGCGGCTCTCCCGCGAGGCCACGCCCCCATTTTGCCGCTATGGGGGCATGACCCAGAGGCTCTGTGAGCCTCTAGCCATGCCCCCAGCCCCCTGGCTGCGGGAATAGACGCTGTGCGCATGCGCACAGCGTTTATTCCCCGCTGCTTAGCAGCTGACAGGGGGGACCGGACCAAATGACGCCTTGTCCCTGGCGCCGGAGACCCCCCCCCTCCCCGCACAGTCCTCTCACCGCCACGGCTGCTGCCCTTCTCCTCCTCATCCCATGCTGCTGCTGTCCGGGCTGGGTCACGTGGGGCGGCGGCGGACAGCTGGGTGTGGCTCTCCGGGCTTCCTAACTCAGCCTCCTCTCCTCCGTTGAAGCCGCAGCATGTGAGGCAAGAATGGTGTAGCCGCATCTTACTTTGACTTCGTCCGTCTCCTACTAGCGCTGCGGCGGGAAGCGCTGATGACTTCAAAAAGACTTGCTGGACGCTGATTGGCTGAATTCAGCCAATCAGCGTCTGGCAAGTCTTTTCGAAGTCATCAGCGCTTCCTGCAGCCGCGCTAGTAGGAGATGGACGGAGTCAAAGTAACATGCCGCTACAGCGTCTACACCTGTCACCGGACCTCACAGCGCCCCTCACCTCCAGCGCCCGGTGCGCGTGACCCCCCAGCCCCCCCCTAGTTACGGCCCTGTTTACAGTAATGTCTGTGCAGAGATATCTGTAGAGAGTATTTTACTACCCAATTGGTCATTGGTACAGTAAGTATTCTGACAATGACATACTAACAATGTGCATTCATACAGATGTCTTATAATCTGCAGAGCAAGCTGCCCCAAATAGCCCCTTCGATGCACCAAGGTCCGTGTAACTCAACCACGTCAAGTGTCTTATTCAATCAAAATGTGCATCTTATCTGTGCTGCTAAAATAACCAGAAGTGACAAAATGACTTGACCACTGGGGCTTGCGGTGCTATGCAACTGTGTGTCTGAGTAATAAGGGTTCCAGTATGGGAGTCACTGCAGGGCTGGTGTAAGGCTTATCAGCACCCTAGGGAAAATTTCAACCTACTGCTCCCCCCCATACTGCCACCAATAACCACTTTTCAACCCTTTAAGGCATACTTGCCTAACATTCTGGAATGGCAGGAAGGCTCCCAAATATTGGGTGGTCCTCCCAGCCCCCCGGAAAGGTGGGCAAGTCAGATATCCCTGGAGGTCTCCCTTTGCCACCCATAACAGAGTACAAGAAGTAGGAAATTATGCCTCAAAGGAAAGTATGGAGGATGAGGTCTTAGAAGTTTCACAGCAGCCACCTGCATTAAGTAAAAAAAAAAGGATCCTCAAAGACATCCTTGATTTTTTAATAATCAGACTTGGTGGCGCCCATTCAAATTCTAGGCAGCTGCCTAATGGTAGAGCCGACCCTGAGTCCATGCCTATTACCTCTGATAAGTTCTGTTATGCTTCACCTGCGACTTAGTACTTGTGTTATACCAATTCCTATGCGAGAAAAGTCGAAGCCAAAGAAGTGTTTAATATATATTTTGTATGAAGTTCTCCTTTATTGAGCCTTGGCCACTTTACCTGTAATTTTGGTGCACATTTCATCATCTGGAGGTGGACACAGTGGACTTACATGAGATGCACAATAATGTATAATAATGTCTGGTGATATCGGTAGGTCCACTGCTTCCACCAACAGTCATACTGATAGGTGTAGAGATAATGGGCCTTATTCTAGTTCACTCTTAGGCATGTATTCAATGTCTCTGATTCGCCATATTTTCACAGAAAAAACAATTCGCCCTATTCAAAGGACACAATTCGCTGTTCGTGATTCTCCGCGATTTGCCAGTGGTTTTCAATGGGGTTTTTAGTAGAATTCGCAGATTGTATTCAATGCTGAAGTGGAGAACTGCTTTCTCCAGTGATTTTCCCCCGGATTCTCCATTTTACATTCGTCATCTTTTTTAGGTGAACTGGAATGTGATCTTTGAAAATAAAGCGTTTTTTTATTTTTATTTTGGTGTAAAAAAAATCAGATTTTTTTTCTGTGAAGGGGCATGCTATTTTTATTCATGTCCTTGCAGCACATGAATATATTTTAATGATTTTTTTTTTTTTTAACAATATATATATTTTTTTTACACATTCACCAGCAGGGGGCCGAGCCGGGAGCCGCTCATTAATATTCATATATTCACTGCACACTGATCCCGATCATTACATATGCACGATCGGGACCAGTGTGTAGTGGCTCCCTATCACAGCCCCCTGCCAGCTCTGGGGGGCTCTCCCTGTGTCCCCGACAGCCCTCCTTCACCTCCACAGTGTCCGGGGCAGGCAGGGAGGCTTCCATCTCCCTGCCTGCAGCCGTCCCCCAGCTCCCCGGCGGCATTCGCCGGGGGGGTTAAAATTCGCCGCCAGGGGCAGCAAGCCCCTGAGGCGTTGAATAGGGGGTGAGGGAGGGCTGGCAGCGAATGCTGCAGCCCTCCGGAACCCGGCGATTGTGCAGCGAATCCAAAACAGGATTCGCTGCACAAGGGGAATTAAAGTATTGAATACCTGCCTTAGAGGCAAATTCCTTCTCAGATGGATAAAACCATGTGCACTGCAGGGGGGCAGATGTGACAGGTGCAGATAGAATTAGATTTGGGTGAGTTATTTTGTTTCGGTGCAGGGAAAATACGTACTGCTATATTTCTACACTGCAATATAAATCTCACTTTGAAGTAAAACCCCACCCAAATCTAATTCTATCTGCACATGTTATATCTTCCCCACCTGCAGTGCACATGGTTGTGTCCATTTGCGAAGGAATTTTCTCTCTAAGAGTGAACTAGAATAAGGCCCTATGTATTCACCCCATATTTGCAAATCCTTTTGAATTTGAGATTTTCACAAATTCTTTTTATGCATATTTTGTTTAAACAAGATCCCTAAATATTTGATTTGTATCATTCGCCAATTAACCTTTCGTGAACCAGGTGGAAAAAATGAACTTACAGTTTGTTACTTTTTGTGAACAAGATGAAAAGATAGAACTATCCGCACTAAACCTCCATCACTACACAAACTGTGGCAACTCCAGCTACACAAAATGGCAACAGTAATTTTAAAATATGATAGATATAATATCCAGAAATAGCTGAATATGAGTGTATTACTGAGTAAAGTAGGGGAAAAGGTATGGAAAGATGATAGTATAAGAAGCTATAAAAGACCACATATATACTGTGCTTAAGGTGACCAACCGTCCTCCTTTAGGGAGGACAGTCCTTATTTTGTAAGCTCTGTTCTCCCTTCAAAAGTGTCCTCCTTAATGTCCTCCTTTATTGCCCTTAATAATGATGCTGTGGCTTCCAAGATCAGACCTCTCTGATCTTGCAGTCATGTTTCTTTTTCAGGCTCAAACAGTAGCTTCTGCACATGCTCAGAAGCACTGTACGGGGCCATAATACTATTATATTATGGCTGCGTACAGTGCATCTGCGAATATACAGAAGCTGCTGTTTGAAATGTGCATTGTACGAGGCCATAATATAATAGCCGCATGGGAGCTGCAGCGCACACCCACCTGCCCGCAGCAGAACCCTGCACCTAGCACCCTGCTCTTTCGTGATTGAGGAGGTATGAGACAGCTCAGGGCACAGTGAACATATTGGAGATGGAGGCAGCAGAGAATGGGGGGAGGGAAAAGAGATGTCAGTGCTGATATGTGTAAAAAAAATGTAAATGGTGATGTACAAAATGGGGTTGGCTTTTGTTTTTCACTGACTGGGTTTGTAGACCACTTGCAACCAGGCAAGGCGGCGTGGATTAGAATTTGGGAGGTATGGGTTGCGTGGATTAGAAGTTGGGAGGTATGGGTTGCGTGGATTAGAATTTAGGAGGTATGGGTTGCGTGGATTAGAATTTGGGAGGTATGGGTTGCGTGGATTAGAATTTAGGAGGTATGGGTTGCGTGGATTAGAATTTGGGAGGTATGGGTTGCGTGGATTAGAAGTTGGGAGGTATGGGTTGCCGTGGATTAGAATTTGGGAGGTATGGGTTGCCGTGGATTAGAAGTTGGGAGGTATGGGTTGCTGGGAGCCCAAATCATATGCTTGCACCTGGGCCTAAGTGCCGCTAGTTCTGCCACTGCCCACCCTACTAGTCTATTTAGGTTTTTTCCTTGTTTCTTTATTTACGATATTTTTTATCTTCAATTTATTTGTGTCCTCCTTTTATTGTAAAAAAAGTTGGTCACCTTAATATACTGTACCTCGCTCCCCTCACCTTTCTCCCTAATATTCATCTTTCATTGAATACAGTGCACCTATGAAAAGAGGCCATGTTTCCCACTGTTTTTCTCTTTAACAAGCACTGATGAGAGATGTATCACCTGTCTGCCAGATGGATGTCCTGTTTCTATTACAAATTCACCTAAAATAACAAGTTGCAGGTCAAAACAATTTAAACTTTTAAAGATAGAAGTAAAGATGCTGTTTTCAAATAGTTTATTATTTAAAGAGCTTACTTTTTCTGGTAAACTGTGGTTTAGTGATGGCAATTATCATCTAAGTAAGTATTGTTATTGCGGCGTATATGGTGCAAAAAAAATCTTCCCTTTACATTTCAGAGAATATATATATTTTTGCCACAAAAGTAAATTCTTCATAAGTAAAATGATTAAACTTTTTAGGTCAGTCAAAGGTCAAACTACAACAGCAAGGATAATCATCTTGGCCAGTGATTATAGTCTTTGGGGTTATACATATTTCTGGTAAAATATTTATTGTAAAATTTCTTATATATCTGGTTGTTGGGGCATCTCTGGGGTATTAGGCATGTCCATAGCACAGAAGCTTCTGAAAGGTTGCAGTACATGGTCGACTCAAGCATGTAGCTTTCTAATCACTGCACAAACTCATATTCAGGTTATTGTTTTGCTTCTTGCGTGCTTGTTTTCTCTGCCTGTAGTTCCCTTATATTGCAGAGTATTTATCAGAGTTGTGCACACAGTAGAGATAGCTTAATCACTCTAATAGCATGTCGGGACACCATCTGCCCTATAAAGACTGATTCTAAATAGATAAACAGCAGGATAGGGCTGTCGGCACTCTAGTAATGGAGATCTATCCGAAATGCAGAAAGAAACTGCTGGCATACTACTGTATGCAGGGGTTAAAGTGAGGGGGAACTGAGTTCCACCACCTCTAATGGTAGGGGGAACTAGTTCCACCTCCACCCAGAGGCGTAACTAGAAGTCTGTGGGCCCCATAGCAAAACATTTGGAAGCCCCCCCCCCCCTACACACACACAATTGTCACAAGAGAGAGACAGGGAGGGTGAGAGAGAGACAGGGAGGGAAGGTGTGAGGGAGAGAAAGGAAGGTAGGAAGGGTATGAGGGAGAGACAGTGAGAGAGAAATTGTGAGGGAGAGACAGGGAGTGAGAGAGGGTGCAAACTAGAGACAAGGAGTGTTAGAGGGCGAGTAAGAGTAAGTGAGAGAGATGGTGTTAGGTAGAGAAAAAAGGAGGAGATCAGGAGAGAGAAAAAGTAGAAAGTATGAAAGAGAGAGGGAGAGAAACAGATGAAAGATGGGACGATAGGAAAAGATGGAGACAGGGGGAGAGAAAGATAGATAAAAAAAGACAGGGTCAGACAAAAAGATGAAAGATGAGGGAGGGGGATGAGAAATGGGGTAATTGAGAACAAAGGGGAGATAAGTAACACAGAGGGGGTGTGAGAGGCAGGGGGAGAGAGAGATGGAAGGTTTGCAAGGAGAGGGTTAGTTAGGGGAAATAATAGAGAGCAGGTGTTTAAAAGGGGTTACTTTTTCCCTCATAACCCCCCTCCCCCCAGTATGTGGCCTGTGTACACCTGGCACTGTTATTGCCGGGTCTAACACTAACCAGCGGTGGCCAGGGTGTCCTGGGCAGCTTCAGCGCTGGGTCTCTTGGGCAGCTGTGGCGCTGGGTCTCCCACTCACCAGCAGTGTCCCTGGTCTCCCTCTCACCAGCAGTGGCCCGGGTCTCCCTCTCACAGGCGGCGGCCTGGGTCCCCCTCTCAACAGCGTCAGCGTGGGTCTCCCTCTGGACAGCAGCGCTGTGTCAGCATGGGTCTCCCTCTGGGCAGCAGCGCTGTGTCAGCACGGGTCTCCCTCTGGGCAGCAGCGCTGTGTCAGCGCTGGTCTCCCTCTGGCAGCAGCGCTGTGTCAGCGCGGGTCTCCATCTGGGCAGCAGCGCTGTGTCAGCGCTGGTCTCCCTCTGGACATCCACTGCACGGACGGTGTCTTGTGCGGCGCCTGGTGCCCTGCTCCCACTGAAGGGGGACTGAAGACATGGGCACAGCCAATGCCTGCTGCAACCTGCGCAAAAGCTGTAAAAAAAAATTTAAGAGGGTGCAGGGGATAGCCTGCTGGTCCCCCGGGCCCCCCAAGCCCCTGGGCCCCATAGCAGTTGCATCCCCTGCACCCTCTGTAGTTACGCCACTGCCTCCACCACAGCCCTGCACAGTAATTCCAATAGAAAAGAGTATCCCAGAAGCTTTATTTTCTGGCGCAGCATATGTGGTTGTCACAAGGTACTATTGCTGTGGGCATTATGTGTAAGGAGCAGTACTACTGTAGGCATTGTGTATAAGTACCGCTGCTGTGTTGCATACATGTATACAGAGCACTACTGTGTAGCAGAACATGAAAAATTGAGTAAGGGACACTACATGTGGTGTAATGTGAATAAGATTGTGCTACTGTGTGAAATAATTTAAATTGGGGGTGAGTGTATGACCACTGTCCCTTTATAAAGTATGGAAGGTAGGGCATAAACTTATAGTTTGCAGGGGGGGGGGAGGGAGCAAAAGCCCTAACACTTGCCCAGGTTAGCATAATTGGGGGGGGGAGGGGTCGTTAATGGCAGGGTAAATGAGTTCCACCACCTCTCCATGACCACTTTAAGCTCTGACTGTATGTGAGGGTCTTCTATGGTTAAGACCACACAAATTGTGCACTTGGAATATATGGATTCCTCAAATTCAAAAACTGTAGTCCAATCTTAATACAGTAGGTAGTCCAGAATAAAAGCATTGATTGGAATGGTGTGGAACAAAGTGTAGAGGTCTTGACGAACATGCATAAGTGTCTGTCAAGTCCTCTAAGTGCGTAAGTGAATTTGTCAAAATAGATGTGAAAATTGGCAAGCAAACATTTTTAATCATCATAATGACCTGTAATGTTTTACATTATATAGGTATTATAATCTTTTTTTTTACACAACATTTTTTATTTGAATATATATAACAAATGTAAGCAACGCTGGCAAATTGAGTAGACTCTTTTGCATATCTCTTACAGAGATGTTGCCATTTTAAGGGATAAAAATACAAAATATACAGTAGGTAATGACAAATGCAGTATACTCAGCAAACTCAATCCCCGAAATGTTTTTGTCTAAGCAGATTTAAGTTTATGAACTATTTTGAAAAGCACAAAGCTATTTTATCTATTTTGGAAATGAGGCCAACTCTATTAGTACAATGATGCTTAATGTACAGTACATCACATTAGCTTGTTGTAATTAGCTCAGTGACAAGTAGCAAACATAACTGAAATATGTAGGGGTTTACAGGAGCTAGAGAACAGCTTAGAACCAGCAGATGTATTGATAACTTAAAGTGAAATAGTTTTAAAATCAAAAAGCATCTCATCTGCTTGGGAAGTTTCTATGATTAAAAGGGAATTTTTTTTTTTTGTAAGCATCGCTGTTTTTAGTGTTCATCTAGCTGTGGTATTAATTGCCAATTGCCATATGTTGGAAGCGCTATCTGACAGCTGAGAAGTTGCTTTTCTATTTTGTTTTGTGCATGTTTCCCAGTAAGTAAACTTCATTTAAATGGTATTTCTTCAGAAAAAAACATATGGCACCAATTATATTACAATGGGAGAATCTATTGGTGTTCCACAGTTTCGAAGCATTTTAAATACTATGTAAAATATATTAATATAGCAATTTTTGTTTTCAACTAAACTTGTTCAAGTCTGAATGATTGAAAAATTAGCAATTTCCCTTATAAAGAAATTTGGTGATTTCCAAATTGGCAGAAAAACTAAATTAAGTGCTGCTTAATGTCAAATATACTGTTAGATGTACTTTACAAAGTGTTGGCAACATTCAAACAAATATAGAATATATATATATATATATATATATATATACAGTAGGTAACAGTTCTTGGCCAAACCTAACCACTTGAGTGGATGCTTTTCCTTGCTCGTTGTCCAGTCAGTTTTCATATTTTGAGAATGTGTCCTTTTCACTTTTATTTCTTTTTCTAAGGTTATATGGTTTACGGACACAACCCATAGCGTTACATTTTGAAATAGTAGAATAAATAAAAAAATTCGACAAAAACTTAATTATTTCCAAATGACTTTTCCCCCATTTACTTTTTTACAAATATTGAGACAACCATATTTATAACAAACTTTAACCAGCTACATTTCTCCCACGTTTATATTTTACAATTGTATTTATTTTACAAGGTCTAACACCAACTGTTTTTTTCTGATGACACCAAAATATGCTTTAGAAATTTCTAAGGCCTATTTCAAAACAATTTTTTTCTTAAATTTATACTACTAATAGTTGCTAATCAAACACACATGCACTGATCAGCCATAACATTAAAGAGATATAGCTGTCCGGCAGTTGACTTACCGGCGCCAGAATCCAGACACTGCTCACAATGGGGGCAATTAGGGATAGGATGCTGGTAGGGAGGGTTAGTGCGGGTTAGGGAAGTAGGGAGAGAGGGTTAGTATACCTATCCCATAGTTATGGGAATCCATACAGTATTACACTTTTGTATATATGTTTCTTTTTTTCTATGTGCCTGTGTTCACTGAGAACATTTTCCGGAGTGAAAAAATTCTAAAAATGTATCATATTATATCTGGACATTTTCAATAGCGCATGTGAGACTATATTTACCTTTTTTGTCTAAGTTATGGGGATCCTGACCATCGACATGCTGTTGTCTTCTAAAAGTCAGCATGCAAAGCACCACTATCTCGTACCAAACCACATTAAAACCACCTGCCTAATATGGTGTACGCCCCCTTGTACGTTGTGTTTAGTGCAATCCAGAAGTTCCCAAACTCAGCCCTGAAGCCACCTTAATGGCCCAGGGTTGTACGTATATCCATGCTTAGTCTCAATGACTTAATAGGTACTTCAGTCAATTTGATTTAAACATCTGTGCGGAGTCATGAATATCTTATATCATTGTCATCATTAACCTATATCATTATGGTGCCTTAAGGATTGTTTTGAGAGCCTCTGGATTATACTGTAACTGTTGGGCATGCCTTGTGTACAGTGTTTGTTTACAAGCAGGAGTAAAGTCAGGCTTTCTGTCACCTGAGTCAAAGACTCTGCTCTGCATAAATTCCACAATGCTGCGTCGCTACCGGCAGCAGCAGCAATGCAAAAAAAATATCGTGAAAACTGTCTGCTGCACCATTTTTCCGGAGATTCCCGCATGTGCAGTAGGGTCTGAGTGCTTAGACCCTACTACACACTGTGCTGCTTCCAGGAAAGAGGAGGGTCTCAACCAGAGAAGGCTGCACACTGGCCTCCTCCTCTTATAAAACGCCCATGGATTCACAGTTGCAGCAAGTTATAATTGTTTCCCTTTCTAACTTCAGCTGGAAATGAAGAAGAAAAATTTATCTCCTAAGATAGGTAATACTGTAGGTTTGTTATGCTTAAATACTGTTGTTACAACTACTGTAGTTACTTCAGTTAAAAAATAACTCACACAAAATGTCCGCCCCAAGTGCAAGTGTCTACTGTTAAGGGGGCGGACATTTTGTGTGAGTTATTTTTTTTCTTTAGCACTGCAGGAGCCAAGCCGGGACCGCAGACAAGTAGTTTTGCGGCTCCCGGCCACACACCCAGCGGCGGCAACAGCACCAGCGACATAGGGCAGTGCAGAGAATCCATAGCCCGCAGCCCCCCCCCCCCGGTGTCCACACCTACTCAGCACCTCCCCGCAACCGTGGGGTCTGCGGGGCTATTGTTACGCCACTGGAGCCACCTAATACTAACCAACCCCTTTTCACAGCCTAACTCTACCTCCCCAGAGCCTTACCCTAACCATCGCAGATAGTGCCTATCCATAAGCTTCCTACCCCAAAGCCAAACCATCCTCCTCTCAAGCCTAACACTACCCCTCACACACACACACTCTAAGTGCCTAACCTTATATCCCTCCCTCGCTGTCTAAGCTGCTGCTCTGAGGGGTTGTGGAAACCCTCATATGGTAATTCAGCAAAAGTATTAATATACACAGTAGGTTATAAAATTATATATAATATAAACAATATATAAAAACAAAAGAAATAACATTCATGTATATACGAGCTCAAATTAGCAACATTAAAAGAATGTATAATATTCCTTCAATATTGGGATGTTGGAAGTTCACCCTTGGGAAATTGGGTGCTAGAACCAGAGTTCAATTGGCGGTGCAATGAAGGCTCCTTTTGTTGGTTGGGTTGGGTTGTTCAGGTCTGCTGCATGTATCTGTGTGTTTAGCAAGTCTTGCTCGCAGAGCTGTTCCACGGGGGACAGTGAATCTCACGGCCTCAGGGCTCTGATGCTGGTCCGGAACTGTGACAGGTATCTCAATGTGTTTCGGTGTATAGGGAACACCTTCCTCGGGAGCAGGAATATATTTTTACAACACATTGTTTATATTAATACTTTTGGTGAAACTCAGCGCTGCTCACCCTTCCTATTGTTACTCTTAAGGTGCCCATACACAGGAATGATTTGGGACGATTTCACCCGATTCCGATGGATTGGGATGATATATCGGATGAAATTTGCCCAAATCAAAGGGGTTTGACATGTGATGGGATCCAATGCGCATTCACATGTTTGGATCCTGTAGATCATACATGCAGCATGCAACTCGGAATTGGATGCATCAGTCTACTGTACATCTTAGATGATTTTTTATCACTCCCTGGGAGTCATTTTACTTGCACATGTAATCGCATGTAAAAATTGTCACATCAATGCCAGATCGTATGTAGCCCTCCTGGGAAGCTGCAGTGGAAGTTGAAGGGAAATCCCTCGGCCTTTAGTGCTGCTGTACCCTCCATAGTTCTTGTTCCTTATGATGGATGTAATAATGTTTATAGTAATTATATGTCATATAATATATGACATCACTAATTGCGTGAGTTGATTATAGCATTAACAATAGGAATGCGGTTAACATCCCTACAGACTCCGAAATCCCAACTCTCGGCCAGAACACCAGGTGCCGGAATCCAGACATTGATGGAGATATCGACACTGAAATCCCAACTGCCAGCATGCAGGGTGGGATATAATTAGGCTGGAGGAGGGGGGTTAGGCACTAAGGAGGGATTTAAGGTTAGGCACTTAGTGGGGGTTAGTATTAGGCTGCTTTTTTATATGTATTCATTTGATTCATCTTCATGGGTGATTGAGAATAAGAGAGAGAGAGACAGAGAGAAAGCGAAAGAGAACATGCAGTAAGTAACTACAGTAGATGTAACAACAGTATTTAAGTATAACAAACCTACAGTATTACAGTGGCGTAACTATAAATTTTGCTCCCCCCTGCCAAAAAACTTTCTGGCGCCCCCCCCCCCCCCCCTCATAATGCACCTTACACTATATGCCACTCACCGTAGGACCCCTTTCACAATATGACACAATGTTACGACACATCTCACACACACACATATATATATCACAGTGTGTGTGTAAATTGTGCTTACCTGCCATTATTCTTGTTTCTGTTCGTCACTTTTAATGGCAGCCACCAGCCATGGATGGGGGAGGCGCAGGCACACATGAGGATGAGGAGGTAGCAGATGTATAGATGAGGAAGGAAGAGTGGGGAGAGGGGTGCCTAGAGGAACAAATGGAGATTGTAGCAGAGGTAAATAAAAGAAAGAGGCATGGATATAGAAAGTACCAAAGACCTTACAGTATATTGGAAAAATCTTGCATGCTCATCAACTTCTCCTCCACACACACACACACACACACACCCTGCCTATTAAATTTTCCTTCATGCCAACGTTTAGCCTGTGGGGGCAAATTAAATCAAGTGGCCCAGCTTTTCTACCAGTGCAAGGACAAAATGCAGCAGCATTTCGGTACCACCTCTTTGCTAAGAGACCTGGGCAGCCTTTCTCACAACAACCCATCTGTCCTCCCAC
Organism: Crinia signifera; assembly: GCF_055691185.1. Classification (NCBI taxonomy): domain Eukaryota; kingdom Metazoa; phylum Chordata; class Amphibia; order Anura; family Myobatrachidae; genus Crinia; species Crinia signifera. The sequence continues at coordinate 270,867,295 of NC_139218.1, forward strand.
GCCAACAAACACACCTTTACTATGGATGGCTTTAGCTGCAGTCGCATATACGTGCAGGGGTGTAATTAGAACTCTGTGGGCCCCATAGCAAAATTGTGATGGGGAACCCTACCCCATTGTCTTTACAATGTCTGTTAAGGGAGCAAGACAGAAAAAGAAAGTGAGGAGAGTGAGAGACACAGAGGGTAAGAGAGAAGGGTGAGAAAAATATGGAGAAGTGGTCAGGGAGAAAGGAAAGAGAAGATTTCAAATAGGAAATGAGAGAAAAAGGGGTACAGAGAGAAAGAGAGAAAGGGATGAGAATGGGGGGGCAAGAGAGAAAAAGGGAGGGAAACGAGAGCGTCAGGTAGATACAAAGAGGGTGTCAGGGAGAGAGTCAATCAGAGAGAGACAGTGTCAGGGAGAGAACAAGAGGTAGAGACAGTGTAAGAAAAATAGGGTGGCTGCTACCATCTCCCACACCACAACACACACACAGATATATTGCACAGGGACTAGGGGTACCCAGCAGAGTCGGCCCTAACCAATTTGATGCCCTAGGCAAAACCTTGACTGCTGCCCCTATCGTGTGTGTGTGTATAATATGCGAATACACAGATGTAGCTATCTCCGATCGCCACCATTTCCCTCCGTTAGAGCGCCAGGATCGAGAACCAGGGTCTGCTATGGCAGCGCAGAGGCAGCGGCTGAACGAAAAATTTAAAAAGGGAGGTGGACCTGGCAGAGATTAGGTGAGGAGAGGAGGAAAAGTGCACAGCTACGGGAGGCCATACAGCCCGTTGGACTGTATGGCCCCTTTCTGCACCAGCTCTTGCTGCGGGCAAAGGCCAGCTTTCTGAGCTGCCCTGCGGACGGCTACCCACAGAGCGGCATACTAATAAATTACAGCCAGGCAAGAAATGCCTTGCGTATGAGCAGGGCTGGGGGAATGCGCATCACCGCAGCAGCCCTCAATCTGTCATTACACTTCATGTTGCTGCCTGCCTGATCGCAGCTTCCTGTTGCTTCTGTTCGGCCAAGCAAGGAGCAGTGGGCCTTATTCTGGTTGGAGCGTCCGGGCCGTACGCGTACGTCCCGGGGTTTTTCACGATCTGCGCATGTGCAAATACGCTAATGCGCCGGCGCGAACACTCCACAACGCTTACGGCCGGGGTCTCAACGTGCGAAAAAACCTGTACGCGAGCGTACGGGTAATGGGGCGGCATAGGGGCGTGTTGATGGGAGCGGCCGAAATAATGAGGGAAAATGGGCGTAAATATGGGCGTACACGGGGGTGTGCACCAGAAATGAGCGGTGCTACTACCGCACGATCGACTAAGGCACCGTTCGTTTCGGACACCAAACAGGCGGCCGCCAACCGACAGCTAAAACCACTCCTACAGATACCGCTTGCCAGCGTGCGCCTGAGTTGGCTAATTAACGCTGATTAGTACTCAAACACATACACCTGAATGTAATAAGCAATGCTGCAGTCTATTAACTCCAAACCATGATTTCACTGCCTGCAAGCCACACATGCAGCACGCAAACACATTGGAAGCTTATGTTTCTATACTTCTCCACATTTAAAGGTTTGTTTAATTTAAGGTAAGAATCTTTTTATACGCTAAGGTAGGTATTTGATAAACAGACACATTCACTACCTGCTTTCATAGACTTTACGCAGTAGCACACTCAATCTACACAAGTCGACATGTGTCAACGTGTTCACTCTAATACTAACATAGGTTTTGTATTTAGGATACAATAACATAAACCACATCTAACACCTACAAACGATGTTTCAGCAATGTTTTAAGGCCATGCCCACTATTTTGCACATTAATTAATTTAATCAATTAATTAATTTTCATAATTATAGTTGAAAGGCAAGATTTGCAGGTCCATATATGTGAAGGGTATGCCAGCGTGCACGGACGTACGCTCACTCTCACGAGCGGTGACATAAGCTGAGTTTTCCATTGAAAACAATAGGGACCCGTCCGTGCAAGCTGGCGTACGCTCAGATCGCCGCAAGAAGGCGGTGGGGAGACGGAGGAAAGACGGCCGTAGACGGCGCCGTACGCTCAGTCGTACGCTAGCCGACGGAGTGTAAGGGCTGGGCCGACCGCGTACGTTGCCGTACGCTCATTTGTACACCACTCCCCTTCTACGTTATTTCTGCCCGTACGCAAGCGGCCGATTTGTGGGTGGACTTAACCCTAACGGCCGCGTACGGCTAGCGTGCGGTAATTGTGAACGTACGCACGTTTGGCCGCTCCGATCAGAATAAGGCCCAGTGTGAGCCGGCCAGGTGTTCCGATGCCCCAGTAACTTGCTGACATAAATGATCTGGCCCTAGGCTTGGGGTCGATGCCTCTTGGCATTCCAAATACCCTAGGCATTTGCCTAGTTTGCCTATGCCTAGGGCCGGCTCTGGTACCCAGGCACCAGGGGCACACTGACACACAAGCACATATATTGTACATGGACCATGGATACGCTGACACACATATACATTACAGGGGCACATTGACACAAACACACACACACATTATATAGGGGTCAGAGGCACACTGACACCAGTACACAGTGTATAGGGACCAGGGGTGACACACACACACACACACACACACAAACATATCTATTGTATATGGACCAATCCAGGGGCACACTAATACAAACTGTACACATATACTTTGCATAGAAAGTTCAGTTATATGCAATCCCTCCCCTCCTCCACGATGAGTACCTCTGTGCTGGGCTGCCAGACTTGTGTCTCCTGACGAGGAGCAGGCAGTGACAGGGGCCCAGGAACGCTGAATTTAATCCGATTCTGCAGCGGGACTTGCAAATAGCGTTCACAGGCGCCGGGGAGGAGGGGGGCACTGGTCATCAAGCGGCAGCTGTTCTCTCCGCGGAACTGGCACTGGCAGCCCCAGGAGCAAAGTGGGAGCAGCCTCAGCACAGCAGGCCTCTCTGTCTGTGCTGCAATACAATCGGAAGCTACAGCTTGTAGCTCCGCCTCCCTGAGCTTCTTCCTCACACAGCAGCCTTCTCTTCCGCAGCGGTGCGGCCATTCAGCCGCATGTGCTGCTGTTACATAGATTCATCTGCGAGGAAGAATCTCAGGGAGGCGGAACTGCAGCCTCCGACTGTATTGTAGCACAGCCACAGACAGAGCGGCCGGCGTTCTATCTTCAATTACTGTTTGCGACTGCGGCCCTGGAGACCTAAATATGTAGTGGCCCCAGTGGCACGTGTCACCCTGCCCCCCAGCCCAGTGCCCCCGCTGCCGCCGCTCCCCCAAGCGGCAGCGTGGGCTGCCTTACGATAGCTACGCCACTGCAGTATTACCTATCTTAGGAGTTCAATCTTTCTTTTTCATTTGCAGGTGAAGTTATAAAGGGTAAACAATTATAACTTGCTAACATTTCCATTATCTTTTGAGGGAGGCTGTGAATCGTGTTCTAGAAAAAAAAATTCCAACATTTCTATTCAGCCTTCAAATACTTTATTTAATTTCCTGTGATATCTCCCCTTTTTGCCACATCTTTAGTAATTACATTTTCTTTGTGTTACATAAGACCTATTCTTCTTTGTTCAATTATTCCGTCAATGAAAGCACGTTCTATACCTACTGCATAAGTTTCTATCTGCAAATAAAGTGATTTTGATACTGATTCTAAGCATTGCATATTAATTCCCTGTTGAGTATAACAGACATAAAGATTTCGTATTTGCATTTTATTGTATCTAATTATAACAATGACTACAAGAACAATTTATTTGATTGCTTATACAATTTATACGGCGACTTTGATTATAATCAGCCATTTCAATCTCTAATATCCACTGAAGTGATTATCTAAACCACTGCAAAGTCACATTCTAGAACTATCTATATGTTTATAAATCAGATAATGTCTCAAAAATACAAAACTATATCTGTGTGTAATTAAAAATGAAACATATAAGGACAAATTCAATAAGAGTGAATTGATTTCACCCCTATTTGAAATGACCCCTAAAATTCTTCAACTGCTTTTTATTCTTATACATCAGACATGTCCAAACTATGGCCCTCCAGGTGTTGTGAAACTACAAGTCCCATCATGCCTTGCCACAGTTTTGCTATTAGGGAATGCTAAAACTAAGGCAAGGCATGCTGGGATGTGTAGTTTCACAGCAGCTGGAGGGCCATAGTTTGGACATGCCTGTTATACAGCAACTGCTGGGCCGACCATATAGTGCAGGGCAGAACTGTTTAGCACATACAAACATAAATCTTATCACGTATGTAATATATGTGACTTGCCCCCCACAAGATCATTGCATATAATTGGATTGACCGATAAATCTGCCTCCGAACACATAATAGAGGACCGCTCGCTAAGCAGCGGTGGTTTGCTGCTTAGAGAGCGGCTTCCTGCTGCCTGCCACCGGGTCAAATACCCCCTCAGTACCATGCAAGAGGATGTACATGAACACATCCCCTTGCATGCGTCCCAAGGGGAAAGAAATCATTCAATGTTGGCCAATACATCATGGGTGAAGTACTCAATTATCGCATTGCGAGTTGGGACTAGAACTTCCCAGCACACTGAGGATGCGGATGGTGATAACACAGCTCTATATGAATGTGAAAGTGTAAATTCATATATAGCGCACTGCATGTGCTTTGCCGTTAAGATATTTATTCTTTAACTGACGGAAACATAAAAAAATAACATATGTGTTATTGTGATCTGGATTCTATTAAATATAACATATAACACTATCAAAGCATTCAAAGGAGCATAGATGAATGATGCATTAGGGATGGAACTACTGTAGCTAACATGCTCTTAAAGCCCCACACACACTGGGAGATATAATGAGCGATATCACTAATTTTATCACCCAGTGTGTACGTTCTGCCTGATAAAACATGCATCTGTGCATGTACAGACAAAGGAGCAGATTATTAAGGAGGGGCATTCTGCAGAATGCAGCATGGAACCCGCCCCCACACCTGAGTATGCACTTGCCAATGCCAGCATACTTTGAACTGGAGCACACTTGAATTTGGCACAAAATTAAATGGATGCACTGTAATGCTTCATAACTTGAACTGGACGGCACTAATGTAGCATAGTTGAACAAGGAGTTACTGTAATGTGGCATATGAAGTGGGCACTCTGTATGTCATCATTTGAATTGGGGGTACTGTAAAATAATCAACTATAATAGGATGGGTTATACCAGGGGTGGCCAACCCGCGGCTCGCGAGCCGCATGCGGCTCTCCCCTTCACAATGTTCGGCTCACCGGTCAGATCACCCCAGCGCTGCCGGGGGGTCTGTGGTGGCCGCCAGCATACTGACATTCAGCCAGGTCAGAAGATGCCCGGCAGTGACTAGCACTGTACACAGAGCCTATTGGCTTTGTGCACAGGATAGGTGGGTGGGGGCAGGCTGGGACAGGAGGGGAAGAAGCTGCCACAACAGCCTTAAGCGGGGGTGTCAGAATGGGAAGGAGGAGGAAGCTCACTTCCCCCCAAACGCGAGAAAGGCGCCAACACTGAAGGCAGAGTCGGCGCAGGGAGCCAGCCCAGTATAATCATGGCGGACGCTCAGCTCTTATCACTGCAGCTGCTGACAGCTTTCAGTGCAGCATGGGGGGGCAGTGTGTGAAATCACTGTGGGGCAATGTGTGAAATCACTTGGGTTGCCAATGTGGTTGTATTACTCTGGGGGCCTGTATGTTTTATTACTGTGGGGGCCAGTGTATGTGTTGTATTTTTTCCATTGGGGCTAATGTGTGCGTGTGTGTTGTTTTTTTTATCCCCGTGGGGGACTGATGGTGTGCCTTGGCAATTTTAAAGTTTTGTCCAGTGTGCCGAAAGCTAAAAAAGGTTGACAATCACTGCTGTAAATGGTGCTGGAAGACGCTGATGCCAGCATCTTCCTAGCGCGACAGCGCATGTGCCGGCCGCCGGGTCACTCATTATGCTATATATATTTTTTTTTTACAGGTTTAGCCAGTTTCATCAATCTGGCCAGCACGCCATATCTTCTGTGCAGGGAAGCACAATTGTCTCACATGTATACGCATCCCATTCTCGATGAACAGCGCATGAGACTGAAAGATATATAGCCAGATAGATGAAACTGGCGTATCGGCTCTTTGTCTTACCAGAACAGATTTTTCGTCTCTTCACCTCTGATTGATTGGCCACCCCTGGGTTATACTGTAAAATAAACTAGGGCTATACTATGGTTCATAAGACGAATTTGGGCATTATTATGGGGCATACAGTGCTATCATTGGGACAGGGGCCCCTTTCAATATGTTGTTTTGGTGCCCACAAAAGTTTTGGTTATGCCCCAGCATATTAATATTATTTAAAAGCTTTTATAAGTGCCAATGGGGCAGATGTATTAAGCCTGGAGAAGAGATAACCTGGAGATAACTTGGAAGAGTTAACGCACCAGCCAATCAGCTGTGTTTGAAATATGACAGTTGAGATCTGATTGGCTGGTGCGTTATCTCCTTCCACTTTATCTCCAGTTTATCTCTTCACCAGGCTTAATACATCTGCCCCAATATTCTTTATTGTCAAAACCTGTACATGTACATCCACCCCAACTTCCAGCTAAAACAGAGGGCAAAAAATACATCTAAAATGATAAATACAGTCTGAACAGTTTAGTCTGATAAGGGGGGTTTTGTCTTTTTTGTTTATATTTAACAGACATATGTGTGTCTGAAGTATTTACTATTTTTCAAAAAGCAAAGACAGAGGGAAATTGTCTGTAACATATTCTTTCTGAGTATAAGTCAATTTTATGCAAATGTGCCTGGCAGAGATACAGAGGAATCACGCACTGAAACACAAAAATACCTTCTCTATTCAAAGAGTCCATAAAATAAAAAGATCAATGACATTTTCTCCGGTTCCCATGTGGTCTAGAGCATGAACCCCGTGGTCTGTTGCTTACCTCTTAAGAAGGCAAGAGGCATAATGGTCCAGAAGGAAATTTTATGGAGGGATGGGTACTGATGAAGAGCACACTTGCATACCCTCCCAGAATGGAAGGGAGGCTTTCGAAAAACGGGTCCCCCACCTGGGCCCCCCGGAAAGGTGGGCAAGCCTCTCACATGCCCCTGGACGCCCATCCTCAAAATCTCCTCCTCCACCAGTCAAATACCAGCATTCGCAGCTCTCCTGGGAGGGAAAGTTAAGAGTCTCCTCTGCACGCGTCTCCTAGAGAGGAAAAAACCAAGTAGTAGACACTAGTTAGTTTTGTGTGTTTCAGTCTAGACATGCTTCAGAGCAGAGCACAAGCAAGTATGTTTGATGCTTATTTGTAAGCAACTCGGTCTCCTCTCCACTTAGACATATGCCCTATTAATGAAACAATAGAAATGGGGATCCTGCATGGTGAAAAGTTGGTGCGGCTTCATAACGCGGTTATGGATGCAGCATGCCCCCTATTTTTCACCCTGGTTGGGAGGTTGGACGTAGGTCTCACTGGTCATAAAGCATTAGTAATGATGTGTTTGCACAGGAATAGTGGATTATGACAACAAAATTGTGGACTAGGCAGATTTGAGACAATCGTGTGTGAATTTTTGTAAATACGCCTATTTTTAGACGATGATGCAATCATGTCTCTCTGCCACTGGACTGCCCCCATACACTAAGATTAAAATAATGTACTTTGCACATTACTGACTCGAACTGCTAAAAGCCCTGCTAAGCGCTATGGTTTGTGGTTCAGGCCTTGCAAAGCCACTATAGGAAATGTGTCGCTTTGTCAAAGTACTGTATATACTGTAGCTACACATATAGAGAACATTTCAAATATATCAAGGGTTTTAACAAGGTACAGGTGGGAGACATTCTTCACAGGAAGAGGAGCAACAGAAAACGAGGACATGCACTGAAACTAGAGGGAGGAAGATTCAGGGGAAATGTGAGGAAGAATTACTTCACAGAAAGTAGTAGATACAGTAAGTGGAATAGCCTCCCATCAGAGGTGGTAGACGCAAATACAGTTGTACAATTTAAACATGCTTGGGAAAGGCACATGATATCCTTACAAAAAAATATGGTTTGAGGTAACATGTTTAAAAAAAAGGGTCAGACTAGACGGGCCAAGTGGTTCTTATCTGCCGTCAAATTCTATGTTTCTATGTTTCTATACTCCTAGCACTGTTATGCCACCAGCAACACAGCCCACATATTGCACCAACACAGCACAGTAGCTCTGTATTAAACTCTGTATGTGTATCGTTAACAGCATGCAACACAAAGACGACACAAGGTTGTGGTTACTGTACAGTATGTGCATACATTCAAACTTTTTAATTAAATGAATCGTGATGGTGCCGCACACTCCAGAAAGGGCATGATTCTGGGAACGAGGCCTTGTGGGTATGCAGAGTACGCAAACCACGCCCCGATTTCCCATAATTATTGAGCGTGAGCTGCTGGCCATGCCCCCTCCACCATGGAACATTTGTCTGTGCTGGGGAGTCCCCAATTAAGGGACTGTCCAATGAAAATCGGGACAGTTGGGAGTTACGTATGTGTGGTGGTGCGTGGATAATTTGTGAATTTTCCCCCAAGCAGGGGAATGAACATTTTTGTAAATTCTTTATTTGTGTGGGAATCACATTTTTTGACCAAATACTCCCATATATTTATTACAGAAACTACTTTTCATATTACTGATCTTGTGTACGATTCGTGTGCAATGCTGTAGTAGCATAAATGCATCATGAATACAGAAGACAGATGTATACTCTGAGGAAACTTGTGCATCATTCTAGCACTGCACTGCAACTCTCCTCATTCTTCCCGAAATGTGGCGCTCAGCGGGAATTCTTATAATCCTTGAAATGGCAATGGAGCATTTAATCACAACCACAATGATAATGAGCTTGTCAATTAAGCTGTATAAGCCCAGAACAGACTTACTGAGCTGTGAGAACTACACTGAAGCAATAATTCTCCTTTTATTATTTTCTCTCTTATTTTTAGAAAAAAGGACTAAGAGGTGCTTGCATATTTTAATGTACTTCACTATTATATCCTATTATTATACTAAATCCCACTAGGGACACAGTAAAAATTTACAGGTATTTTATTATTTTATATGACATATTTTTAAGGATTAACAGGTGTGAGATAGCTTTATCATATAGTTCTCCAACTCCAGAATAAATTATATGTATATTTTATTATTTGTTTCCTGCTCTCTTTATTGAGAAACAAATGAATATAAGGCATAGAAATGCTAGTTCTGAAAAGAAAGGAAAACGTATTGTAGGTTAACTGATCTGGCAATAACATACCTGTACTATTATGCATTTTTGTGAAAAAAAACATTGAGAACATTGTGGAATACAGTAACCTTTAAAAGCCAAAATTTAGTGACATTTATTATTATTATCATTGTTTATTTCTGTGGTGCCACAAGGTTTCCGCAGCGCCTGCCAATACATAGATGAGCAAAGAACAATACAAGAAAGAATGTGATTTACAGTGTAAATGCAAATTAGGACAAATACATAAATAAAAATAAAGTAAATAAAAAGACAGTTGCAACAGTGGACACTGATGCAATTATAACAGTGGCAGAGATATATTCTAAGAAAAGCACATGGGGAGAGAGGGCCCTGCTCATTAGAGCTTACATTCTAAAGGTATAGGGCAGACAAACTGGGGTGACACAGCTGGGATAGAAGCAAACATAAACATAGGGTTAGGATGAGAGATGGTTGGATTTACCGTTTAAAGTTTTGTAGTGGGGTGGCAAGTCTGATAGGGAGGGGTAGAGAATTTCAGAGATACGGTACACAATGACCAAAGTCCTGGAGGCGGGAATGGGAGGGAGTAACCAGTTTGCAGGAAAGGCGATGTGCATTTGTGGAGCAGAGAGGACGGGTGGGAGTGTAAAGAGAGACAAGGTCAGATATGTAGGTGGGAGAAGAATGGGTGATGGCTTTGTAAGTAAGTGTAAGGAGCTTGAATTGTATTCTGAAGGGAAAGGGGAGCCAGTGCAGGGCTTGTAAGAGAGGGGATGTGGACATTGTATGCAGGGCCGGTGCAAGGCACCGGAGCGCCCCAGGTGAGTTGGGGTGGGGGCGCCCCGGTGCCGGGGAGGGGGGGAGGGGGGGTACCTGTCCTGCGGCGCTGTGTATTTAAATCTGGCGGCGGAGGCAGTGGGGGTCCCTGCAGTCCATTAGAAATCACGAGCGCTATCCGCCGGGCTATGCGGAAGCGCTTCTAGTGTGAAAACACTGGCAGAGTTTTCACACTAGAAGCGCTTCCGCATAGCCCGGCGGATAGCGCTCGTGATTTCTAATGGACTGCAGGGACCCCCGCTGCCTCCGCCGCCAGATTTAAATACACAGCGCCGTAGGACAGGTACCCGGGCGGCACAAAATGCCGCCCTCCAGTGGCCGGCGCCCTAGGCAAATGCCTAGATTTGCCTAGTGGTGGCGCCGGCCCTGATTGTATGTTTGGAGAGGAAGAGGAGACGGGCAGCAGCATTGAGGATAGATTGGAGTGGAGAGAGGTGTTTTACAGGGAGGCCAGAAAGTAGTAGGTTACAGTAGTCTAATCTCGATATAACTAGTGAGTGGATGAGGGTCTTTGTAGCATCCTGGGTGAGATAGGGTCTGATCCTGGAAATATTTTTGAGGTGGAAACGACAGGACTGTGATGCTAAATTTGTGGTTTAAAGGAGAGAAAGAAATCAAGAGTGATGCCAAGGCAGCGTACTTGGTGGCTAGAGGAGATCGTTGTTCCATCAATAGAAAGTGGAATTGTGGAAGGTGAGGTACTGTAATGTGGGAGGGCGGGAAGATGATCAGCTCAGTCTTAGACATGTTTTGTTTAAGAAAGTGCTGAGACATCCAAGAAGAGCTAGCGTAGAGACAGTTAGAAATACGAGTGAGGAGATCAGGAGAGAGATCAGGAAAGGAGAGGTAGATTTGAGTATCATCAGCATAAAGGTGATATTGGAAGTCGAATTAGCTCACCTAGCGATGACGTACAGAGAGAAAAGGAGAGGACCAAGAACAGAGCCTTGGGGGACACCTACTGACAGTGGAAGTGCAGGGTTGGTTAGTCATGACAAGAGACAGAGAAGGAACGGTCAGAGAGGTACGTAGATAGCCAAGAGAGAGCAGTATCACACAGACCAAGGGAGTGAAGGATTTGGAGGAGGAGGGGGGTGGTCAACAGTGTCAAAAGCATCAGAAAGGTCAACAAGAATAAGTACAGAGTAGTGGCCTTTAGATTTGGCAGCATGAAGATCATAGCAGACTTTAGTGAGAGCAGATTCAGTGGAGTGGAGTGGATGGAAGGCAGACTGGAATGGATCAAGCAGGGAGTGGGAGGAAAGAAAGGCAGTAAGGCAGTTATAGATAATATGCTCAAGGAGTTTGGAGGCAAAAGGGAGGAGAGAAATGGGTCAGTAGTTAGCGAGAGAATTAGGATCAAGGGTAGGTTTTTTAAGAATAGGAGAGACAAGAGCATGCTTGAAGGTCGAAGGGACAATACTCGATGAGAGAGATAGATGGAAGAGGTAGGCAAGATGGGAACAGGCAGAAGGAGAGAGGAATGGGAGGAGGCGGGAGGGGATAGGGTCAGATGGGGAGGTGGCGAGGGGAGAGGAACGGATGAGGCCCATGATTTCCTTACCAGATACATGGGAGAAGGATGTCAGAGTTGGTAAGGGAGGGAGAGGAAGTGGTAGGTTGCAGGTGGTCTAGTTGGATGTGATGTCCTGACCTATGGAGTCAATTTTGGATGTAAAGTAAGTGGCAAAGTCAAGAGCAGAGAGTGAGGAGGGGAGGAGGAGGTGGGCAGAGGAGGGAATTGACAGTGGCAAAGAGGCGCCAGGGATTTATAGGTGGAGAGGGAGGAGATGAGGTTCTTGAAGTATGACTGTTTAGCAAGGGAAAGGGCAGCACTGAAGGATGAAAGCATAAGTTTGAAATGGAGGGAGTCTGCCTTGGAGCGTGATTTCCTCCAATGTCGTTCAGCAGTACGTGAGCATTTTTGCAGGTATCTGGTGCATTTGGTGTGCCAGGTTTGGGGTGTTCATTTGCGAGGGTGAATAGTGGTTGGTGGAGTGACAGAATCAAGAGCAGAAGTGAGGGAAGCATTATATAGGGAAGTGGCCAGTTCAGGACATGAGAGAGAGATAATAGGAGAGAGAAGTGAGTCAAAGAGGGAGGATAGGGAGGTGGTGTCAATAGCCTTGATGTTATGCTTGGTGGTTGTAGTTTTTGGAGGTGGAGATGGAGAAGCAGTGAGGCACAAGTTAAAAGAGAGAAGGTGATGGTCAGAGAGTGGGAAAGGGAAGTTGGAGAAATCAAAAAATATCACAACGATAGGTAAAGACCAGATCAAGTGAGCTTCCATTTACATGGGAGGGTGAGGAGGTCCACTGGGGGAGACCAAGAGAAGATGTCAGGTTAAGGAGTTTTGGGGCAGAGGTTTCTTTGGGAATGTTGATAGGAATGTTGAAGTCACCTAAGATAATAAGAAGGAATATCAGAAGAAAGGAAGTGTGGAAGCCAGCAAGAAAAGTTGCCAAGGAATTTTGAGGGAGCGCCAAGTGGGCGATAAATGACAGCAAGTCGAAAATTAACAGGTTGGAAGAGGCGTATATCGTGGTCTTCAAATTTAGAGAATGTAAGAGATGGTTCTGGGGTAAGAGTTGGAAGGAGAACTAGAGGGTAGTAGGACTCCAACGCGACCACTATGGTGGCCATCTGGTCGGGGTGTATGCAATAATGTAAGACCACTAGCAGAGAGGGCAGCAGGAGAAGTAGTGGTAGAGGGGGTGATCCAGGTCTTAGTAATGGCTAGGAGATGGAGGGAGTTGGAAATAAAGAGGTCATGAGTGGGAACCAGTTTATTACAGAGCGATCTGGCATTCCACAGAGCACAGCATAAGGGGTGTGAAGTTTTAGGACAGATGTGGATGAGATTGCAGGGTTGCTATAGCGCTCAGGCAAGAATGATTTGGAAGGCATGGATACAGCAGGTGTAGTAATGGTGCTGACCTCTGAGCTTGGAACGGAAACAGCAGAAGTTGGGCAGGGAAGGAGTACAGTGTGATACTGATCATGGAGAGGTGCGGTGACAGTTGGAGGAGGGAGAGAGCAGGGCTGAATGTTGGGGTACAGGGCCTGTGGTGGGGCAGCAGTGAGAGACAGTGAGATAACAGGAGAGAGTAGGAAGGGAAGTAGAGGAGAGGATGGAAGACAGAGTGGAGGAGAGAGTAGAAGATGTAGGAGACTAGGGGCCTTATTCTAGTTCACTCTTTCTGACAAAAACCTTCTTAGATGGACAAAACCATGTGCACTGCAGGGGTCAGATGTAAAATGTGCAGAGGGAATTAGATTTGGGTTAGTTATTTTGTTTCCAACTAGGGTAAATACTGGCTGCTTTATTTTTACACCGCAATATAGATCTCACTTTGAAGTAAAACCCCACCCGATCTAATTCTCTCTGCACAAGTAACATCTGCCCCACCTGCAGTGCACATGGCTTTTTCCATCTAAGAAGGCATTTGTCAGAAAGAGTGAACCAAAATAACCCCCTAGGAGAGAAGGACATAGGTGGTAATATGGGGTAGAATAATGGATTAGATAGACAAGGCGTGTTGGGGGGTAGTGATAGCCTGGACATAGTGTAGGTGAAGTGAACAGGGTGGAAATACAATGAAAACATAAATAATAAATAAAAACATTTGGAAAAGGAGTGGCAGCTGAATAAGAAACAGAGCAGTATAATTGCTGAATTGGAGGAGAGAGAATTACCAGCTGATGCACAAGGCATGTAATGTATGGCTAAATTACACAGGTTACTAGTGAGGCAGAAGTATAGTTTAGAGGTTAAGAAATTGCAGTATGTTTGGTAATGTAAACAATAACTCAGTGTTCCTACAACTAGTAAGCTTCACTGATGTCATTACACACCCAAGCATTTACAGTGACAGGAAATAGTTATTAACAAATAGGTTGTAAAATGATCACAGAGAATGTGGCATGATAGAAATGAACACACATGAGAGCAATTCCAGATGTGGATGTAGTTTGAAGGAGTTGCACTCCTGTTGGTTGTTAGTTTCCTTCAGTTTCTGTCCAGTTTAAGTCCAGGCTGACGGTATGCAAATGTAATTTTTTTACTTTGGAACTTCCTGCTTTGGATCTTCCTACTTAGGATTCTGACAAAATTTCTAAAGCCAGATTACTATAGCCAGCCAAGGCTTGGTCAGCTTCCTATACTCTAATAAGTAGGTCTGTAAAAGCTGTTTCTAAGTTCATTGAGACCCTACCCAGTGCCCTCTCCCACTAGAGAAAGTGAGCAATAAAACTGACATAAGCAAATGGTGAGATGTTACAGGCCATGTCCCAGTCACTAGTCAATTCTAAATCACTTTCTAATTTTAAAAAGATATTTGTACATTTAGTAATGGTATTTTTACCTAAGAAAATGCAGTATGCAAATCAGAGTGATGCTAGTTCAAAAATGATCGCAGCATGTAATGTTATTTTTACCTGCAATGACAAGAGAAGAAGAAGACTGACTGCCTGACTGAAATCTTATGGTGTGTACACACGGTGAGATTCCCTTTCTATTTGACAGATTTGAGTGCTAAGCAATGTTTGCTAACTGTACTATTTACATACAATTCATACAATCTACATTTGATTTGCACTATATAGTCATTGCTGCCCTGTCTATCTGGGTTTTGATTTGTGCTGTGACGGGAGCACGCATCGGCATTGCAATGTAAAAAACCTGTGCGATCTGCATGCGATCTGCATGCGATATTGACTATATAGTCAAAATCTAATGTCAAATCTCACCGTGTGTACAGATGGACAGACAATTCTCCAACATCCACCTCCTGCCCCCTGATTCTCCCCTCAATAGAGCACAAGGTGGCCGGCTAGGGGGTACATATGGAGCCCTCGTCATCTAGCCCTTTAATAGGATTAAGTGCGTAATAGGATTAATCTACTAAACCCCTACTGTATTGTTCTATGTACTGTATTGCTGCTGAGAACAATAGGATAGAAATGGCTAGCCATGGTGAGCCATGGCCTAAGGAAGATAGTTGAGAGGTGCTACATCTGTATATGATGCAAATCCCATCATCATAGCCAACCGCAATACAGTGCATATGTACTCATACTGTAAAGCAGGGAGGTGGAGCCATGATGATGCATTTGTGCCCGCCTCTGGACTGATCACTTGTGTGCCGGTCACAACCCCTATATGCCAAGTGGGCTACCTCCTCCTAAACTATAGGACAGCCGAGTTGGTAACTATTCTACATGCAAGCAGGGCAGCCATCATGGGATCGAAAAGAAAGGGTGAGAAGGTGTAGATTGCGCTTAAAGCAGCTCTTGGTTAAAGTGACAGTGGAAGGGTAACACAACACCCTTTACATAGAATTGAAGGAGAAGGTAACTGTGACTTAAATGATGAGCGCTAAAATATATAATGGTAGTACTCCCCTGATTTTGATGTTCTTCCACGGAGCTCCTCAACAGGTTTATTGGGAGTAGTATATGTGGAGAGAAAATTTGTGGAGATACCTCGTATAGTACTGATATTTCAATTTGTATATAAAATTCCAAAGCAATCCTATATCTATGCTTAAATAACAAAATATATACGGGGAGTTCTCCCCTTCTCAAGTTACTCACAAGTGTCGGAGTAAATCAGGCATGTCAAAAATTCTTGTTGCATCCAAAGAAATAAGAAGTTCTGCAGTCACAACTAAGATAAAAATAGTTTGACTTTATTATAATGTTTAAAATAGTAAGTGTAGAACAAATGGGGTACTCATCTTATGGGTTCACAGGGGTCAGCTGAGAGGTGGTATCACCAGGAAGTAACGGGGCCCCGTTTCCTGGAGTGGTCAGCAGTCCTTTGTCCCAAAGTGGTGAGGTCCCCCGGTACAGGTCAGTCAGCACCAACGCGTTTCGATCGGCATCGGATCTTTATCAAGGTGTTGCTGACTGACTGGGCTGCAGGGTTTAAATACCCTGTGAGTGATTACTGATGATGATCTCCTGTGTAGAGTCCGGGCAGTATGTATATATCAATAGTTCTTCATAGTTTTTTATGTCCCCTATTGTGTTATCCATGTTCCTGGGCAGTGTAGTTTCTAGTATAGTTCCGGCCGGCGGCCATCTTGCTTCCGGCGGACGTGACGTTCGTGCAGCGTCTGACGGCGTCCTTGTTGTCATGGTGCTTGTTGCCGTCTCCCGATTGGTTTGTATATTCGTTTTCTATGGTTGATCTTTTGCGCAGCCATCTTGTGATTGGCAGCGCTGTACATCAGCTTATTCTTCGGCGGACATCTTTCGATTGGTGTTTTCCCCGGCGGACATCTTTTGGTTGGCTGTGTCTGTCAATCGTCCTTTTTAATGTACCAGGCTGCATCTTGGAATTTATCTAGATATAACAAAGATTATGTTTGGAGGATATCCATATCTTTCATAAAGGTGCATTTTCATTTGAAAGAGGCATTTATTTTCGTAAAGTGAACTAGTGCTAATGTGGAGAGAGCTAAAGTGACATTGTGCTTATAGATATTCCGGAAGATGTTAGAGGAGTAAAAAATAGTTTAATATTTGATTCCAAAATTACTTTAAGTTAATAAAAATTTGTAAAAATATGTAAAAGCCTAAAAAATCTGAATACGTTAGAAAGATAAAATATAAAAAGTAAAAATATTAAAGGAACCATTTTAGTTCGAAGTCCCTATTCAGACCAATGGGTTCTAAGGTCCTACAATTGTATATGCACTGCATTTCTTTCTGTGCAAGACGTTTTGCAAGATTTTTATCTCTCTCGGTAGTTTGTATTTGTTTAATCCCCCAAAAACCAGAAATGTTGTGGATTGAGCAGTTATGTTCTTTTTTGAAATGTGCCGCTAAAGGGTGTGCTTCTAAACCCTTTTTTATATTTCTGAGGTGTTCTGCAATGCGGGTTTTAAGGGGGCGAGAGGTTCGTCCGATGTACCACTTATTGCACGTGCATTTGATGGCGTAGATAACGCTTGAAGTATTGCATGTGATGAAATCCGTTATTTTCATTTCTTGTTCATTAATAATTACGGATTCTGTTTTTGATGTGGATGGTGCTGTTGTATTTTTGCACCCCATGCAGAGGCCGCATCTGTAGAAACCCTTTGATCTGTTATAGCTATATCTTATTTGATCGCCCATGTGTAGGCTTCTGACTAGCTTATCCTTTATATTGGCTGCTTTTCTATAAATGTGTTTCGGCTTTTTTGGCAGCAAGGGTCCAATTATCGGATCCTTTTGGATAATGGACCAATGCTTTTTGAAAGATTTTTCTATTTCGTAGTGCTGGGCATTGAAATCTGTGATGAATGCCCACTGATAATCAGAATTGGTTTCTTTGTTTGTTCCATTTGGTTGCAGTAGTTCTTGTCTTCCTACTTCTTGTGCTGCTCTTATTCCTTTCTCGATGTATTCTTCTTTATATCCGCAATTTTGGAATGATTTCTTCATTTCCTTAGCCTGTGATTCATAAATATCTATTTCTGTGCAGTTTCTTTTTAATCGTTTGAACTGGCCATTGGGGATGTTTGAAAGCCAGTTCACATGGTGGCAGCTGTCGGCATAGATGTACGTGCTCGAGTCCGTCGGTTTCTGAAAAGTTTTAGTGCAGATGTTTCCATTTTTTATATATATTGTGAGATCTAGATAATTAATGCTGATTTTATCAATCATAAAGGTAAGTTTGATGTTGTATATATTATTGTTGAGGTAATTGCAAAAAGACTGTAAGGTTTCCTTGTCTCCTTTCCAAATAAATATAATGTCGTCGATGTAGCGCGACCAGGACACCAGGTTTGCCTTATATGGGTTCTGTTCCCAGATAACTTCATTTTCCCAGTGACCCATAAATAAATTCGCGTAACTGGGGGCAAACCTGGTGCCCATGGCCGTGCCTGTGCTTTGGAGATAAAAACAACCTTTAAAAATGAAGTAGTTATGCTGTAAAATAAATAAAATTGCTTCCAAAATGAATTCTTGTAGCTGGGGTTCCAATTCTGATTTTTCAAGGGCCGCTTTTGCGGCACTAATACCTTGATCATGGTTAATAATGGTATATAAGGAACTTACGTCCGCACTAACCAGGTGCCCATGGCCTTGCCTGTGCTTTGGAGATAAAAACAACCTTTAAAAATGAAGTAGTTATGCTGTAAAATAAATAAAATTGCTTCCAAAATGAATTCTTGTAGCTGGGGTTCCAATTCTGATTTTTCAAGGGCCGCTTTTGCGGCACTAATACCTTGATCATGGTTAATAATGGTATATAAGGAACTTACGTCCGCACTAACCAGATAATAATCATCTTTCCATTCGATATGATTTAAAATATTTAAAATGTCTCGAGTATCTTTTAAATGTGATTTATTCTTAAAAACAAGCGGTTGGAGATAAAAATCAATCATTTCTGAAAGATTAGCTGTTATAGAGTCTATACCCGAGACAATGGGGCGTCCCGGGGGGTTTACAGGGTCCTTATGAATTTTGGGTAAAACGTATATAGCGGGTATTTGGGGATTTTCTATGCAAATGAATTTTCTTTCCTTGGTATTTAATACGTTCTCATATTTATTTACAAGGGTTTCTAAGTTAGCTTTGTATGTTATGGTTGGGTCTTTCTTTAGTTTTCTATATGTTGTTTCATCATTTATTTGTCTATATACTTCTTCCTCATAGGTTTTGGTATCTAGGATTACAATTCCCCCCCCCTTGTCCGCGGGTTTGATGACTATTTGATCATTTTTCTGTAAGTCATTCAGTGCCCTTCTTTCCTTATAATTTAGGTTGCAGTTGATTTTTTTCGTCTTTACTTTCTTCATATCATCCATTACTTGTACTGCGAATGTATCTATAAAGCTCCCTTTGAGGTGAGCGGGATAAAAGGTGGACTTCGGCCTAAACATGGAAGTGGTTCCTTCCTCTGCCTCGTCTGTAGTCTCCTTTGTGAGAAAGAATTTCTTAATGGTGAGTTTCCTCACATATTTCTGTATGTCAACGAACAGCTCGAATTCGTTGATTTTCGCAGTCGGTGCGTATTTCATACCTTTTTCAAGTACTTTCCGTTCTTCTTCTTTTAGGATGTAGGCACTCAGGTTAAATAATTTAACTTTCCCCTCAATTTTTTCTTCTGATGTTTTATCTGCATCTATTCTTTCCGGGTTTATGGTTTTTGACTTTCTTTTATTTTTATTTGTATTTTTATTTTTATTTTGGCCTCCTCTCTTTCCTCTTTTTGTATATTTTATCTTGGACGGTTGTTGTACCGTTTCTTCTCTAAAAAATTGCGTGAATTGTAACTATGTTCATTATTCAAGGGTCCATATCGATTGTGTGTTGGTAACGGACTTCTTTCTGGTCTGTATCTTGAATGTATCTCATGTCTTTCGTAATTTTCTTTATGATTCCTATCTGATTCATAGTGTCGTCTTCCATGTCTCCACTCTGGTGATTCTCTTCGTTCTGGTCTGGTATATTCATCTCTCCAGTTTGTTCTTCTATGTCTCTGATCACCATATTCTCTCCTTTGGGGATATGAGTCTATTCTATTATTGTAGTACTGTTTTCTCCCTTGGTATCCTTTTGTTCTTATTGGTGTTCTATTATGCTCTCTTTCTGTTTCTGTCCTTAGTGTGGTTATGTTTTTGTGTTGTTGATCTTCCGTATTTCTTTCTCCTTTCGGTTTGGTATCCCTAAGGAATTTCCTTATCTTTCTTTCCTTTAGTTGAGTTTCAGCTTTCTGAAGACGTGATTGTATTTCCTCCTCTAGCTCTATATATTCAGGCATGTTGTTAAACGGGGTAATGAGTTTTTTACTCGCTTCGATTTTAATGCCCAGATCTTTTAATTCTGTCATTCTCTCTCTGATAATGAGGGTCATCAGTGAGAATGAACATTCTTTGAGAATTTTTTCCCAATCTGCCTGGAATTGATCTGAGGAGGAGGTGAATGAGGCTTTTTTCTCTATGGTGAGTCCTTTAGGGACGATTCTATTGCTTATGTATTTTTCTAATGTGGCCACTTCCCACCATATTCGACTTTCTTTTAGTAGATCTTTTTCTAGAGACTTCATGATGTTATCTAGGTTGACATCTAGAACATCAATGTTCTCTTCTACTAGACTGAATAATGATCCAGCTTTGGTTAGTCTATTTTCCCTTAAGGAAAACATAATTTTAGCAGCAATCCGCTCCTTTTCTTTAGTGTTGAAAGATAGTATCGAAAAGAAAGGGTGAGAAGGTGTAGATTGCGCTTAAAGCAGCTCTTGGTTAAAGTGACAGTGGAAGGGTAACACAACACCCTTTACATAGAATTGAAGGAGAAGGTAACTGTGACTTAAATGATGAGCGCTAAAATATATAATGGTAGTACTCCCCTGATTTTGATGTTCTTCCACGGAGCTCCTCAACAGGTTTATTGGGAGTAGTATATGTGGAGAGAAAATTTGTGGAGATACCTCGTATAGTACCTCGTAGAGTACTTGAAAAAGGTATGAAATACGCACCGACTGCGAAAATCAACGAATTCGAGCTGTTCGTTGACATACAGAAATATGTGAGGAAACTCACCATTAAGAAATTCTTTCTCACAAAGGAGACTACAGACGAGGCAGAGGAAGGAACCACTTCCATGTTTAGGCCGAAGTCCACCTTTTATCCCGCTCACCTCAAAGGGAGCTTTATAGATACATTCGCAGTACAAGTAATGGATGATATGAAGAAAGTAAAGACGAAAAAAATCAACTGCAACCTAAATTATAAGGAAAGAAGGGCACTGAATGACTTACAGAAAAATGATCAAATAGTCATCAAACCCGCGGACAAGGGGGGGGGAATTGTAATCCTAGATACCAAAACCTATGAGGAAGAAGTATATAGACAAATAAATGATGAAACAACATATAGAAAACTAAAGAAAGACCCAACCATAACATACAAAGCTAACTTAGAAACCCTTGTAAATAAATATGAGAACGTATTAAATACCAAGGAAAGAAAATTCATTTGCATAGAAAATCCCCAAATACCCGCTATATACGTTTTACCCAAAATTCATAAGGACCCTGTAAACCCCCCGGGACGCCCCATTGTCTCGGGTATAGACTCTATAACAGCTAATCTTTCAGAAATGATTGATTTTTATCTCCAACCGCTTGTTTTTAAGAATAAATCACATTTAAAAGATACTCGAGACATTTTAAATATTTTAAATCATATCGAATGGAAAGATGATTATTATCTGGTTAGTGCGGACGTAAGTTCCTTATATACCATTATTAACCATGATCAAGGTATTAGTGCCGCAAAAGCGGCCCTTGAAAAATCAGAATTGGAACCCCAGCTACAAGAATTCATTTTGGAAGCAATTTTATTTATTTTACAGCATAACTACTTCATTTTTAAAGGTTGTTTTTATCTCCAAAGCACAGGCACGGCCATGGGCACCAGGTTTGCCCCCAGTTACGCGAATTTATTTATGGGTCACTGGGAAAATGAAGTTATCTGGGAACAGAACCCATATAAGGCAAACCTGGTGTCCTGGTCGCGCTACATCGACGACATTATATTTATTTGGAAAGGAGACGAGGAAACCTTACAGTCTTTTTGCAATTACCTCAACAATAATATATACAACATCAAACTTACCTTTATGATTGATAAAATCAGCATTAATTATCTAGATCTCACAATATATATAAAAAATGGAAACATCTGCACTAAAACTTTTCAGAAACCGACGGACTCGAGCACGTACATCTATGCCGACAGCTGCCACCATGTGAACTGGCTTTCAAACATCCCCAATGGCCAGTTCAAACGATTAAAAAGAAACTGCACAGAAATAGATATGTATGAATCACAGGCTAAGGAAATGAAGAAATCATTCCAAAATTGCGGATATAAAGAAGAATACATCGAGAAAGGAATAAGAGCAGCACAAGAAGTAGGAAGACAAGAACTACTGCAACCAAATGGAACAAACAAAGAAACCAATTCTGATTATCAGTGGGCATTCATCACAGATTTCAATGCCCAGCACTACGAAATAGAAAAATCTTTCAAAAAGCATTGGTCCATTATCCAAAAGGATCCGATAATTGGACCCTTGCTGCCAAAAAAGCCGAAACACATTTATAGAAAAGCAGCCAATATAAAGGATAAGCTAGTCAGAAGCCTACACATGGGCGATCAAATAAGATATAGCTATAACAGATCAAAGGGTTTCTACAGATGCGGCCTCTGCATGGGGTGCAAAAATACAACAGCACCATCCACATCAAAAACAGAATCCGTAATTATTAATGAACAAGAAATGAAAATAACGGATTTCATCACATGCAATACTTCAAGCGTTATCTACGCCATCAAATGCACGTGCAATAAGTGGTACATCGGACGAACCTCTCGCCCCCTTAAAACCCACATTGCAGAACACCTCAGAAATATAAAAAAGGGTTTAGAAGCACACCCTTTAGCGGCACATTTCAAAAAAGAACATAACTGCTCAATCCACAACATTTCTGGTTTTTGGGGGATTAAACAAATACAAACTACCGAGAGAGATAAAAATCTTGCAAAACGTCTTGCACAGAAAGAAATGCAGTGCATATACAATTGTAGGACCTTAGAACCCATTGGTCTGAATAGGGACTTCGAACTAAAATGGTTCCTTTAATATTTTTACTTTTTATATTTTATCTTTCTAACGTATTCAGATTTTTTAGGCTTTTACATATTTTTACAAATTTTTATTAACTTAAAGTAATTTTGGAATCAAATATTAAACTATTTTTTACTCCTCTAACATCTTCCGGAATATCTATAAGCACAATGTCACTTTAGCTCTCTCCACATTAGCACTAGTTCACTTTACGAAAATAAATGCCTCTTTCAAATGAAAATGCACCTTTATGAAAGATATGGATATCCTCCAAACATAATCTTTGTTATATCTAGATAAATTCCAAGATGCAGCCTGGTACATTAAAAAGGACGATTGACAGACACAGCCAACCAAAAGATGTCCGCCGGGGAAAACACCAATCGAAAGATGTCCGCCGAAGAATAAGCTGATGTACAGCGCTGCCAATCACAAGATGGCTGCGCAAAAGATCAACCATAGAAAACGAATATACAAACCAATCGGGAGACGGCAACAAGCACCATGACAACAAGGACGCCGTCAGACGCTGCACGAACGTCACGTCCGCCGGAAGCAAGATGGCCG
Organism: Crinia signifera; assembly: GCF_055691185.1. NCBI lineage: Eukaryota > Metazoa > Chordata > Amphibia > Anura > Myobatrachidae > Crinia > Crinia signifera. Next base: position 270,890,613 of record NC_139218.1, read on the forward strand.
CCGGCCGGAACTATACTAGAAACTACACTGCCCAGGAACATGGATAACACAATAGGGGACATAAAAAACTATGAAGAACTATTGATATATACATACTGCCCGGACTCTACACAGGAGATCATCATCAGTAATCACTCACAGGGTATTTAAACCCTGCAGCCCAGTCAGTCAGCAACACCTTGATAAAGATCCGATGCCGATCGAAACGCGTTGGTGCTGACTGACCTGTACTGGGGGACCTCACCACTTTGGGACAAAGGACTGCTGACCACTCCAGGAAACGGGGCCCCGTTACTTCCTGGTGATACCACCTCTCAGCTGACCCCTGTGAACCCATAAGATGAGTACCCCATTTGTTCTACACTTACTATTTTAAACATTATAATAAAGTCAAACTATTTTTATCTTAGTTGTGACTGCAGAACTTCTTATTTCTTTGGATGCAACAAGAATTTTTGACATGCCTGATTTACTCCGACACTTGTGAGTAACTTGAGAAGGGGAGAACTCCCCGTATATATTTTGTTATTTAAGCATAGATATAGGATTGCTTTGGAATTTTATATACAAATTGAAATATCAGTACTATACGAGGTATCTCCACAAATTTTCTCTCCACATATACTACTCCCAATAAACCTGTTGAGGAGCTCCGTGGAAGAACATCAAAATCAGGGGAGTACTACCATTATATATTTTAGCGCTCATCATTTAGCCATCATGGGATGTCTGTGGGGACTCCAGTCCCAGGGCCAAACAGAAAGGGGGCCCCTGACCGGAGTCTCTCAAGTATAATTTGTCATAAGCAAAGTTCACATTTCCCTTGAAGCAATGTAGAGGTAGAAGGAGGAGGAGGTGAATGTGTACCCAGCTTAAGGTTAATGCGTGCTCTGTTGAATAAAGTGGGCAGCCAGGCAAGACGCTCTAAAGTTACCAAATCTGTGTCTCACAAGCTATGAAATGAAAGGTGAAAGAAACAAAGGAGACCGCGACACAACCAACCAAAGCGGGGACAGAAATGGGGATACTAAAGTCAAGAATTATTTTAATTTTTGTTTCTCTATATATTGCAGCAATAAGAAATCCTTTACCAGGGCATGTTATCGTAAAGGTCTTGGGTGGGCATGGGCTCGGTACAGAGCTTGTGCCAGTGAGGCCTTTGCATGCATGAGTTGTGATTGTAAGATGTAACCATAGACTAATAAATAGGCCCATTTGACACAACTAGGTAGTCTCTTTTGAGTACAGACTGTGAACAACCTGACTGTCTTTGCAAAATACATGAAGAAAAAAGCATCTCAATTAAAATCTTGCGGTATCTAACTTAACTGACATTTGATGGGTCACCTGTCCTAGATAATAACGTGACAGGAGTTAAACATTTATAGACCAGGATGAGCAGCCTGCACAAGGGAGGAGATTTGTTCTGTTCCTGATAACAGATAAATATTACTTTCTCTCTTTCCAAAAAAATAATATACTTTTATTAAAAATACAATTATTTTTTATCAACATTGTTTCATGTTCTGTTTCTTCTTGTAAACAACTCTAATCATAATCTTCGGTACTTGTTTCCTAGCACGGCACCCATCGCATCGTATACCATAAGCCTATATGGTAAATGATGCGATGCGACATGATATTGTACAATAAAAAATCGTATACGATTTTTTTATTGTACAACCACCCTGATGGGTACTTACAATGTTAAATGGCCCCCCACTATCAACGCCAACCCGAAGCGTGGTGAGCGCAGCGAGCCCGCGAGGGGCGGCGGTATGTGTCCTACGACCTTTTCATACCCCCACTATCCCCGTCGATGTGGAGTTGATTTTAGATAGTGTGGCGAGCGCAGCGAGCCACCGAGCCCGAAGCACGGCGAGCGCAGCGAGCCCCGTGTGGGGACGCGGAATACATGTAAAGTAATAAGTAATACAATCAAAAAATCATATGGGGGTGCATTTAACATTGAAAGCACCCATTAGGGTGCTTATACAATTAAAAATCGTATCGCATCGCATGTGGCTATATGGCATGCGATGCATAAGATGCCATAAGATGGAAATCATGGGGTCCGTGCTAGGAAACAATTACCTAATCTTCTATGCTGCGCTTATGTCACTATCTTCTTACTGTTGTGTGGTCTAAATCTCATTATGGGATAAAAAAAAAGGCTACTGTTACTAAAGTCATGTCTCATAAACCCATCTAAAATAAATGAGTAACAAATAGCTTCTTATTTAAGTATACCTTTGTACATACAGGGGGCTAACGTACTAACTGACCTGGGGCAGTACACAATGACCTTCTCTGGTGCTGTATGTCTTCCTAATGCTGGGTACACACTGGGTGATTCCCGTGACCGCCAAGATAGTTAACTTTATTGGTGGTGCCGTGGGAGAACTGTCACCCCCACTGCGTACATGCAGTTACATGACCCACGGCCATGCACATCGTTCGTCAATAATATTGACTGTGTATCCTGAACGATACATATGCAATATCATCAACTATACCGATATTGTCAATATCATTGACGATTTATCACCACGCATGCACCCAGCTGTCAACTGATGCATGCACCGTTTCATCACTTCAGTTTGTAGAGAAAGATAGTAGTGGGGCAGATGTATTAAGCCTGGTAGATAAACTGGAGATAAAGTGGAAGGAGATAACACACCAGCCAATCAACTCCTAACTGTCATATTTCAAACACAGCTAATGCGTTATCTCCTTCTACTTTATCTCCTGTTTATCTCTTCACCAGGCTTAATACATCTGCCCCACTACTATCTTTTTCTACAAACTGACCATTAAACATCCTAGCACCTCATGTGTGTGTGCCTCTAGCATGTTAAACCTTAACTTAACTTATCTTAACATAAAACCTGAAATAAAGACTCGGAGACATAGGTTTGGCAGAAATTGTTAGCTGATTTATTATTTGAATATTTAAGCTAGTTTTTGATTTGATTAAACTAATTTAAATAAATGGTGGCCAAGAAAGAACGGCTACTAAACTAAACTCCACCCCCAAACTACATTGACTACCACCCAGCCAGGTGGTCTCGCTGCCCCCGAGCGGGAGATCGAGCGAAAGGCCTAAGTCAATGAATAGGCGAGCGCACCAAAAACAATCTATATACGTTGCATAAACGGGTAATGAAGGCTAAGAAACTAGTAACCTGCCAGTCTTTCCCGCCTATCAGCCAACGCGATTAAAACACCCTGAAAAAAAACCCCATTTAAAACCAATTATCACAGGGAAGGGAGGGTGGGAAAATTTCAGCAGGAAAGAGAGGAAGACTCCTCCCTTTCCTGACCCAATATTCAGCTAACTCTGCCATTCCCAAGCACCTTATTGGATCCCCGAGTCACATGCTCCCCAAGGGTCACACACACAGCCTGGGATGTTTAACCCATTCCATGCCTCGTGCTGGCATTACATTAATCTAAACATCCTAGCACCTCATGTGTGTGTACCTCTAGAATGTTAAACCTTAACTTAACTTATCTTAACATAAAACCTGAAATAAAGACTCGGAGACATAGGTTTGGCAGAAATTGTTAGCTGATTTATTATTTGAATATTTAAGCTAGTTTTTGATTTGATTAAACTAATTTAAATAAATGGTGGCCAAGAAAGAACGGCTACTAAACTAAACTCCACCCCCAAACTCAGCATACGTAATCAAACTACCCTACCAAGCGGTATCCACTCGACCTACTACATTGACTACCACCCAGCCAGGTGGCCTCGCTGCCCCTGAGCGGGAGATCGAGCGAAAGGCCTAAGTCAATGAATAGGCGAGCGCACCGAAAACAATCTATATACGTTGCATAAATGGGTAATGAAGGCTAAGAAACTATTAACCTGCCATTCTTTCCCGTCAAGGCATGAACCCTGATCCCAGGGTACAGCCCCGCCACCAGCCTAAGACACCCTAGCAACAACCAGAAGCAGATCCTCCAGAAACATAAACAGCCCCTCTGGAACTAAATGAACCCCATCAGTCCTAAACAGGTGACGGCACTTAAACCTAATCTGTGTATGAGGTATAACAGCACCGCCGGCCGTTAAAACCCACCTTGCAACAGCCGAATTAAGCTTCTGTCTGGCCTCGTCAACCGCCTTAGCATCTCTGGCCCCTCTCCAACAAATACAAGGCACAATAAAAGACCACACTAACCTACAGTGTGGCCAGGCTGCACAAATGGCCTCCAGATCACTCAAGATCTGGGCCCGCAATCTCAATTGGTACATTTTCCCAAGGTTGTTGCCACCGAGATGAAGCACCAGGACTTCGGGCACACCGAACCTGCGAACATTCACCATAAGGAATGACTTCAGGGCGCCCCAAGTCATTCCCCTAACCCCCAACCACCTAATGGATTAAGAGCAAGGAAACTCAGGCCCCTTCCCAGAGGCAATCAACCTAGCAGCCCAATAGATAAAGGAGTGACCCACTACCAACACCTTTAACCTATCGTACCCCACACCTATAAAAAGGAGAAGAAAAAATAAGCCATTAGTAAGGTTGTATTGATATGAAGGGACATGTTATTGGACTAGACCAGGGGTGTCAAACTCAAATTCATCGGGGGCCGCATCAGCAGTTTGGTCACCCTCAAAGGGCCGGTTGTATCTGTAGGTCCCCCTGTATAATTATAATGCCATGACACCACAGGCTGCTCCCCCTGTATAATATAAAATGAATGCCATGACACCACAGGCTGCTCCCCCTGTATAGTAATAATGCCATGACACCACAGACTGCTCCCCCTGTATAATATAATAAAAGTAATGCCATGACACATAAATGATTATACAGGAGGAGCAGCCTGTGGTGTCATGGCATTATTATTATTATACACGGGGACACCTCAGGAAACAGCAGATATATATTTTTTTTTTATTGTGAGTGTGATCCTCATCCTCACATCTCTCTAAGGCCCCTCAACACTGCCGTGTAGTCGCAGTGCACCACACCGGGAAGGTTACGCCTCTTGCGTTCCCTACGTGATAAGGCCGCCTTCTTCCTTCGTTTTGTCCCCTGCGCCAAGTGCCCCGCGGCCTTCTTAGCGTACTTAGCGGCCCGCTTGCGGGCCTTCGCCGCGCTGCCGTGGTCAGACCCACCGGCAGAAGAAGAGGAAGATGAGGTAGAGTGGGTGCCCTGGGAACTACCTGACGACCCCCCAGAAGCAGCCCCTGCCCCCTCCTCATCAGAGGCCTCACCTGCCGACTCTGGCTGAGCAGCCCAGGTATCATCATCCGTGTCGGCATCGTCAGACACGTCTACCTCCTCGCCGACGACATCGTCGGCGTCAGGGAAATCCTCTTCCGTGGCAGTATCATACTCGTCCGGGATGGGGCTGAGCAGCCTGAGGCCCGGCGTGAGGGACCCCGCCTACTGGCCCGCCGTGGGTTGGGTTCAACGGTGTCAGGGTTACGGTCAGACCTTCCCCTCCATCACCGCTACTGCGTCACCCATATCCTGTATGGCCCGCATGAATTGGGAGCAACCCCGGGTGACACCCCTACTGGCCGAAGCCGGTGACCTCCCACTAGCACCTTCACCCCCCGCCTCCCGAGGCATTGCCTGCACCAGGGGAGCCAGAGCCCCAGCAACCGAGGACCAAGCAGCAGAGAGGGCCTCGGGGTCAAAGGCCACGTCGGCAGATCCCGCCACAGGGCACCGACTAGTCCTTCGACCGTGTCAACCACCACGGGCGAAGCTTCTGCCCTGAGCATGTCCAGAACCCCTATGTCCCCCACCCGCAGCGTCACCTCCGGCAAGCCGGGACCTATTGCCCAGCAAAGTGGGCATATATGGCCTCGGGGACCCCGGTGGGGAATCCCTCGCTAACCCCAGATACCGCCGTGCCTCCACACCTCCCCGCGCCCTGGCTGGCGTGCGCGCAAGCGGAGCCCTCCGAGCCCCAGCAGCAGGCTGGGAGCTCTGAATGAGGCCCCTATCAGACCGAGGAGACACACTCCTCTGTGACCCTGCAGCTTCACCCCTCCCGGGACCCCCCCGCCGACTCCTAGCAGGGGCCGGGGCCGGGGATGCTGAGGCAGCATTAGGTCCCCCCCCACCCGCTGACGCGCGCCGCGGCTCCACGCCGCCCACCAGCCGACCCGGAGGAGGCCGCACCCGCAGCCCGGGCGCTGGGGCTAGCAGACACAGCCCTCCTCGACCTGCAGGAGGCGCGGACGCCGTTGCCGCGGGCGATCACGCTGTAAGCGCGTTGGCGGGCAGCTGGGCATCCTCAGAAGCAAAACGGGCAGGCAGCCTGGCAGAACGCCATGGGCGCAGGGACCCTGAGGACATGGCCTAGCAGAGGGAAATATGCTTAATTTAGGACAAGTGGGAGCTCAAGGGAAAAACGTCTACTCACCAAAATTTCAGCAGGAAAGAGAGGAAGACTCCTCCCTTTCCTGACCCAATATTCAGCTAACTCTGCCATTCCCAAGCACCTTATTGGATCCCCGAGTCACATGCTCCCCAAGGGTCACACACACAGCCTGGGATGTTTAACCCATTCCATGCCTAGTGCATTTAACCCATTCCATGCCTAGTGTCATTTAATTTAATATTTAACCACATAAATTATATTTATACGTTATACAGTTTAAAATGCTATCCGTACAGTATTTTGGTTTGTGAGTACACACACATCTCACACTACTGTCTGGTGGAGATTATCAAACACAAATACATACAGAAGCACTGAGCAGGGCATACTAACGCGCGCCTGGAACTTTGATGGTGCCACAACCACAAGGTGCTGTCCCATAGCCCAATATTACACCTCTAAAAGCACTAGAGTATGACCGTTTCATGATAGCAATGACATACACTTTTTTTTACATCCATCTCTAACTGAGACCCGCAGTGCACAATATAAATCCGGTACCCTGCAGTTATTTAACTGTAGCAATTTTTTTGTTGGACTTAAGTTTCCAATTTTGTCCAGGTTACTTCAAATTGATAATAAAATATGATAAATTGATCAAAGCTATGTTTTTTTAAAGCCTGTTTGTGGACATGGAGATGTAGTAATAAGGCCTCCTTAATTATTCATTATAGAAAGTTACATATATTTTTCCTGTCTAGCAAACAATATTTAACAAATTCGTAATTACTAAGTGGCCAGTGTGAAAATCTTGCATGCAAATAGGCAAACAGTACATTTTTAACTTTGATTATACAATACAGAGAACTTAATATTTAAAATGGTACCTCATTTATCAATTTTAGTTAAGTATGAAGGGAGAAAAAATGATCGTCTCCAATATTCAACATCCAGAAATACTATATATGATGATGTTCAGTTAAAGTGAGAAAAAAGGGAAATGCACAAACCAGTACATGTACATGTAAAATACAATATGACGTTTTGTGCAGGATGGGCCTGCTGATAAGCATAAGAATAATGGGCCTTATTCAAATCCGCTCAGTCCCTCCGCTTGTTCGCACAGAGGACCAATGTGCATACGCTGGGTGCTAGCTGGCAGAGCGAACTGCTAGTTCCCCGTCCCGTTCACACCCACCAAGGCGGGCGGGGGGCATGGGGTGGTGGCAAGGGGACGTGCCTTTGGGAATGCCCATGTTTCATGGGTTTTCCCATGAAAACAGTGGGTGTTCCCATGGAAACTAGGCAGTGACACAGCTGCCCTTTTCCCGTACAGGGAACACTCAAAACTAAGGCACCTGGGAGTGTCTTCATTTTGCATGTACATTCCAAATCATTCAATGGACGGCATCCATTGAATGATTTGGCCCCCGCACCCAAGGCTGCAAATGGATGTTTATGCAAAGAAATCGTCGATCGAGGGGGAAGGCGGGCGGCTGTATGAGCGGCAGGCGGAGTTAAAACCACATGCAGCAATGCAAAATTCACAGCACTGCGTGTGAACTAGAATAATGTCCAATGTCTATTGCGTGAATATTATGTAGTATCTTATCACTGCCGATAAATGTATTCAGTATGGTAAATACCTCACATGCTGCTAACATCTAAGTGGTACATTTGCATTCACACTGTCCTTGAAATTTTGTTATGAAGACTTTAGCACTTTCAAAAGCATGGGTACGGGAACTATTATCTGGAAATGCATTCTCCAGAAAGTTCTGAACTGACATTACGATGACATAATTGCTGCTATTCGGTCTGTGATATGTGTTATACACAGTCTTAATAGCCCAATCATAATGCGCTCCTCTAACCATTCTTATGCGCTACTAAGTACTCTAATTGCTAAGTTAATTTTAGGGCACTATGGTGTAAGATGAGTATTTTTAAAATGTTACTTAGCATATTCTAGGTATATTTTTTCCAAATGATGGGAATTTTTTTGACACCCATGTCAGAAACCAGGAAAGTGGTATTGGTGCAGGCAATGTTGTTGAGAAAATGCTGAGTTTATACAGATTCCTGGGGTGTATTTGCACTGTGCATGGTATGCATGTACTGTATGCCGCATCTCAGTATACACAGTAGTACTTACATTGGCTTACTACTGAAATAATATTATTCAGATCTAATCATTTTTCTAACCAACGCAGGAAATAGAATTTTGTATCTCCTATGTCCATAATTACAGTCTATCCTGCTGGTTCGCAGGGTTTCACCTATAAAGAATAGGCAAAACCCCGCTCAGCACAGATCGCTCAACACGCATCGGGTGTGCATCACTTGTATGCCGCGGTGTGTGCTGAGCGTTCTGTGCTTAGCATGTCGCTCAGCACGTATGCCGGCATCGACCCACGTGTACGAGGCTTTACACTCCAGTCTTCACAGTTTAAGATAATCTTCACAGTTTAATATCATCCAACAGGTTCAATATCACCATATAGCAATGATGCGTAAATCCACATGTGTACCCCCATGGCTAACCCATTGTGCTATATGCTCAGAAAAAGGGATAAAAAATGATTCAAGGGGAACATGTAATAGGAAGGCTACTGGGTAGGTGGGGTGCTGGTGGGAGTTGCATAATGGCAGCAGCACGAGTTGCATACGTTGTTAGCCTGAGGCCAGTATCCTATATGGGGCGAGATGTACTAAAGGGAAAATGCGGTAAAACCCCCGTTTTACCGCATTTTCCTATGTACTAAAACCCGTTCGCAGTGATATCGCAAGGCAGGGTATCGCCACCTTTGGGTGGCGATACCCTATAGAAGCCTATGGGCTTCTTTTCGCCGCCCGCCGCGTTGCCGCAACCCCGCCGCCTCGCCGACCCCCCCTTTCCCCCCTCCCTTGGGCTTACCTTCTTGTAGGTCCTCCTGGACCCCAGAAGGTAAGCCCTTCCTCCCCCTAGCAACGCAGCCGGACGTCCTTCCGGCTGCAGGGGGGAGGAGGAAGCGCCGGGGACAGCTTGCTTAGCTGTCCCCGGCGTGAAAGCAGCAGAAGCCGGCTGGGAGGTGACGGAGACCCCCCGCACACCACATTCCAGGTATCGCGGGGGGCCTCCGTCACCGCATCGCGATGCCAGCCGCATATGTTAGAACATATGCGGCGGCATCGCGGCGGGGGGGGGGGGCGCGAAGGGCGGGGATGTATTTTAATACATCCCGCCCTTTGTGCGATCCTTTTTCAGACAATAGAAATGGCCTGATATCTCGATTTTTAACAGATGGTCATTATCGTGCTATTCAACTACAGGCCTTTTTTATTGTCCAAATTGATTTTATATAGTGTGGCGAGCAGCAGCGAGCCACCGAGCCCGAAGTGTGGCAAAAACGTATGTCGACATGTCAACATTTTCACTGTCAACCTTGCTATTGTCGACCTAATGCTTGTATCGACCTTCCAACCATGTCAACATTAGCAATGTCGACCTATTTTATGTGTCAACCTAAGCCATGTCGACCTATATGGGTCGACCTAGTGACCCATACCCTGACAAACAGTATATTCCAAGCATTATATCTTAGCCCCTGCAGGGGCAGTGGAGCAAAACTGGCCTGCAGTGGGATGTGGTCATAAAGTCGACATGCATTAGGTCAACATAGACAAAAGGTCGACATGGTAAAAGTTGACAGGAAAAAGGTTGACATGAGTTGCTATGGGCAACCAATCAGATACTATCTATTATCTTCTAGAATGTGCTAAATAAATAAGATGTAGATTCTGATTGGTTAGCCATGGCAACATCCCATGTGAAATAGAACTCCCATATTAGAAAATCTCCCCCTTTGTCTGTTATTGGGGCGATATTTGATGCACCTGCTCATGCAATTCTACATTCTTTTCAAAATGTTCATCTTTCAGTCATTTTAATGCTTATGAGAGCTCCGATGTTTTTGAATAAGCAACACAGACAATACTATACGCAAGCAGCAAGTTGCTGTTATACCAATTAGATGTAAAGAATATTCCCAGAAATGGCCTTATATACATGCACTAGTAGTGGGAACATACTGTATAACATGATGATGTACAGAATAACCATGTCTTTTCTTCAGTGACTGAAGCAGTGTTACTTTGCTGCCATCTTCTGTTTCTTGCAATCAGTGCTTCAATATGTTTTCTCTACATGCTTTTTTGTTCAGTTGAAGCAAAGTGAAGCAAATGCTGACACCAAAGAGAAATTACCATTACGCCTCCGCATTTTCGAAAAATTCCCCAACAGGCCTCAGATGGTGAAAATCTCCAAACTTCCTTCGGATTTCACAGTTCCTAAAATAAGGTAATTTAGTGTTTTTTTCTTTTGCCTTTCCCACTGTGGATATTTCATGTAATTACCACCCAGCCTGCAACACACGAAACTGCATACCAGGGAATTTTCTAGCCTATTTGGCTCCCAGTGTGAACTGGAAAAAATCTGCAAATCCCCCCCCCATACAGTATACCACACGCCAAAATGTCCATTACACATTATACCACATAGTGCTGCTTACCAGCATGCTTGTTGCCAGGAGAATACATGCTCCTTGCTACGGGTTTCATACTTGTTGCCATGAGGGATTACATGCTCAATGCCAGAGGGGGTTAAATGCTCATTACCATGGTGGATTACGTGCAGGGGCAAACACAGGATTTATAAGCGGGGGGTTGTCAGGATGCTGCTGTTAAATATACCTACGCCAGCATCCCAACTACCGCCTGGAGACCAGTGCCAGAATCCCAAAATCATTTATGACGCCAGTGCCAAACTCCTGACTGCCGGGATGCAAAATGGTCAGTATGCAGGCAGCATGAGCATGCGTCCGGCAAAGGGGGGGGGTTAGGTTTAGGCACTAGTGGGGGAACTTAGGGTAAGGCTATGGATAGGGTTAGGCACTTAGAAGTAGGGATGTATGAGTTCCGATTGGTGGAATTCGGGCACCCCCCAATCTGAACCGCTTTCCGAGCCTGTTCAGGAATTCCCGCCTAGATGCGGGTCTCCGAACCTTGCGAGATACCACCATCGGATCTCACGAGATCCAGACCCTTTAATGGGGCGAGCGGCCAGAAGCCATCTTCACTCCAGACACAGAGAGTGAAGAGGCAGTGCGTCTTGGCCACCTGCCTTCCCGCCATCCAGACCAGTGAAAGTGCTGTACAGTCCAGTCCAGGGATACTGCTGTATAGTTCAGTCCAATGATACTGCTGTATAGTCCAGTCCAGTGAAAGTGCTGTATAGTCCAGTCCAGTGAAAGTGCTGTATAGACAAGTCCAGGGATACTGCTGTATAGTTAAGTCCAGCGATACTGCTGTATAGTCCAGTCCAGTGATACTGCTGTATAGTCCAGTCCAGTGATACTGCTGTATAGTCCAGTCCAGTGAAAGTGTTGTATAGACAAGTCCAGTGATACTGCTGTATAGTCTAGTCTAGTGATACTGCTGTATAGTCCAGTCCAGTGATACTGCTGTATAGTCCAGTCCAGTGAAAGTGCTGTATAGACAAGTCCAGTGATACTGCTGTATAGACAAGTCCAGTGATACTGCTGTATAGTCTAGTCTAGTGATACTGCTGTATAGTCCAGTTCAGTGGTAGTGCTGTATAGTCCAGTCCAGTGATAGTGCTGTATAGTCCAGTCCAGTGATAGCATACCTCCCAACCGTCCCGGATTCGGCGGGACATTCACGATTTATGGCCGATGTCCCGTCGTCCCGGTACTGCTTACCGCAGTCCCGGCTTCCCGAGACGGTTGGGAGATATAAACCACGATAATGGGGCAGATGTATCATAGCAGCGCTTATCGCGCCGCTATGATACTTCCTGCTTCGCCTCAATAGCGAGGCGAAGCAGGAAGGGACATCGACAAGATGTATTAACATCTTGTCTGCCGAAGCGGGGGAGCGTTAACTCCCCCCTTCGGCGATGTCCCTTTCTGGAGATAGCGCATCAGTTAATACTGATGCGCTATCTCCTGTCCCCCGGCCGGCCGCACTGGGCATGCGCGGGATCTCGCTGTTCACGCGAGATCCCCAGCGCAGCCCAGACCTAACAGCAGGGACAGTGCTGTCCCTGCTGTTTAGATAGGGCTTCGCCAGCCTGATGCTGGCGAAGCCAAAGCAGGCTTCGTGCGGAACGGTCAGCGATGCTGACCGTTCATACATTCGGCCTGCTATCATTTTGATAGCAGCGCCGATATGGACAGGGGCACATCTCACCTCCTTCATACATGGGGGAGAAGCGGTATCAGTGCACATAACGTGCGCTGATACCCCTTCTCCCCCATAACGACCCTTCATACATCTGCCCAACGACGAGCGGCGAAAACGGGGGCGTGGCCGGATATGCCGCGCGAGCGTGCCGACCTCCCAACTTCAAAAGTTGGGAAGTATGAGTGATAGTGCTGCGGCATAAGTGGTACTGCCATCAAAGTCCAATGTTAAAGTCTATTGGTACTGCCGATATGTCTATTGGTACTGTTAAAGTCTGTTAAAGTCTATTGGTACTGCCGATATGTCTATTGGTACTGCTTCATAAGTCCAGTCCAGTGATATTGTTGCATAAATCCAGTCCAGTGGTACTGCCGTTAAAGTCCATTGGTTCTGCCATTAAAATCCAGTAAAACTGGGGGCGTGGCTAAGACGAGCATGGAGTAGGACGCAGGTCAGCGTTCTCCCTGCTCCCTCCGGATGGTAACCTTTACCTAAATACCGCAGCAATTTCAAAACTTACTCCTGATGACCTGACCTGAAGTCTGGAGCAGTGCGGCATCTATCCTCCTGTGTCTGGCGGCGGAGGAATCGAGGTGGAGAGCGCCTGGCCGGGAGAGAAGGGACGGAAGCACCAGAGACGGTGCGTGAGTCTGCAGAGACCAGCGGCGCAGTTGGAGTGACGAGGAAGGGGGAGGCGGGGAGAGAGCACGCCGAGACACCCGCTGCCTTCCGCCTTCCGCCTGACGCGAGTCAGACAGGCACAGAGAAACACTCTTCCCCTGTGGCAGAGGGGAAGCAGCAGCGGAAGAACAGGCGAGAAGCAAGGGGGAGCCGGCAGGCTGGTGGGGGCTGCCCAGCAGTGTAACCCAGACTTGGATCATCCGTGTGTGCAAGGAGGGGAGAGAGCACGCCGGAACACCTGCAGTCTCCTGCCTGACGTATTATCGATAGGCACGGAGAAAAGGGGAGCAGCAGAGCAGAGACATTTCCCACCCCCCTGATAAGTGGCACTCGACCCCTGTGGCAGAGGGGGAGACATCAGCAAGAGTGCAGGCGAGGAGGAACGGGGAGCCCGTTGGCTGAGGGGGACTGCCCAGCAGTGAGAGGGCTGGAGCAGTATCCAGACACGCATCCATCGCATAAAGCGATACTTACAAGCAACGGGTACCTGAGCAAAGGAAGACTCGGAGGAGCTGGGATACAGCCATAAACGGAGGAATCTACCCCAAATAACGGAGGTCCTTGAAGGAGAAAGCCTGGCTGGTAAACAGTGAGTAACCCACGGTGTGGGATATCCCCCCCCCCCCCTTACGCAAGGAACTCCAGAAAGTGAAAATCCATTTAGACAAGGGAGGAGGAGTACACCTTAGAACTTCTCTGTCTAAGTGAACTGTTCTTATAAATTGAGGGCCCTGAGACGTGTGACCTAGGGTTAAACCAACCTCCGCCACTGTAACAATGGGGAAAACCCAGAACGCAACGGCAGCTAATCGCCTGGCTAAGTTTGCCAGACCACTAGATACACCAACATCTAGCCCCGGAAGGGAGAAAATACCACCTGCTTCGCCTCCAGAGGAGGAAACAGCCAGTCAATTAAATGTATCTATACAAAAAGTACTGGACGCTGTAGCTGCAAGCGAGGGGAGGCTGACTGAGAAAATTGGGAAAGTCCAAGATGACCTAGACCTAATAAGACAGTCGGTTCAGAGAGCAAAGGAAAGGGTCAAGGAAGTTGAAGGTCGTACCTCACTACTGGAGGACAAAGTCAGCCCCTTAGAAAAAAAAGTGGAAGAAATGGGGTCCCAAATAAAAGCAATTACTTACAAAATGACAGATATGGAGGGACGTCTGCGCAGGAACAACTTAAGATTTGTGGGCTTCCCAGAAAGGGTGGAGGGAGAGAGTCCAGAACTGTTTCTGCAAAAATGGCTGACGGTTACACTTGGGCAGGAAAATCTTTCCAACTTATTCGCAATTGAAAGAGCCCATCGTGTACCAGCGAGACCACCCCCCCCCCCCCCCCCGGTACACCTCCCCGCACAATTATAGCAAAAATACTACATTTTGTGGATCGGGAAGCTATCTTGAAATTGTCTAGGGCAAAAGGCCCACTGCTCTGTAACAACATGAAAATAATGGTATTCCCAGATTATGCGGGTGAGGTCCAAAAAGAAAGAGCCCAGTACTTCCATATTAAAAAGAGACTAAGAGAGCTGGATCTACAGTACGCTATCCTTTTCCCATCGAAACTTCGCATCATACATGAAGGGAAGGCTAAATTCTTTCCATCGCCAGGAGAAGCAACAGAATGGTTGGACAGGAACTTTGCGGCAAACAAATCCCAATGAATATTAATTAAGTTACTGGCTGGAGATAAATATGGACTGCTGTAGTGGAAAGGGGAAAAAAAAAAAAAAAGGGAGAAAGAAGAAAGGGGGAAAGAGAAAGGGATATGAGAAATATACCAGTTATACTACAGTGGCAATATATAGAGAGGAGGAAGGATGCCACAAACTGCCGAATTGAAATTGTGTTTTTTTTTTTGTTTTTTTTTTTTCTTTTTTTTTTTTTTATCTTATCTGCGGTATGAAGGAGATATTAGTAACTTGAATAATAAATGTAAAGCCATCTGGAGGGGCAGAAGGGAACCTCCGGCTCGTAGCCATTATATCGTTTGCCCCTACAAAAGGGGAGAGAGGGAGGGGAAGAGGGGAAGGAGCAACCGTAAATGGGATCGGGTTGCCACTGCCCCATTACCATCTGGGGCTCCCCCTCGTTTTTCTCCTGGCTCTCATTTCTTTTGTTGTTTTTTTAGGGGGAAGGGGGAAGGGAGGGAGGGTGGGGGGGATACAAGGGGGAAGGCATGTCACAGGGAGGGGCGGGCATGCAGGGTGGGGGGAGGAGAGAAACGTTAGGTTACTGAAAAATGCACTGAATTTACTATGTCAATATCATGTGAGTGATTGGTGGAGAAAGAGAAGGAAATGGTACATAGCCAAGAATTAAGATGTCTATAAACTATCATATCCTCACATGGAATGTGAGAGGAATAAATAATAAATTTAAACGCTCCCTAGTCATGAGGCAAATTAAACAGTACTCAGCAGATATAATCTGCCTACAAGAAACACACTTGGCTGAAGATAGACTACTCTCAATACAGAAAGCATGGATTGGATGGTCATATCATTCAACACACACCTCAGCATCCAGAGGAGTGTCAGTCCTGATAAGAAAGGGTTTCCCATTTCGGGCAGAAAAGGTGCAAACAGACCAATGGGGAAGATACGTGTTTATTAAATGTAGGGTGGGCCCCCTGGTATTCCTGCTAATGGCAATATATATACCACCGCCATTTTCCTACGAAATATTGAAAAAAGCTGCAGAATTCATGGCGACCTTTCCTAACTTACCAACCATGGTTTTGGGGG
Source organism: Crinia signifera (assembly GCF_055691185.1). Classification (NCBI taxonomy): domain Eukaryota; kingdom Metazoa; phylum Chordata; class Amphibia; order Anura; family Myobatrachidae; genus Crinia; species Crinia signifera. Next base: position 270,906,644 of record NC_139218.1, read on the forward strand.
ATTTTAATAATATATTGGACCCACTCTTGGATAGGAGAAGTTCAGCTAAATTGAGGGGAACAACTCAAGTAAAAGGTTTCTCGGAGATGATTCACGATATGGGCCTTAGGGATATATGGAGAGAAAGACATAATAAAGAACAACAATTCTCTTGCTACTCTAGCACATATGGGTCTTTTTCCAGAATAGACCTAGCATTGGTGACGGAGGATTGGTCGCCACGAATTCAAGAGATAAAATATCTCACTAGAGGTATCTCAGACCACGCCCCACTGCTGCTGAAAATAGACCTGAATGAAAAAAAGGGCTATTCGTATTGGAAATTCAACTCATTCTGGCTTACCAGATTGGAAACAGGGGAAAAACTTGAAGCTGCATGGTCTGAATTCCAAGTAAACAACGAAGGGTCAGCTGCAGTGGGTGTTGTATGGGATGCCTTTAAGGCAACAGTAAGAGGGGATCTAATTAGAGAGGTTGCTAGCTTAAAAACAGCAGCTAAGAAGGAGGAAAAAAGACTAGAAGAAAATAGTCATAAGCTAGAACAGGACTATATACGGGACGATTTAGAGGGAAGTAAGAATGCTTGGCTGGAGGCACAAAAATCATGGTGTGAATGTTTAGAAGAAAAAGTAATGTATAAAGATTTATTTGCAAGTCACGTCAGATACAAGGAAGGGGATAGGCCGGGAAGTTTCCTAGCAGCCCTCACTAAAGCTGATAAAGCAAAAATGACCATAGCAGAAATAATAGACGAAACGGGGGAAAGTTTATACCAGACCCCCGATATAGCAGAAAAATTTGTACAATTCTACCAGCAATTATATTCTTCCCATCAGGTATACTCCCCAGAAGAGAACCGCAAATACCTGGAGGGAATTAGACGCCCGATTTTATCCCCTGAGGCTAGAAATAAACTAGATGAACCCCTGTCCCTATCAGAAATTAAGGAAGCTATAGGGGCTATCCCGGGGGGGAAAGCACCTGGTCTCGACGGGATCCCCCACGAGATATATAAAAAACATAGCGATTTTTTCTACAAAAAATTTCTGGCTTTACTCAATGACCTATACAGGACTAAATCCCTCCCGAAATCCATGTCAGAGGCTTTAATTATAAACATAGCTAAAAAAGATAAGGACCCTAGATTAGTCGAGTCATACAGGCCCATTTCACTACTGACCAACGATACTAAAATACTGGGGAAAATACTGGCCACAAGACTAAATCAAGTCATAGGAGAAATGGTTCACAGTGACCAGACCGGGTTTATCCCGGGTAGATCAACATCTTCTAACCTACGGAAACTTCACCTACACCTCCAGTATGGACAGGAGAATAGAGAGGAAGCTGCAGTAATATCGCTGGACGCAGCAAAAGCTTTTGACTCCATAGAGTGGGAATATCTTTGGTCAGTACTGGAATGGGCAGGTATTGGCCCTAAATTTATCGGTTGGGTAAAGATATTGTATAGTGCCCCGGAAGTAAGGATATCTATTAATAACTACATATCACCCAGCTTTAGAGTAGAAAGAGGCACACGCCAGGGGTGTCCATTATCCCCTGGACTGTTTGCCATCGCCATGGAACCACTGGCATGCATGATTAGAGATAGCTCTAAAATACAGGGATTGTCAATAGGGAAATGTGAAGACCGCATCTCTCTGTATGCCGACGATGTTTTATTATTTGTTAGGAACTACCCCACGGCAATTCCAGAAATAATGACGATAATGGAGGGATTTGGTGGCCATTCAGGTCTCAAAATAAATTGGAGTAAATCCTGTATCCTTCCCCTTAGCGGACCAGATATACCAGATGGAGCAAACCAATCGCCCCTGAGATGGGTCAAAGTATTTGTATACCTGGGGATAAGGGTGTCAATAGATAGTAATAAATTTGAACTGCTCAACCTTTTTCCCCAGATAGAATATATTAAATCCAAAATCCGCTCGTGGGGTAAACTCCCAATTTCTATGACTGGGAAAGTTAATTTAGTAAAGATGACGATCCTCCCAAAAATATTGTATGTCTTACAAAATTCACCAGTTTACATACCAGTGAAAACTTTTAGGACCATAGAAAGCCTGATTTCATCCCTAATATGGGGTAATAAGAGAGTAAGGATAAAATTGGTAACCCTGACCAGGAGGAAGGAGGAGGGCGGACTGGCCTTGCCAGACTTTCGAAGTTATTATTTGGCTGCCCAATTGACGCAGCTGAGAATTTGGACTCAGGATGGAGATGAAAACAAGACCATCCGAGAACTAATAGATCAACTTGATCCAGGTAGCAGCCCACTTGGGGTGCTACTTGGTGGCCAGCTGCGACAAAATTGGCCCCCAATAATAAAGCAAGGTATGATAATATGGAAACAAATGGAGAGGAAATTGGGGAGTCAGGGAATAGACCCGGACACCCCGTTACAGAATGCCCGCTGTTTTGAAGAGTTGAGACAAATTCAGGTTAGGAAGGTATGGAGGGGGAAAGGACTTACGAAAATAGGGCAATTATATGAAGGGGGGATATTTAAAACATTCCAAACCCTCAAAACGGAATTAGACCTCCCAAATAAATTTATGTTTAGATACCTCCAATTACGACATGCATGCAATAGACAATTCGCTAATAGAACACCTAATTTAAAGGACTCCTTGACGAAAGAACTATTGAAGAAGTGTCCAGGAAGACATGAAGTTAATTACTTTTATAGAATATTGAACCAAGAGTCACATAAAGACAAACTGATAAATCTCAAATCACAATGGGAAAACGACGTGGGTAGTATAACGGAGGGAGAATGGAAACGCGCATTGAGAGAGATAGGGAGTGCAACGAACCAACTTAAATACCATCAGATACAACTCTACATAATACATAGGGTATATCTAACGCCGGTACGCTTGTATAAATATGGAGGCCGGGGAGATACTCTGTGCCCCAAGTGCCATAACAACGAAGGTACCTTTTGGCATCTCCTTTGGGCCTGCCCTAAGGTACAACCTTTTTGGATAGAGGTAATAAATGTTTTGGCCTCAAAAGGCATTCACAGAGCTATATGTACCCCAGTAACATGCATCCTGTCTGCAGGATTTAATCCATCCTTAGGAAAGAACATGAAACAGTTCGTGATCAATGCATGCACATTGGCAAAGGTATGCATCGCCCAAAAATGGTTAGCAAAGGAAGGTCCTGAGGTGGGGGCATGGAAAAATCTAGTGAAGACTACTATAAAACATGAGAAATACGTTTACTCAGCAAGAGGGGCAGATAAAAAATTCCATCAAATATGGGACAGGTGGGAAACGTAGTAGAAGACCAGGGACATATCTAAAAAAAAAAAAACAAGTGGAGGAGTAGGTAACCTAACAGGGGTGGGGTAAGGGGCGGGGGGGGGGGAAAGGGGGGGAGACAGGAGGGAATAATAGATCAAATGGGATACATTACCGTTAATTGACTGACTAGGGCGAACACAAATTTTAATATTGTTAAATGGCCCTTTGGATTAAGGAAAGTAAGGTAAAGCTATTTGAAGGAAACCCGCAAACCTAGCTCCAGTATCTTGAGTAATAGGAGATAAGAGGGGAAATAGAGAGATATAGTATACGTATACATAATAGGAAAGAGTGACATAGCTCTATAGGATATCACTGATAGAGACAGAAATAAATATAATACCAGGGTCATGAAAGAGGCCCGTATGACACAGAAGAAGGAATAAGAATTAATACACACAAAAAAGAAAAAGACACAAGGTGGGAAAAGATATAAGGTATATATATTATTTAATTTTAATAATCTAGAGTTGAATTATAATAGTAACAGGGTTTAATAGAAGGGGGGTAAGAAATAAGTATAAGAACACGAGTGGGAACTGTACACTGGTAACATAAATACATTACATACGAAAGTTTGTAAAGAGGAACTATTAAGAAGTAAAATCACCAGGAAAAATAGCACGAAGACAGACACACAAATATAGACACGTGATAGGGTATAGTGTAAATGAAACGATTGCTGGAGCGGGGTAGGCGAAAAAGGAGGAAAAAAGTAAAAGAACACACTGGTAGGCCAAGATACTTGAGCAAACAGGGTTGAAAAGTTTGTGTTGATAAATGTATGTATAAAATAACTCTATATGTCGATTACCGGAATGTATCTGATACAATGTTTGTATTAATAATAACTTCCTGTTTCCTGATTTTTAAATGTAAGATGTGAAAAAAAAAAAGTAAAATAAAGTATAAATTAAAAAAAAAAATCCAGTAAAACTGCCATTGAAGTCTAGTGATACTGCCATTAAAGTCCAATGGTACTGCCGTTAAAGTCCATTGGTTCTGCCGTTAAAGTCAAGTCCAGTGATACTTCTGCATAATTCCAGTCCAGTGATACTGGTGTATAATTACAGTCCAGTTATACAACTGGTGCATAATGACAGTCCTGTTATACTACTGGTGCATAATTACACTCAGTTATACTACTGGTGCATAATTCCAGTCCAGTGATACTGGTGTATAATTACAGTCCAGTTATACAACTGGTGCATAATTCCAGTCCAGTGATACTACTAGTGCATAATTCCAGTCTAGTGATACTACTGGTGCATAATTCCAGTCCAGTTATACTACTGGTGCATAATGCCAGTCCAGTTACTGTATACTACTGGTGCATAATTTCACTCCACTTATACTACTGGTGCATAATTCCAGTCCAGTGATACTACTGGTGCATCATTCCAGTTCAATGATAATACTAATGTATAATTCCAGTCCAGTGATACTACTGGTGCATAATTCCAGTTCAATGATAATACTAATGTATAATTCCTGTCCAGTGATACTACTAGTGCATAATTCCAGTCCATTGATACTAGTGGTGCATAATTCCAGTCCAATGATAATACTAATGTATAATTCCAGTCCAGTGATACTACTGGTGCATAATTCCAGTCCAATGATAATACTGGGGCATAATTTCAGTCCAGTAATACAGCTGCGTAATGTGTGTTTGTGTATACAGTGCTATTTTTGTAGGAAAATAGGTTCAGGAACTGTGGGCGGGGCAGATGTGGGTGGTGATGTGGGTGGAGCTACTAAAGGGGTGGGGCATCAATTGTTGTGGCTGTGAGAGGAGAGGGTTCGTTCGTCTGTCAGAGGGAAGGGAGGTTAGGTAGGCTGCAGGGGGGTGTTCGGTTAGATTCAGCAGCACATCCAGCCTCTTCTCCCACTATTGCCAGCAGCAAAGAATTCCTTATGTACAAACACTCAGAGCTACTAAAATTTGACCAATGCCCCTGATACTATACCGCACACCATAATGCCCCTGCACAATATGCTGCACACTGTAATGCCCGACACATTATGCCACACACCGCCATTTCTCTGAAACATGATGCAGCACACCACAATGCCTATGATACTATGCTGCACACTGTAATGCCCCTGATACATTATGCCACACATTGCAATGCCCCTCACACCTAATACATACCTCCCAACTTTTGCAGTGGAGAAAGGAACACTGTATATGTGCGTGCCGTCAAATTTTTTGGGGCGCAGTTTTGTCGCTGTGAGGGCATGGCCATTGCTGTGTGAACTGCTGGCCATGCCTTCAGCCCCCCTGCCTGCCTGATTAGACGCATGCACATGCATGTGTCTAATTCCCGCAGGACCGTCCCAAAAAATGGGATGTCACACAAAAATCGATACACACTGACTATGCCACACCACGTTGCCCCCCACAGCAAGGCTTCTAATAAATTATAAATTACCTGCTTGTTGCCAAGGCGGTTAATTTCCATTTCCAAGGTGGTTAATGTCGGTTGTCAAGGGTTGTTAATGTCCGTTACCAAGGGGTTAATATGCATTGCCAGGGGTTCTTGCTTGTTGCCAAGTGGGGGGTTAATGTCCGTTGCCTGGGGTTCTTGCTCGTAGCCAGGGTGGGGGGGGGTTAATGTCCATTGCCAGGGGTTCTTGCTCATTGCCAAGGGGTTAATATGCATTGCCAGGGGTTCTTGCTCGTTGCCAAGGGGGGGGTTAATGTCCGTTGCCAGGGGTTCTTGCTCGTTGCCATGGAGGGGGGGAGTTAATGTCCATTGCCAGGGGTTCTTGCTCATTGCCAAGGGGTTAATATGCATTGCCAGGGGTTATTGGTTGTTGCCAAGGGGTTTATATTTGTTGCCAGGGGTTAATGCTCAGTGCCAAAGGGGGTTAATGTCCGTTGCCAGGGGTTCTTGCTCGTTGCCAAGGGGGGGGGGTTAATGTCCATTGCCAGGGGTTCTTGCTCATTGCCAAGGGGGGGGGGGGGTTTAATGTCCATTGCCAGGGGTTCTTGCTCATTGCCAAGGGGTTAATATGCGTTGCCAGGGCTTATTGGATGTTGCCAAGGGGTTAATCATTTTTGCCAGGGGTTAATGCTCGTTGCCAAGGGGGGTTAATTTCCGTTGCCAGGGGTTTTAGCTCGTTGCCAAGGGATTAATATGTGCCCGGCCACCCGCCCATCAGTTGCTGCTGCTGCCCCTGCCTTACCCTGCACACAGTGAGACAGACGCTAGAAGTCATTTTTCACTTCCAGCGTCTGACAGGAAGCACAGCTCTGCAGCGTTACCAGGAAGTCGCAGAGCTGTGCTTCCTGTCAGACGCTAGAGGTGAACTATGACTTCTAGCGTCTGTCTCACTGTGTGCAGAGGATACCAGGGGCAGGGGCAGCTGACAGGCGGGTGGCCGGACACACAGCGGCACATCAGTGGGGCAGGCTGCGGAGGTCCCGGAACGCCGTTCCTGATGACGTCATTTTGCAAAAGAGCTTCAGGAACGGCGTTTCGGGGCGTTCCAGCACAAAAATAGCCCTGTATGTATATATATATACTGACATTGTAGGGGCTCTGCACACACTAAATTAACTGATAATAAATAGTGGAGATTTGGTTCATGAATTGACATGCAATAGATTAATTTTTTAAATTAGTCTTATTGTGGTCACATTCTCTCATGCACCCTGCTTTAACTAAGATTCCATAGCTTATGTTAACCATTTCCCTAGATGATTAGTGACAGGTGTGTTGGTAGCTGCTCACCTATAAAAGCAAAGTGTGCTGTGAGCTTCAGACCAGATAGCATGCCTGGAATCAAACATTGATGTGATAGCTATGTGTATTGTACCCATTTTCAGCGATAGTGTTAGGACCTGCAGAAAGGTGGGGTTCCGTGAAGGGGGCTGCAGGCTTAAATGCATTGATCAATTCATGAACCAAATCTCCACTCCCCCACGCTGCCTGTTAGGGATGGACATCGAGTTGCGATGGTTGACTACCATCAATGTTTTTAATTTAATGGTAGTGTTTTTATCATTCGATGGCAGCATTCTGATGTTGCAGTGCTTCTGCACATGCGTGGTTGGGCTGAAGATGGTTGCACATGTGCAAAAAAAGGGATTTTTTTTGTGCATGCACCAATCATATTAATTTTTTTCTATCAAATTAATTTGATGCGATGGTCAGTGACCATCGCATCTAACGATTTGATGGCGGAAACCCAGCCATCATTTGATGGCTGCTCCTGCCCCTGAGCTGCTGCATGCTGTCCCTCCATCAGCTCAGCTTTCACTTTGTGCTCTCACTGCTCAAAGCAGTGAACAACTAGTGGGGAGGACGGCACCTAGCGGCACCCGGCGGTAATGCAATCTGCAGTGACTGTCGCTGACAGCAGTACTCAATGTACACTCATCAGCTCCTAAGATCCATTCTCTGGTCTAAGAACGTAGAGTCTTTGTAAAAACAACTTTTCTATGTTAACATGGACAAAATATGCTTTTATTTATATATATACTCTGGACATATTTTTACTATCAAATCACTAGAAAAATGCCATGTCTCAGATTTTCTATTATAGTCATCTTACATTATATATTGTTTTCTGATTATTAAAATTTACATAACCTGCGATTCATAGGATAGGGGGGGGTTAGGGGTTTGTGGGTGAGATGTACTAAGTTTTTGAATCCTCTTCAAGGCTTAGTACATCTGCCCCTGAATGTGATATAACTGTGATATAACTACAAAAGGTGAAAAGCAGTGTAACATCATTGGGGTATATTCAATGTCCTTAAGGCGATCTATGATGGCAAGCAGTCCCGATAGCTCGCCGTCGTAGCTCGCAATCAGTATTCAACTGACCCCCCTTCACTAGTATTCCACCTCGCTGGTTCTTTGATCCTCGCCAGAAACAAGCCATCCTGACCGCACAAATCCCCTCACCAGCTGTATTGAATATACCCCGTTATCTTTGTTAAGAAGAGTCGATTAAGGACCAGAAACTCTATCTTATTTTGTACATGATTTATTGCACAAGTCAGGATCATTTTTCCACATCACCCACACACTAATGTTACACATTTAACCTCTCCCACGTAGTGTTGGCATAGAAGTTTTAATCAACTCCAGACTGCTTTGAGAAATAAAGTAATAAAACACTTAAAAATCTACATAATAATGGAATATGACAATTTGTTATTTAGTTTTTGTCAATCAGTCTGAACTGAGTTTGGCAACCAGTCAGACTATAAGCACCTTCTATCATTCCTGCTTGTGTGCAGCTATTTAACATTGCTTTCATATGCTTTTAATTCTTTTTCTAGAGAAAGTTTCATGAAGCAATTTATTGATCGGCAACAGCAGGACACAAGTTGCTTACTGAGACGGCTTCCATCAGCTTCTTCTTCTTCCTGTGACCACTCTAAACGATCAGGCATTGAAGAAAATAAGTACATTGACCAAAAGGTAAAAATACACATTACGAAATGTGTGTGTGTGTGTATATATATATATATATATATATATATACACACACACACACTAGTATGATATGCACAAGTGGCGACCCAGGCAGCAGTGTGCGGATCCCAGGCCCGTGCATATCTAATGAGCGGGGACAAGACGCAGTGCATATTGAATGAGCGGGTCCCCGCTCATTAGATATGTACGAGCTGGGACCCGCTCATTCAATGTGCACTGGGCCGGGTCCCCACTCATTAAATATACATGGGGCGGGGTCCCGCTATGTATGGCAGCAGAGAGCAAGGAGCCGGCAAGCTGTCTGCCCGGCATGATTATTTATTTTTTTAACATAGTAGGCTGTGATGTGATTGTGGGGGGGGGGGGGGTATATCTGTGAGTGAGTGTAGGGCAACAAATTGCTTAGAGCCAGCTGTGTGCATTATATTTAATAAAGTGGTAGTATGGGGGACACCAACAAAAAACTTGCCTCCGGGCGCCTGGGACGAACTTACGCCACTGTTCATTTTTGAAGTTGTTTCTGTCATATTCTCCTCCCCTTGTGGAAATTCACTTGCTGATATACAGTTCTATTCTTAGTACGACACATGTTGCTTTTCTGTAATAATTTATTTGACCCTAAAAAATAGAATAACTTATTTTGATGTAAGCAGAACATGCCATACAGTAAGTGGCTTTATGTACCTTAATACAGATGCATACTGATCATGGAAACGTTTTCTATAGCCATGCATAATCTCTGGTGATTACCATAGTTGCCATCTTTTCAAAATCTTTATTCATTCATAGTTCTTGTAATGTGTAACTGGAAATGTATTATGTGTTGTGTCAGAAGCAGATTACTCATCACATACATAGAGCAATTTGTTGGAGTAAAAAGTGTGTGGGAAGGATGTTAAAGAAATGTCAGTACAGAGAATTCTGGGAACTCATTTCAGGTTTACAAATAATTCAGGCTTTCATAAAACCACACAAAAAGCAGACATCAACTTCATAACCTAAGCAATTAGAAAACTGCAAATAAAAAAAGCCTAATACTTTTCTTCATTTAAACTGCATGCATGGACTTGGAAAGTTAATGAATATAAAGGGATAAAATTGACATTCCTGTAATTTTGTTATTTTGAATGTATTGTATTTTTCAGTGACAGCACAAGATTTTTTTTGCTTCAAATGCAAAACTGAACAGTGGTGAAGCAAAAGTGCTATAGAAAAGCTACATAAAAGTCACATAATATAAACCGGAAATAGGAACTGACCTATTGATATCTGAATGGGGCTTAATTGTTGGTCTGGGCATAAAAAAACACTATGCAGGAAGGTACTGTAGGGAGAGAACAGGAGGGGGCAAAAGCAGGGTTGCCGACTCTCCCGGAATGGCCGGGAGTCTCCCGAAAATCGGGACCCCCTCCCGCCCCCCCCTGGAAGGGTGGGCAACCCTCCCGGATTCAGGGGGGACCCCCCTGCGCCCCGGATCGTGGCATTAAAATGCCGAAATCCTCGGGTCTCAGAGGAGGGGGCGGAGCTAAAATGACACAATCGCGTGATGTCACATTTAAGCCCCGCCCCCTGAGCGGCTGCTGGAACTCTCCTCTCCGGGCTTCTCCCGGAGAGGAGAATTATAAAGTCGGCAACCCTGGGCAAAAGTCATTGCATGATAATATTATTGGGAAAGCAATGCCGAGGGATCTTTGAACATTTAGGGGGGGTATTTAATTCCCACCGCTATTTCCCAAAAGCATTGACGATGCAGATTGACAGAATGGGCCCGACTTTAAAAAGCTGCTGGGCCCTGTTTGCTGATAACGACCATGAATAGTCGTGATCACGGCTGAATCTAAACAATCCACGGGCCGTTTACACGGACACTGCCCCTTTTTGTCAGTCGGCAAGCGGACATTGAATCCCGTCTGGCGAAATGCTGTAGAGAAAAATGAAAACAGGCCAGGGTCACGGCTGTCGGAACGGATTAGTGGAGCATTTGTATCAAATTGCAAGGCTCACCGTCCATGGATTCCTAATTTTTGGTTCTAAAGGGTCGCATGTAGAGTAGCTGTAGTACATGTCCACATACATCTTTGTTTTATTGTGCTATGTATGGCTTCATTTGCAATACCTTGGACTCTGAAATTTTAATTTTTCTAAAAATTGTCTTCTCTAATCTATTACTTTATACAAATGCTACTTGCTACATTTGGAACAACAGCTAAGCCGTGTTTTGCATTTTGTGCCAAATTGAGAAAAATAGCCAAGATGTACGTGGACACATCTGTATGTCCCATTTAGAACATAGACGAGGTGTAGCTGGCAAGGACGGTGAAGCTAAGCCCTTGCAATTTGAGACCATGGGCGGTATTCAATGTGAATACCTGCGAGGTGCAGCGAATCCTTTTTTGGATTCGCTGCACATTCGCCACGTTCCGGAGCCGGCGGGCTCCGGTATTCAACGAGTCAGGGGCAGCGAGCCCCTGACTGGCGAATATGAGCTCCTGCGGCGATTGCCGCAGGGAGCCTGAGGACGGTGCCAGGCAGAGAGATGGTAGTCTCTCTGCCTAGCCCAGACCTTTGTGGGGGGTTAGGTGGGCTCCCCGGGTGCCAGGCAGCACAGGCAGGTAATGATCGTGCAGTGAATATATGAATATGTAATGAGCGGCTCGGCTCCGGCGCCCCCTGCTGTCTGCTGTGTAAAAAAAAAAAAAAAAAAAATATTATTTTTAAAATTAAATATATATTCATGTGCTTACAGCACATGAATAAAAATAGCATGCCCCTCCTCAGAATAAAATTCCTGATTTTTTTACACCAAATGTAAAAAACAAAACACTTTATTTTAAAAGTTCACATTCCACTTCGCCATAAAAAGATAGCGATTGCTACTCGGTGAATCATGGCGAAAAAAACCTTGAAATGTATTCGCCATGTGGTCATTGAATAGGGTGATTCACCGTTTTTGTCAGAAATTCGCCAAACAGCACAAATTCGCCATAAAAACCTGGCGAATCAGGCTCATTGAATACCGCCCCATGTCACATCTAGCTATTATTATTATTATCATTTTATTTATGGGGCACCACAAGTGTTTCGCAGCGCCGTACAAAGGAACAGTGCAGGAGACACAACTTGGCATAACATAGAATAAATAACAAAAATAGAGTACCACAGTTCAATACACATTACAGCTTAAATATTAGTAGTGAGGACTCAATCAACATACTATAAGAGGCTTGAGGCCGATGATGGAGATGAGTATGCGGACGAAGATGGTCACAGAGTGTTGTAGTATAGGAGAGCTGTGAGTTAAATGTGAAGAGAAGAGGGCTTTGACAACAGGAGGGATGAGGGCCCTGCTCTGAGGAGCTTACAATCTAGTAGGAAGGGGAGACAGACAGATTACAAGAGGTGCAAGCAAGTGGGTGGTGGCTAGATAGCAGGATGTAAGCAGGAAGGGGGTCGGAGATCCAGCTAGTTTATGCAGGACTAGTTTATGCAGTGGAAGGGTACGCTTTGATGAATAGGTGAGTTTTCAGTGCCCGTTTGAAGCTTTGCAAGGTCGGGGAGAGTCTAATGGAGGGAGGGAGTTCATTCCACTGAAGGGGTGCAGCAAGGGCAAAGTCCTGTAGCTGTATCTAGAATGTATTTAAATATGTTATTGACAGTGGCCTAACATTGGCACTGCAGCCCAAGCAATGGTTTGGGGGAGCCAACTCTGTGGGGGCACATGGACCATTTGCTGTGGGGGCACATGGTCTCTGCAGATTCTAGTGGTTCTGGCCATCCATATGCAATCTGCTCAAAATGTCCCTCCAAAAATGTCCTTGGAGGAGACAGATGCTAGAGCATATACCCCTGGAAATAAGCATGCAACCCACTGGTTACAAACAAAAAAACACTGGCAATGAATATGAAACCCCTAGAAATAAGCATGAAACCCCTGCCTATGAGCATGAAACCCCTAGCAACGAACATGTAACCCCTGGCAATGGGCATAAAACCCCAGGCAAAGTGCTTTTAGGTAAAAAAAAAAAAAGGAGTGTAAGGAGTGCAAAATTTCTAGTTACACCACTGGTTATTGAGTTGGATGTGAGGTGAGAGGGAGGGAGGCGAGGACTAACACACAGGAACTGTGTACACATGGGAATTGGGCTGTCAGACAGATGTAGTTAGCCATCGCAGATTAGACCTCTAACTACATATTGCCCTCCCAAGCCAAGGCCAAATACGCTGTGTGGCTGTATTAGTTAAACTTGCCTGCACAGTAGATAATAGTTTAGTATCCATAACTAATGTTTTGTATCTATCTACTTCTATCTTCTTCCTGATGAAAAGTTCTTAAGTGCTGCCACTATTTTGAAAGTTACTGTAGCCATGACAAATCTTGTCACCTTTTTGTGTACCACTGTACAGACTACTAAAGGAATCCAGCGATGTCGCTGATTTAATTTGTTTTTCTATACAGAGCTCCAACAGAATTTTGAAAATTATAGGGGAAAAAGCAATCCTGGGGAGGGTTATATGGTGCTACAGGTGGGGTAATATGATTCTGCAGGGGTGGCCAAAGGGATGTTTGTAAAGAAGGTTAAGTGAGTGTCGCTTTAGCGTGGGGGAATCAAGAGTGGGTATATGGGACATGTTCAGTGGTATATTTAAAATGGGTGCATGGGTACATGCTGCAATCATTTTTTAAATACTTACCCTTTGGAGTCCAACCACAGTAGCAGTTGCACCCCTGGAAATTGCCGGAGAAATGGCCACGTGTCATTTTCCGGGGATCTACGCAGTGGAGTCGAAGTGCTCTAGTGCTCAAGCTTCACAATGCTGCTGATGCGGATATCGATGGCAAAATGGTTTCCTGATTGAATAAATTAACATTATGTCCTGTCCTGCTTCCCCCCCCCCCCCCCCCCCCCCCGAGGACATAATCTTCACAAATCTTGTTAATGCAATTGAAGCATATGACATGGGAAAGGGGGACATGTATGTCATGCTTTACCGCCCACATGGACTACGAATTGGAATGGCACGTGTGCCGAGCCCAAATTAGAAGAGTGAGGCACCTGCCCTGAAGTATGCCATGCGAGGGCACATGCTACACTAAGTGGGGGTCCACGTGCTCAGATGTCGATTGACACAACAACATGTCAACCTTTCACGCGTCGACGTTTTCCATGTCGGCTTTTTGCTTGTCAACTTTTTGGCACTGTTGACCAGTGTCAGTCAGTAATGAGTGCACCTGTGCAGCAGATAGGTGGGCTGGAAAATGTGAACTGTCGGTAGCTCTCGAGGACTGGAGTTGGCTACCAATGACCTAGACACTATCTATACTTTGATCTACAGCCTCCTAGCTAATAGCTGTACAGGATCTTTGGAGTATGCACAGGAACAATAAGGAGAGGGGGCAGAGATCCCATAATGCACTTCTCTTTGAAGAAAATAGAGGTCTCGCGTAATCACATACTTCATTTGGGTGATCTCTTGCTTCTCATGATTTGATTGGTCAGCAAGACAGCACTGTATCAAGATCACAGACACCAGTAACTACTACTGTATGTTAAAAATATTTAAAATGTACCTTTAAAGTGCAATAAATAAGTAATTTTCACTGTATATTATTTTACCGTGGAGAAATCATATATAATATTATAAAAAATATGTAACAAAATACGGATTTGTTTTTTTACATATCATTATGATTCATTTGTTAAAATTCTGTTTTCATTGCATGCTATTTTTATGGATTGACCATGTAGCGTAGCGAGCGGAGTTGTTTTCTTGTTGGCTATGGTATGTATGCAGTTGAAAGTACACGCTTTTTTTCCGGTTGACATAGAAGATGGTTAATGTAAAATCACATAATCCACAAAAACACATTCTGAGAATGCTGAGCAGCTTGTCCTGCTTCCTGGTGATAACAAGCATTGGCAGATGGTTCTATCACTGTTTTGATAATCAAAGTATATCCTTTGGGAGTTTCATCATAACATGCAACATGCAACACAATAATTCAGTGGATTATGAAATATTTTTTTGATTATTATGTGATAGTTGAATTCTAAATATTTTTTATTAATAAACGTATAAACTACTGCACAGCACAGTCGACTTATTTCCATTTCAATGTCAGATTTCTATCACACTGATTTTGAATAGTAGACATTAAGTACCAAAAGATTGTAGTAATTGCATAAAACATGCACCGTCAAGCTGCTTCTGACCTCAATCAATCTGTCCACTCATTCAGAGGTAGAAATTCCTGCTAAATGGCGTTTCAGTAACCAGGGCTGTGAAAGTTCAGGCTGCAATTAGTGTTTAGACTAATAACCAAGACTTAAATACATCTGACCTTTTCTTTCATACATAGAGATCAAATATAAAATCTATGGAGACAATCATGTTTGTTTAAAGCACATTCCTTGAATGAACGCGTTGAGACCCATTGCTACACAAACAGCTGTAATCATTTCACAAAACTACTGTATACGGTGAACTAAAAGAACTCAGAAGTTTTTTTGTTTTTCTGTAACTCAAAACAACACAAATTATAAATTGGAAAATAAGTATTTGGGGTAACGGCATTAAAGTGGTTCAACAAAGCTTTATATAGGGCCCGATTTAGATCTGCTTGCTAGGCTGCTTACATTCGGAGCATAATGAGCAGGTTAATGGCGCCCGGTGAACGCACGCCCACCCCACCACACGAATATGCTTACACATCCAAACGCATGCCGCTGCACAGAAGAAAAATCATTCAAAGGTTACTCACCATCGAATGATTTTTCCTCTGTTTTCTGCCGAAAGTAAGCCAAGATTTATTTTCGGTTGAACATTCTTATACGCCGGCCCACCATTCGAAGGGCAGCCTTAGATCAGAGTGCACATTCTGAGGGAAGTAGGTGGACAGCCTACATACGGTGATGTCAGCTGCCCGCCCAGCGCACCCACGTCATCGGTCCATTAGCATGAGAACACCCAGCCTTCTCATGGGAACGTCCATGAAACGCTGGGCATTCCCATATGCTAATGGGCCCACATGCACCCAACGCATGCACATGTGCAGAAATGCGCAACAAGAAAACATCGGCCCAGTGCTGTGATCAGTGCTGTACTTTCACAAATATGTAATACCTAATGCATGATTTCCTAATAAAAATGACTTATAACAAATAAAATAAAAATAATGTCCTGTCCTCTCTTACAGCTACGCAAATCAGTCTTCAGTATCAGAGCACGGAATCTCCTGGAAAAGGAAACAGCAGTAAATAAAATCCTCAGGTAACAAACACTGTAGAGTGGTGTAAAAAGTGTTTCCAGGTCTCTTTGAATATATTATTGGCATCTACTGTAAGGAGAATGCAAAACGGATTTAGGATCCATATTGTCCTCTAACTTAACAAAAGCTACATTTCTATTGCAAATAAGTGTTACTAAACATCACCAAGTAGCAACTAGCATAGGTGGAAAATGAAAAAATATGTAGCTGTTGTAAGGCATTATTAAAGGATTAACTCTCTCCTCAGATGTTGCCTGCAGTAGAACACTTCATTGTCTTATTTTAGTTACAGCAGGGCTCACTTCACCCTTAGTACTCTGTTCCAGAGTAACTGGTCTGGGTCCCACCTAAACTTCCTTACTATAAAAATACATATCAGCTTTCATGCAACATTGCATGTGGTGTAGCTATGTTTTTACAGTACATCTGTTCAAACAAGGCAGTTAGGCCTTCTATAGCTTCTTCCTAATATACTGTATTCTATCAAATGTTTGTGTTGAACTATGCATGTACTTTGGCCGATAGAATGGCTAAGTAATAGCGCACACCAAGGGATACCTCAAAGTCACAAAACAGTGCAGGTGGAGTGGCTTATTTAGCTATAATGTTTGTGTATATCCATACTCATATGTACAGATTCTTAGCATGGAGCTGAGCTAGAACAGATCATTCAGACAACCGGGTATTGACTGTATGACGGTAGTGGTACACAATGCTGTACACGCTTGGTCGGAGTTCTGGAATGCAGTATATCACAGGGTCTCACTGAGCTACTGTAAGTGGAACACATCTGTGTCACCTTGTGACATATTGACAAATCTGAATTTGTGCATTTACGGAAGACCAGATGGCGGCCATTTTGGTATAGAACTTGATGCCTCCCTGTAGAAGCATCATAGATACTGTACAGTAGTATTCTCCAGGCTTCCACAGTTTATAAATGTACATTTATAAATTACTGGCTTTTCAATAAATGCATTTTACTGAGCTTAGAAACTGTCTGTAGCCTGTCCTTGGAAGGGGTAATAAAAACAAAAAAATCTAAAAAAAAATCCCATTTTTGGTGATGTGTATTTTTTGACCTACATGACAAAAAGTATCGTTTCTATTTGTAATATATTCTAGCACACTTCTGGGCTTATATGTTGTTTCATGTTCTACAGTCTAATTTATTTGCCTTTGCAAATCATTTCTTTCAGAGCGTGCACAAGGCAGCGCATGCTGAGTGGTTCGTTTGAAGGGCAGCCTGCTAAGGAAAGATCAATCCTTAGCGTGCAGCATCATATACGGCAAGAGAGAAGGTAACTGTTCCCAGAAAGTGTTATATTACATGAATTTTTTTTGTTCATCTACCTGAAGCAACTATCACATTTTATGATTATTTTCCATCTTTCCCGACATTCCTGTAACTTTCCGTAAAAGGAGTCAAACCTTTCCTTTAAACATACTGACTAAAGATGTGTTATTATAAATGTCATTTATTCACCTGCCGCAGTAATATCAATCATAAACTCAAAGACAATATTCTTATTCACTATGCTGTATACCCTTCTAAGAGGACCCTATAGATAACTCCAAGACATAATACAGTAAAGGTGCCCATACACGGTGCTTTAAACTAAATTGCATTGTGATTGCAATGCAATCTAGTTAAAATAATACGGACAGCACATACTGTCGGATGTGCGCAGGAGCACGCATCGCTCCAGTACATCACACCGTGCAAGGGCAGCATAAGTCCCACGGCTGCTTTACTTAATTAGTTTTGTGTTTTTTCATTGCATAACAGTATTTTCCTTATTGTTACAGATCACTGAGACACGGCTCAAACAGTCAAAGAATCAGTAGGGGGAAGTCTTTGGAAACATTAACACAAGATGTGAGTCTCATCAATACCCTTTTGCTGTCCAAAACAACTGATGTGCTAATAACTTTTTCAGTTGTTGGTTGAGAAATATTGTGAATCAGTCTTGATGTTAGGTGAAATTTGATGAATAGAAAACCAAATTGAAAGGAATGTCTTTACAAAAGGCATGCCCAAGTTTGTGTATAGGGGAAAGGGGGGCTGTCCTATAGATCTAAGAAGGATTATCATATTTTAACATAGTGTGTTACCTAAATTGTTACCAAATCTTTTTATTACTGTTACACCATGTTGTACAGTAATTATGCTATATAGGCGCTCATTCAGCCCCAGGGCATTTGTGGGGAATTGTATGCCAGGCATAGCTCCATAAATATACATTTTTCCACAAGTCGCTGGGGCTGAATGAGCATCTACATAGCATAATTACTGTACAACATGGTGGCAGGCCCAGGATATCGGCCACAAGGGAGCCCACCAACACCCAGCAGCATTACATTAAATACATTTGTTTGTAATAGTTTTTATTGAAGCATCAGGTGCCACATACAATTCATAAGGCAATATAATACAGGTTGAGTATCCCTTATCCAAATATCCGTTATCCAAATTATTCCGAAAACCATACATTCCAGAAACTGAAAATATTTTTTTTTTATTTTTTTGCTAAAAGCACTACTGAGGTCATGATATATACAGTAACTGGCACTAAATATGTGCAAGACAATGATTGCTTGGCATTTAAATCCAGTATCTGAGATAGGACACAAACTTTGTTTCATGTTTTGAAACCTTGCTGTATGCACAAATAAAATATATTTGTGTTTATTCATGTGTTTGATGTGTTTGTACAACATAAATGAAAGATAACTCAAGATACATTATTGAAATATAAAAATATTCTGAAATACGGAATAACACGTTATCCAAAAATCTTCTGGTCCCGAGCATTTTGGATAAGGGATACTCAACCTGTATTCAGTAGTTGAAAATCAGAGTTTACACAAACAGTAACATGAATTACAATATTATGTTTATGAGGGCAACAGAACCACAAGGTAATAGAATTACAATTAATAATACAGAAAATAGAATTACATAAGGGTAAGTGTTTGCCCTGATAGTTCAGAATCTTTCAAGTTTTAGAAAGTTGGTGTCTTGCCCTCCACCTGCCGCAACCCCCACCCATGAAGCTTTCATTTAATTTCTTAAACCAAAATAACCTCAACTCATTGCATTGCTAAATAGATAATGTTGTTTAGCTTTTAAAAGCGACAGTGGGTGTTGAAGAGGCTGTAACCAAGTCTGTCATCTCATTCACACCTGATGCAGGAACCTGAAAGCCTTATGTAGTTAGATGGCCGGTAAATGCCGATGGCGTGCAGGGCTGTGCTCGGGGTTTGTCACATGGTATGCAAAATAATTTTATTAATAAAGTGTATTTAATGGAAATGCTGCTGGGAGGTGGTTGTCTCTCTTGTGACCGATAGTCTCAGCCTATCACCATAGGGAAATGTATGCCAAGCTTAGCCCACTCTTACCAAGCTACCAAGTCCCTGCGGCTGAATGAGCGTCTAAGTAGCATAATTACTGTACAACACTGTGGCGTACGCGCTTAGAATGACCTCCTGCATTTCATTGGAGACCTCACGCATGCGCATTGGTGATTTTCAAAAGTGACATCTGGTGGATGAACATAAACATTACACTCCCCGGCAGCACCATATGCCACCCTAGCCAGGTTGCACAACGTAATATATATATATATATATATATATATATATATATATATATGTGTTTGTGCGTGTGTGTGTGTATATATATATATATATATACTTGTGTGTTTGGCCGGCACTCCCAGAAGCAGGTCCAGATGTCTGCTGACCCGGTGCCTTCCAGTGTGGACCCGTGGGTCCCAATGCAGAGGATCAAATGATCAGGCGGCACTCTCGGATTTAGTGAAAACAACTTTAGTGGAAGTTTATTGCTCCTACATGTTTCGGGCAATACGTTGCCCGAAACATGTAGGAGCAATAAACTTCCACTAAAGTTGTTTTCACTAAATCCGAGAGTGCCGCCTGATCATTTGATCCTCTATATATATATATATATATATATATATACACACACACACACACAAAACTGTGGACAGAATGGACGGCACTCACATTGACTTCCATTCAAAAATAAATACACAACAGCAGTAAAGCTCACACAGTCAACATTTCAGTGACCAAACTCTTTTTTCAAGACACTGATCTTGAATACTCCTAGCAAAGGAGGGAGGGCACCTGAGTAGTTTCCAGTTTTGATATGATAACCTGTATATGGCCCCATTTGTAACCTTTTTACATGTTTTTCATTTGGGTTTTAAGCAGAGTAAAATTAAAATGATGCTGAGCCGTTATATACGCTCCAAGACAAACAAGATTACTTGCTAACACAATTGCAAAAAAAATAACACTAAAATATACGGTACTTCCTCATCTTTGCGGCCACTGCTTATGCTACTTAGTGCTGCTGAGCATCATCGTTCCCACGTTGGCTTGCTTTGCTTGCGGGCTCGGTGCTCGCTTTGCTCACCACAACTTTACTAAAGATAATGGATACTGGCGTAGACCCAGGGTGGTGGCATGATTTGTAACAGTTCCCTCGCCGAAAGTCCTTACGTAGCAGTTAAGTAATGGCTAACGTAACTGGCGTAGCAGTGGCCGCAAAGACGGGGAAGTACCAAATATACACATAATACACAGATAGGATGGAGGTGAGATAGGCAGGCAGAGATCAGTGGCAGATTTCCCACTAGACAAAAAGCATATGCTTAGGGATACCACCTGCTGGGGGTGGCACAGTAGGATGCCCCCCTGGCCTCTTCCACCCACTCACTAAATAAGAACTGCTGTACCTTTTTTTATATAACACCGACGGGAAAGGAAAGTTGTGTGGGAGGTGTGTGGAAAAGTTGGGGCTACCTGTCTAACTTCTGTGCTAGGAGCAGGAACACCTAGCCCCTCCTGATTCAATGCGGTGAAGCCTGAGCCTGCATTATAATTATGTCTATTCTGGCTGTAAATGCTGGTAGCTGTCTCCGCAGTTATGCTTAACTTGCAATTAATGTGAAGGCTGAAGGCAGTTGGAGTGAAAAGGGAAGGTGGTGGCCAATAATATTGTGCCTATGGGCAACCTGACCCCTAAATCTATAACTATCTAAGGCCCGCCCCTTTTTGGAACCTGCCACTTGTGTGAGTATGACTGGGGTGGTGTCATTATGTGTGTGTGGGTGTGGAGATACTGTAAGTAGAAAGCCAACAGCGAGTGTTACAGTAGATTAGAGCATGTCCCCCAACAACACACAGTAGTGATGTGAGGATGTACAAAAAATAAGCACATGAGCACATGATAAATTACATCACTAGTCCTGTAGTCATGGTGATTAATAAGGTCACTTTGTCAAATCCACTGCGCTGATATATCAGAATGATACCAACATGAATGTAAGTAATCCACTGAGTTACTGCCATACAAGTTAGACAATCACACAGAGAGCTCAAGATGTTAAAAAAAAAAAGACATGTAAAATATTTCAATAAATCAATAGATATTTTTAATACCAGACATAAAAGGATAAAATGTGCAGACTTAGGCAAAGTCATTTCATGACCTGTATTCTGATTAGCACACAATTCTCCGAGACATGCAAACCTTGGGCTGTCCATTATTATCTCAGACTACTCTTATTGATGTACACAACACCCTATGAGATTAATTTTTTTTTAAAACTACAATTTTAGTAACGGAGAAGGCAGAAGACATAAAACAAGCAATGTCATATACAAGACAATCGAGGGCAATATGAAGAATAAAACCAAACCTTATCTTACTGGCGGCTCCAGAGGTGGGGCTGCAGCACATTACAAAATGTAAATAGAGCCACACCCACTGCAAGTAATTCAGTGTGGAATTGCAGTTGGCTTCAGTTGTTATGCCTCTCCATTTGAATTTTGAACTGTGCCACAGCCCCCTGTCTGGAGCCTTAACTTGTTTGACCGAAATGAGATCCGACGGATCAGACATGCATGCAGTGCAGATTGTATAGAAAAGAAGAAGAAAAAAAGAAAAAAATTAACTATGTGTTACAGAGTTAACTTTTTTTCTTCCTTCTATACAATTAAACAGTCTCTAGAAGAAGATTCATTACAAAGCCGAAAGCAGAATAACAGTAATTTTGGGTCAAGCCTATACTGACATCAATGATACAGTATTTGATTAGAGACAAAGGCCTGGATCATGGATACATTTATGCCTGGGATTACGAACACCTTCATTATTTGGAATATTCTGATTTCCCTCATTTTATACTGTATGTTGCTGATTGTCTTTTTATTTGCTTTGTGTGTAGTTGTGTTTAGTAGTGTGTGAGTTCAGTCATATTCTTCTCAAATTCAATGCACTTTAGCTTCTTTTGCAGTGTCGGTTCAGTTTAGGAACCGACACTGCAAACAGACAGTCTCCATGGGAAGCCTTGCATCATGAGTATGCTTCATGAGTATGGTTTCTGAACAAAACAGGGTTGGGCTATGATGCCAATGACCTCTACCCATGTGAGCATGCCCATTTCCCATGAGGTTATGCCCACTTCCCTTGAGGCCACATGCAAAGTCCTCGTTCAGCGCTACCAAGTCGCGTCATGGTATGGCGAGACTAGAAGGCCAGTTAAATGCGAAATGAGGGTAGATATACCCGGACACATCTATATATGTCAAAAAAATGTTAAGATACAATGGAAATGTAGTCTGGTGTGAAGGTTAAATTAATTAACGGGCATAATGAGGAATTTCCTTATTCCTACTGAATGATTAGCAGTATATATGTGTGATAGGCATCAATGACACATCTATAACGGGTGCAGTGTATGCAGTGCACAAAGATGCCGCAGTTCTAGGGTGGACCCATACTGCACAAGTTGCACCCATTTCTTCTATACTTACCTCTCTGGGTTCCAGCAATGTCAGTGGCAGTGTTGAAAAATCAACAAGAAAATGTTGCGGTGGATATTTTTCCAGCATTCTGTGTGTATGCTGTAGGGAAATTGTGCCTCATGTAGTAGAAGCCTACTAGCGCTACTAGGGCCTACAAGCATGCACACACACCACTGCTGACTATGGAGGAGGGGCTCTTGATGGAGTTTGCACATGGGCTCCTTCCACTTTTCATGTTAAACAATCTGATAATAAATGCACAATAAAACAACAGATAACCTATTCCTTGTCTCCCTAACAATTGTAGCACTCCAACACTGTAAGGTACAGAAATGCCCAAAGAGAGGACAGTGAAATCAAAATGATTCAGGAAAAAAAGGAGCAAGCAGAAATGAAAAGGTATTTGTGGTTGTGTGTTCTCTATTTTAAGGATTACAGGACCACATGCATAACTCTCTCTTATAGATCTACGTTTATTTCCTAAGGAAAGTGCAAGAAGAGGAGCTGCGGGAGAACCACCCATACTTTGACAAGCCCCTCTTCATCGTAGGCCGTGAGCACAGGTTCAGGAACTTCTGTCGGGTGATTGTTCGAGCACGATTTAACGCGTGAGTGATGTATAGACTTCATACACTCACCTTCTCTATAAGCTGTGACCTGTGCTACTTTCATCATATATTGTAGAATCTTCTGCAGAAATGTAACAGGATTTTGCACAGTATTTACCCCATGCATGTATGTAATGTATGTAATGTTACAGAAAAAGGAAATCTTATTGAAAATATATTTGGTACTTCTTTACTTTCACGGCGCCAGCATGGCGCCGCGCGTACTTCCGGGTTACGCTCGCCACTAACTAAGTAAAATAAACTAAGTTAACGCCATGCCAACATGGATAGTTCATACCTCCACTATCCATGTTGGCATGGAGTTGATTTTAATTAGCGTGGCGAGCGTAGCGAACCACCGAGCCCGCAGCGTGGGCGAGCGAAGCGAGCCCCGCAAGGGGACTCTGATGCGCGGCGCCATGCTGGCGCCGTGAAAGTACAGAAGTACCATATATTTATATATATATATATATATATATACCAGCGTGGGGTCCGGCACTCCAAACAATGGCAGCAATAAGCGGTCGGTGCCTCCACAGCTCTGCAGGAGCAAATATAGACAGTGGTGGTGTGGCACTCACGACTCTTACTCAGGTACACAAAAGGTATGCCAGTCAGAAATGAATCAACGTTTCAAATTTAATTTGATTTGTCATGGATGACAGGATGACAAATTCAATTTGAAACGTTGATTCATTTCTGACTGGCATACCTTTTGTGTACCTGAGTAAGAGTCGTGAGTGCCACACCACCACTGTCTATATATATATATATAAATATATATATAGTGAACAGGAACAAGCGGCACTCATCAGGCTTCACATTTAGTATTATATAGGTAACTACAAAAAAATACTGAATGTGAAGCCTGACGAGTGCCGCTTGTTCCTGTTCATTATTTGGAATCTGCTGATTCGGACAAGGCACCAGAGCATTTGATTACATTGTCTACAATTGTGGGTGCTGGAAATTACCTGTATGTATGTATGTATATATATATATATATATATATATATATATATATATATACACACACACACAGCAAAATAGCCTGATTTTCGGATATAATGTAAGTGGCAGTACACTGAAGAAAATAAGTGCTTATGGTGCTAGGTGTGGGTGTATAGGTGAAACAGCTGCTGTGTGGCCTAGAAGCTGGAGGGACCAATCAGACCACTCTACAGTCCAATTACTGTACTTTGGGCCCTTCTTCATTCTGCCATCTAGGCAGCACTCAGGGGAGTGTAGTGTGGGGGTTTCTTCTGGCAGAGAGCTTATTGAGCTCTTTCTGTGTTTGCTGTCTGTTAGACAATTGGCTATGTCAGCTAAAAAATACTTTGTAGAAACTTCTGCAAAGCTTATAAAAAGCCAATCCCAGTAAATGTATCAGAGATTGGAGAGAGCTAAAGCATGGGTGAATAGAGAAAGAAATTACTCATGGATCGTAATTATAATCTGGCCAGAGGTTCACTTACAGGAAGTCAGTGTTAGGGGTTGGACACCTGTTGTTTTCAGGGAGTGTTTAGAAAACACAGGTGTTCCCAAACATTTTAAATTAGCGTCTGTGACATCAGCGCTGGTCTCGATTATCCTGTCTACCTCCAGTAGGGTCAGACTCACATTTGTACAGACTGTAGAAAATCATTTGATGGTTCGTGAATTGCATTTGGATTTGCAAGTGGTTAGAGATCTGCAATATTTTTGCAGATTTACACAGGACTGAATCAAGCCCACCGCCTGTAACATGATGGTAAGGGACTTTCTCTCTCTAAGGTTTGCTACATCTAGCCCTAATAATGTTGCCACACGTAGGGCGGGATGTATTAATATACATCGCCGCCCAGCCGCCGCGATGCATACTAACATATGCGGCTAGCATCGGGGTGTGGTGACAGAGACCCCCGCGATACCTGTAATGTGGTGTGTGGGGGTCTCCGTCACATCTCAGCGGCTGTCAGTGTCTCCAGCGTCTCCTCCTCCCCCTGCAGCCGGATGTCCTCCCGGCTGTGACACCTGCTGGGGGAGGAGATCGATGGAGGATGGGAGGGGGGTCGCGTGGACGGCGGGCAGCGGGTGGCGATACCCTGCCCGGCGGAGATGGGGAAGATTGTAAATGGTACATAGGAAAATGCGGTAAAACCCCAGTTTTCCGCATTTTCCCTTTAGTACATCCCGCCCATTGTGAGATGTGTGCTAGGTGCAATTTGAGCAATACAGTTTGTGAATATAGGGGTTTGGACTGTACAATGGATTTTATTCTGGTCCGTTCACAGCCAGCGTTCATTCGCACGGGGCTGTTGTTTGGCGTATGTGCATGCGCAGCTGCATTTCTGTGCATGTGCATACACAGGGTGCATGCAGCCAGGGCAAACAGACTGTTCGCTGGGTGCAAACACCCAAGGTTGCATCCAGAGGGCGTGGAGCGGTGGCGGATAGTCACGGCCATGGGAACGCCCAGCGTTTCACAGGCAGTCCCATGTAAATGCTAGGCGTTCCCATGGCTATCGGGTCATGACGTCGGTGCCGGGGGTGGATGGCTGACATCACCGGATGTCAGCTGCCCCCCACTTCCTCCTGAGGTTGCACGCATATATAAGTGACCTGAGAGTCAACATGGGCAAGGTCGACAGTCAAAAAATCGACAAGGGGTTTTTCACTGTTTTTATGAGCCAACGTGTGCCGACAGGAGGTATTTTATGCCTTCCATCCACTAGGGCATGGTGGGAGGAGCGTTGCAACGTTTTAGTGTCCATGTCGACTGTGTCGACATTTGGGTAAAAAAACAATGAAAAGCCCCATATCGACCTTTTGACTGTCGACCATGCCCATGTGGACCTTATGACATGTCGACCTAGACCCATGTCAACCTTTCTGCATGTCGACCTAATGCTTGGAGACCTAATGATCCATACCCGTATTGGCACTATTGGCTGCAGCAGTGGCGTGCAGTAGGGTGAGGAAGAGCCCTTCTTGTCATACTATTATATATGCCGGAGTTTTGAGTTAATGTAGTATGTAATAAATGCAAGAATCTATGAAAAAAATCTTATTTTTATTATTTTAATCATTTTTATAGCGAAAACTCTATCGTAAAACGTCTATGGCAGGTGAGGCACTGCCTCACCTGGCTACCTGTTCTGTACATCTCTTATCAAAACTCAGTGAATATCCAGCAGTATACAGTATACTGCTGCACATATGTATAATTCCGGCATGTACCCCATGGCTCATATATTGTGTGCAAATCTGGCTCTGGTACTTGCCAGGGACTCCTCAGCCATTTACCTCACCGCACGTCCCTGGGCTGCAGTGCAGAGCTTCATTTCTGTTTGCATATTCAGCCATCTCATCAGCCCCAGCATGTTTCCAAGCAGCATCTCATATTGAACGTACACGCTAAAGAACTGAAAGTAATGAAATCACAAATAGACCTCCCTGCAGTGTATCCGCATTTGCCGACAAAATCTGTGACATTTATTTCTAGGGAGGAATGTACATAAATGGAAGCCCAGAGTTAAATATGCTACTTGTTCTCTAACCTTTTCAGCTATGCAGAGATAATTCTGGAATAATAGCTTTTGGATAATGGTTGATTTATAGTTTCAACCTGACTTTTAAAAGGTCAAGAGGTCTTTATACAACAGGAAAAAAGCTCAAACTATTTTCTTAACTTGATGTTCTTAGGTTTTAATGCAGTTTTTGGTGAAGAATGAAGGGCTTACCATTATTTTTTTTGTAACTAAATATATTTTACACGACCCTCCTTAGTGCGTCATTGGAAAAGTTCTTTATAGGCCCATACTTGTAGAATTCAAGTTTCAACTAATTCAGACATAGGACGGTTACCTAAAGTGCATATTTAAAAGATATATCATTTTGAAAAAATAAAAAAGGGAATTAACTATTAGTTCTTATACTGGCAACAAGCTCAAAATTGGTGCATTCTATTTTTGCCAAGTATATTTGTCCTTCTAAATTGTCTCCTCTGGGTTTTGAACTATGTTATCCCAGTTCTATTAACAATGATACATCATTGGCTGTCACAGATGTCCCCCATGTGGTCAATCAGTGTAACTACCTTCCTCTATATCCCCTTAGTTCTGCAGCAGGTACTTTATCTCTGCAGTTCATAAAATGCATGAATTCTCCTAATTGGTTTCTGATCCTTTGTGTGGTTACTGTCTATTTCTGTCCCTTTAGCTTGTTTACTGGATTGCCTGTGTCCTGATATTAGGTGCCTCACTATCTTATTATTAGAGCTCTCATTTGGGACTTTTTATTAGAACCCATATGGGACTTTTTGGGGGGCTGCGGTCACCTTGGAGCAGCATCCTAGACTGTATGAAAGCCATTATACTCCATGCACAGAAAATAGTTACCTTCCTGTAACTTTTATTAAATATATTAATCTTAAAAAGGAATTATTGCAGTGTTATTCTTCCATTTTCTATACATTTTTCTTGAGTGTATTTAAAAATATATGAATTTTCTTCTATCTTATCATCTGTTTTGCATTTCTAAATTAATTTACTGTATATTTAAAATACAGTTTATATGACAGTTTATTTTCCCACGGACACCACTCGTTTGGTAACGACCCTTACCAAACCTGGTAAGGGTCGTTAATTACTTACTAACTATCTGTGGTTCTCCCTTTTAAACACTGTCCTGAAGCTCTTTGCTAAATTTTTAGTGAACAGATTAAAACCCATTGTTCCCTCTCTGGTCCATCTGGATCAGGTAGGTTTGGTACCTTCCCGTCAAGCTCTTGATTACAAAAGACGCACAAACTATCTCATCCAACATGAGAATTGCATTCAGCTCTGCTCCATTCTTTTTGCCCTCAATGCCAAAAAGGTCTTTGATAAGATCTCTTTGCCTTCATGATAAATTAAGGTTTTGGGGCAAATTTTTTCAGCCCATTAAAGCCCACTACCATAATCCCTCCACTTCCATTCTTGCAGGGCCTTTTGTCTCAGTTCTTTCCCACTTATTTTTACCATGATAATCGATCCTTTGACCTGCAGGATCCTATTAAACCCAGATATTATGTGTAGTCTGTGTAGCTTACAGGTTCCTCTTACAAACTTTTTCTTTTCACAGACAACGTCCTCCTTACTATTACCAAACCCCTGATTTCTCTTCCAAATCTATTTAATTTATTCTGTTATAAAAATAGGACACATCAGAAGCCTTACCCCTTCATATTTGGCAGCCACCTGTAGATCTTTCACTTTCACTTGTCAATTATATCAAGAGTTGGTCGCACTAATGCTATTAAAATGAACGTCCTTCCAAGACCTTTGTACATCCACCCCACCTGTGTTCTCTTCTCTCTCTCTAATCGACCTATGGTAAATTCATTTGTGACAACAGGAGACCTCGAATTTGTAGAGATATTCTCCTTTCTTTATGTAAATATTATGTGGCCTTTAAATGAAGCTGTTTGCATCGCATTCCTCCAAAGGCACCAAACAATGGGCTGACCTTGAATCCTTCTTAGCAAGGTCTAAAAAAAATCCCTGATAACTTTCTCCTTAAGGATTAATTGGATTACTCTGGAGGATCAATCAGCCAAAGGTAATTTAACATGGCTTATTTTATTCCGACCTAGTGCTTGTTTAATTGAAACATTTGTGTGATGTTGAAAAAACATTCTGCAGTAGTGATGTTTTTGTGATATACAATCAACTCCTTGTGTAAACAATCAAAAGATTGTAACATAGATCATAGGATTAGATAACATTTTCCATATACCCGGTGGAATTCTGGCTTCAGTCTTCACCTTTCTTTGAAAAAGCCATCATTACAAAATATTGTGCATTGAGTTTTTCATGTCCCTTTCAGAAACCCACAAACATTGCTCAATAACTTATTCGTAAGAGGTTATTTGAATAAAAAGGAGTAAACTGACTTTTTTGTTGCATTTAATCTTTTATACAGTTCAAAAACCGATCCTATTACCGGAGCAGTGAAAAATACCAAATATCACCAACTATAGTAAGTACATAAACTTGTATTTTAATATTTGCATGTGTGTGTGTGTCCCCAGACCAGGTCAGGTAGTCATCTACCTCACGACCATTAGACTGTGCCTCATATCAGCAGTGATAGGTCTTGATCATCTTAGACAATTTCTCTGGGTCCTATTGGCCCTGCCCTATTCCCACAGACCCATGATTTATGACATTACACTAACACCATGACCATAACTAGGAACTGGGCATGATGCTGCAGGGCCACTCACTCTTCCTGCATGCAGCTGTGAGGCTCCGTGTGCTCAGTAACACAGAACCGGCAACATAATAAAGCGCATCATCTGTAGGTGTCAGCAGAGCAGTAGTTTGCATGGGAGGCTATTTGCCCGGCTACAATGTTCTGGTATTCACACACGGAAATTGACAGGAAAAAAGGGAGCCCTAGGGCTCGGGCTGTAGAGAGGTGGCACATTAGTTTGTAGTACAGCTTTAAGTAAAAATGCCAGCATATACATGTTTCCTCATTAGGATAAAATCATCCTTTACATGCATGAGCCTCCCCTCTGTCTCTATTCCGTGCACTGGGAGTTTAATAGGATGCATCTCTGCCAGATTAAAACCACTCATGTGCATTTACCCTTATAATGTAACAATTTTTCTGTCCTTGCTAATTACTTCTATAATAGTATTCACTAGAAACTTCCATAACAAGGATTTTAAGTCGTTACCATAAAAGATAAAGGTATGAAGCTGCTTTGTGGGTACAAAAGCAAAATCTGATTCTCACTATGGGCCTGAATCAGAGGTGTACCAATGCCAATGCGTACCTCCCAGCGGTCCTGGTTTTCCTGATATAGTGACTGTTCCAACCACAAGCGGCAGCGGCGCCCTGTGGTTGGGGAGCAGCTGGCAGTCCTCCTGTCACTCACTGCTCTGCTTAGCAAAGCAGCCGTTGCAGTAATAGATGCTCTTTATGGGAAGAGAGGGGCAGGGTGCATGGCCAGCAGCTCAAAGAGCACAGATGTAAAAATGGGAGTAAAAATACCTCGCTCAGTGGCCATGTCCTCAAATTCATGTCCCTCTTTCACTTGCTGCAAAGTTGCGAGATATGCCAATGTTCACTAATACCCCTTTCACATCACACAGACAACTCTTGTCCCACCTGGGTTGTTGCAGGGTCAACGTGCGGTGTGAAAGGGCTTTTTGAAAATACCTGGATCCAGCAACCCGGGATTCCAGGTCAGACCCGAGTTGCTGTGCAGTGTGAACGGGTAATATGGCGCGAGCTACCCGGGTCCCATTCATACAATAGGGAGGAGGCAACGTCAGCTCCAAGCGCTGCCTCCTCCCCCTTACCCCTAATGATGCACCAATGCTCCACCCCTTTCTGATGTCAGTGACTCGGCTTATTGCCGGTTCGCTGTAGGGGCTAAACATTGCAAATGCCGGGTCACTTTCATCATCATGCTGGGTCATCATTTTGCACGAATTTAGGCGATTCCGACCTTTCGGGCCAATATATAATTTGTAAAGTGTCAAATTGTTTGTGTTTTCCATCCGATCCGATACAATTCGCTTTGAGCCCCTAGATCGCTCATACTGCACCATTCATTTATCGGAATCGCATGAAATCGGGTGGAAAAAGGTGTGCTTTTTGCGCATGCTATATATATCAGGAAGTTTGGCATTTCCAGTCCCTCTAGCCCCCTAAACCAGAGCCCATCAGATATATCTCATGGTACAATTGTATACCATAAGATATATCTTGTGCGATTTGGCTTGATCAATCGCATGAGATATATCTTATGCAAAAATACACCAAAGTACAAAATTGGATGGAATCACTCCCGGAAAGGTCCAGGGGGAGTTCAAGGGAAATGACATCCGACTTCAGGATTAGACATACCATTGTAGTGTATGAGGCCCTTAACAATCCATGTGGCAGATACAACAGAATACAGTATTTGATTGTTATTTCTTATAAATGTAACTGTAATTTCCCCTCATGTTCTAGTCTCCCTCACGTAGCCACACAGCTGTTCCTTCTACCACAGTATTTCTCTATATCATGTACAATACCTTGTGCCATAACTCTATTTGCCAGCTTCCATCTCATTTCAATAGTGTTTATTATTATTTTTCTTTTATAGTCTGTCTTCAGACCAACACCACAGATCTTGCTTTTTTTATCCCCTTTCTCAGTAACAAATGCTATAATGGTCTTTTATACAGATTTCTACAGCTGTAATCTGTCAGAATTCCATACACAGACCAGATTTGCTTGCTGTAAAGACGCTGTACTTTGTAGCTCATTTCTCTCCTTATGTGGGCCTAATCCAGTAATGCACAGAATTGTCTGTTTCCTTTCTGTGTCAGAGACATTCATATCAGGCAAGAGCATTTGCTATCACTTGGGAAATATAATTAATGGCTTACACCATAACGTGAGGATTCCTGGCAGGTCCATACTGTGTATCGCTCAGATAAGAGCACAGTAATCATATGACATGTTCATTTCTTTCCCATTATCATCAGAACAGCATCTAATTACAGAAAATGAATGTATTATTGCTGGAGTTTCGTTCTCTGAATATTGCTTGTTTACTGCTTATTCCGTGCAGTTATTTATTGTGTTATATATGTAAGGAGATAAAGCTCCAGAGGTATTACCAGATGTATTATCATCTGATGTTTAGAACCTATTTTACACATCACTTTACAATTTTCATTAGTACTAAGGTAATACTTAAATAAACCAATGCAAAATGCCAACATTTATTTATACAGCATCTACATATTCCTGAGCACTTTACAGAAAATAAATAATCTGTCACGGCAGTACCCGACCCAATGGACCAGTGCTGGTGTTGTGCCTGTTTGATTATTACATTGTCATTGTATAAATAAAGAATAATAAATAAAATTCAAATTAAAAGTAACCAAGTTTTTTTTGTCTAAATAAATTGATGGATTGTTCTTTGTTCCCACATGAGCACTAACAAAATGGATTAATGGATTAAATTGCATGGCAACCAATGCATGCACCAAGCTTCAAAAAGTGATAAAGTGGCGAGTGACCTGCAAATCAGCTCCATTCATTTTTCAAACCTAGCCTGTAACATGGCAGTTAGGAGCTGAATGTCTGGCAGTTTATCACTTTCCACTTGTGCATATGGCTCAATGAGTAAAGGGGCATACACATGGGGAGATTTTAGACTGTTTTCTAAGATAGACCATTTAAAATTTAATCAGGCGATGCATGGTCCCTCACGTAGCCATTGCAGATCTCAACCACATGTAGTCAAGATCTAATCAGATCACCTACATGTGCACAGATCGCCCATACACACATCGCTATGTCTGTATGGGCAATCTAGCCACCGGGAAGCTCAAGGACATTTTCCCTAGCCTATATCGCTCAGCATGTAGGCTAGGCAAATTGGACCCCTGTGTGTATGGGGCTTAAGAATCCCGTAGGCCATACTGTATTATTTTTTTTATTATATATATTTTTATTGAAGCAATGCACCTTAAGAACATTCAATATATATTTTTAAAGGTTTGCTCAGGAATCAAAGTGAATAGTATAGGAGACAAAATTAATTACATTTGCGTTTCTATTATATATGTGAATGAATAAATAAACTCATGAACACACAAGACATATATTTGAAAGTTGTTAACAACAATACATTTATGCTGTATTCTAACATTTTAAAAACAGTGGTAAGATTTTCAAATGCACTTTTCCTGTATTTAGGAATGTATTCAAAGGGCAAAAAGAGTGGCAAGGTGTCAGTAAGCTCTGATCATCTGCATCCTAAGGAAGTAACTTGGTACTTGTGCTAATTAGTGTCTGCTTTCTGACAGTGACCTCCTGGGGCTTGTGACTTACCTGGACTGGGTCATGATCGTGGTCACCATATGCTCTTGTATATCTATGATGTTTGAATCCCCTTTCAGAAGGGTTATGCATACACCTACGTTGCAGGTAAGTGTCACTATAAATCCCATTCATCTGAATTCATTCATTTGCTTCTCATGTTGCTAATCCTACTATCCTTGTCTTTAAGATTGCAGAGTATGTATTCGTGATATTCATGAGCATTGAACTGAACCTGAAGATTATGGCAGACGGCTTATTCTTTACTCCCACAGCGGTTATAAGGGATTTTGGGGGTGTGATGGACATATTCATATATCTTGTAAGTCAACACATTTGTAGCTTATGTAAATATTTTGAATAATCTATAGATTCACTATGGAAGAATAAATCAGTTGATTTTACAAAGTGATTGTATTAAGCACATCTATGTTGTCTACAGTGAATTAGAACTTTGCATTGTGGATTTTACTTTCATACAAATGGGTGAGATATTAAAAAGAAAAACGTTTTCGTACGAAAACAAATGCAAGTGTATGCAGAATACATCCTTGGGTCAGATACACTAGCCATAGACTAGGGTCCGGTGTTAGTG
Source organism: Crinia signifera (assembly GCF_055691185.1). Classification (NCBI taxonomy): domain Eukaryota; kingdom Metazoa; phylum Chordata; class Amphibia; order Anura; family Myobatrachidae; genus Crinia; species Crinia signifera. The sequence continues at coordinate 270,940,606 of NC_139218.1, forward strand.
CTGGAGGGAACCCATTGCAACTCCCGAGTCCTGCTTCTAGTGCAGGGGTGGGGAACCTTTTTTCTACCGAGGGCCATTTGGAAAATTTTAAAACCCTTCGGGGGCCATATCAAAATTATCAATTATCGGCATATACGCGTGGGCATTATACACAGGGCAGCGGCATATACATGTGGGCATTATACACAGGGCAGCGGCATATACATGTGGGCATTATACACAGGGCAGCGGCATATACATGTGGGCATTATAAACACTGGCAGCGGCATATACATGTGGGCATTATACACACTGGCAGCGGCATATACATGTGGGCATTATACACACTGGCAGCGGCATATACATGTGGGCATTATACACAGGGCACCGGCATATACATGTGGGCATAATACACAAGGGCAGCGGCATATACATGTGGGCATAATACACAAGGGCAGCGGCATATACATGTGGGCATTATACACACTGGCAGCGGAATATACATGTGGGCATTATACACAGGGCACCGGCATATACATGTGGGCATTATACACACTGGCAGCGGCATATACATGTGGGCATTATACACACTGGCAGCGGCATATACATATAGGCATTATACACAGGGCACCGGCATATACATGTGGGCATAATACACAAGGGCAGCGGCATATACATGTGGGCATTATACACACGGGCAGCGGCATATACATGTGGGCATTATACACACTGGCAGCGGCATATACATGTGGGCATTATACACAGGGCACCGGCATATACATGTGGGCATAATACACAAGGGCAGCGGCATATACATGTGGGCATTATACACAGGGCACCGGCATATACATGTGGGCATAATACACAAGGGCAGCGGCATATACATGTGGGCATTATACACACTGGCAGCGGAATATACATGTGGGCATTATACACAGGGCACCGGCATATACATGTGGGCATTATACACACTGGCAGCGGCATATACATGTGGGCATTATACACACTGGCAGCGGCATATACATGTGGGCATTATACACAGGGCACCGGCATATACATGTGGGCATAATACACAAGGGCAGCGGCATATACATGTGGGCATTATACACACGGGCAGCGACATAAAAAGTGACAGTGTGGAGGAAGGGGGGCTGTCACTCCCAAACAGGTTAATGTGATTATGTCTGATTATGAGAATCAGACATAATCACATTAACCTGTTTGGGGGTGAATCCAGGGGTAAATGACAACCCCTGGATGTGTCAGTCACTGCCTGGGAAGGGAGGGTGATTATCGCCCTATATTACAGCCGCCCGCCCGCCAATACTACAGAAGTATCATCCGCCCGCCGGCTGCCTACATTTCATACCAGCCGCCCGCCCGCTGTATCAGCCGCCCGCCCGCCTATATTAACAGCCGCCCGCCCTCCTATATTACATACCAGGCGCCGGGGATGGCTGCTGCTGCTGCTGCTGCCGCCGGGGAGATGTGTAGAAGACGCGCCCTCCAATCACAGTGGCTGTGGAGGGGATGCGCCGGCAGTGATTGGCGGGCGCGTCTTCTGCACATCTCCTCGGCGGCAGCAGCAGCAGCCATCCCCGGCGGCTGGTATGAAATGTAGGCAGCCGGCGGGCGGATGATACTTCTGTAGTATTGGCGGGCGGGCGGCTGTAATATAGGCAGGCGGGCGGGCCGGACAAACTGGGTGCGGGGGCCGTATCCGGCCCGCGGGCCGGAGGTTCCCCACCCCTGTTCTAGTGGAATGGACAAACCTGGGATCTTGGACCAAATACGCTGTGGCTATTGTATCTAATTAGCTGACATCACACATCTATTAAAGGTACTTATTTCTGAGGAACTTAAACACTGACTGTTGGAGGAATGTTTAGTCCCATAATAAACTTTGTTCCATCTACAACAATTGACTTCACTATACATTTGGTGTTCCATAATGTTCTTACTATTGTACTAACACCATATGCATTATATCTAAAACTATCTACTGCATGTTTTATAAAGTTTATATGTAAAACAAGTTTCCTATTCTCTACTTTATACTTTTGATTTTTAATAGGTGCAGTGCATGTCATATTTTAGAGCTGCTCATCCTATAAAGGAATTAAATAAGTCAGCTGCAGCACACCTTTCTTTTATGATAGGTGTTGCTACAACTGAGTTGAGACCTACTCTACATCAGGGACATCAAAGGGGTCAGTGATACCCGCTGTGCTGAAAAGACCCTCCATGTACACCAAAAAGGGGTGTGGCCTCATGGTCCAATCCTGTTTTCATCACTCTGGGGGTGTGCCTGCATTCCCTGATATGATTAGCTGCCCCATGAGACTCATCTGGCTGCACTGCCGGCAAATGCACTGTGACAGGAGCTGAATGCTGCACTACATGTCACAGTGCAGCACCCAGCTCCCGTCATTGTAGAGGAGTCTGCATTTTGGTGTTAGCCTTGGGTGTGGCTTGCAGCCTCTTAGTAAAGCGATGGCTATGAATCCCCTAGAATTGCCTATAGTTGTGAGTGCTCAGTCGTTATTGTATCTTGCAACTTTTAACACTACGCAAGCTTCGTCTGTAAAATGGAGTTGTGTATTACTGTGAATCAGCCCCAATATGTGTGAAATAAGCATTATAAAATAAAACCCTTTTTCCACTGAGAGTGAATATGTTTCCTTTATTGTTATCAAATCTATGCAATATAGTGCAACACTTGGACACTTGCAATGGCATTAACTGATGAAATGATTATTATTTTCATGAGTAATATTAATTTTATCTAATAATAATTTTATCTAATAATTCTAAGGTCAGTCTGATCTTCCTCTGCTGGATGCCGTACAATGTTCCAGCTAAATCTGGTACTCAGCTTTTAATGGTATTGAGATGCTTAAGACCCATCCGCATATTTAAGTTGGTGCCTCAGATGAGGAAAGTAGTGCGTGAACTTTTCAGTGGGTTCAAGGAAATATTTCTGGTACGTGAAATTTTTTTTTCTTTAACTCTGGTATGGACAAGCTATTCATTTGTAAAGGTTTTTTTATTGTTTGTTGATGTAGCTCTTTACATTATTTCTGTCACTTGTAAATTGAAATTGTACAGAACGTTGTCCATTTTGTCAAATTTTTTCATAAAAGTTTAGAATGCAGTTGTTCTAGCTACTTGGACATCACTAAACGGACCTGCTCCTTGTGTCTGACCCCACCAGTCCATTTCTGCACAACAGGAATTATTGCTTACTCCAAGCAGATATACAAATAACAATCAGTAGTATCTGTACTTGCACCAGCCCCATACTAGATGCCAGAGACAGGCCGCGTCCCTGCCCAATATGCACAACTCAGAATCACAGCTTTTTATAGATGCCCTCTCGCAACACTCCCATGATAATCTCAAAAGTCAGGGTGGTGACGTGCAATGAATTTACCAAAACCCAGTTCATGCCCCGTAATTCCCTATTTTACAGGAAAGCCAATCCAGCCAAGTTACGAATAACTTTCATTGGGGTATTTATGCAAACAAGTGTAGATTTGCTACAGTAGGCACCATTGAGCATAAGCAGCCAGGCTGCACTGTGTAGTCTTGCTATAAATGGTTGGCCCAGTTTCCATTGGCAGCTCAGTGCTTGTAAATGAGCTTGCATCTCCTATGAGCTCTGTGATTTCTAGAACGAAGCCAGTTCTATGCTTTTTCATGATTACAAGTTTTATGATGCCCTCCAATTAAGATCACTTTAGACTTTTCATTTACAGTCAATATAGCTCATGGTATAATAATGTGATAATAACATCTTTTCAGGTATCCATTCTTCTTCTTACGTTGATGCTAGTATTTGCCAGTTTTGGTGTCCAGCTGTTTGCAGGGAAGCTTGCAAAGTGCAACGATCCAACCATTGAAACCCGGGTAAGATCTGTGTACTGTGCTATATCATATACCTGGGTACGTGCTCTGTGCTGTGCTATATCATATACCCGGGTAAGATCTGTGTACTGTGCTATATCATATACCTGGGTACGTGCTCTGTGCTGTGCTATATCATATTCCTGGGTACGTGCTCTGTGCTGTGCTATATCATATACCTGGGTACGTGCTCTGTGCTGTGCTATATCATATACCTGGGTACGTGCTCTGTGCTGTGCTATATCATATACCTGGGTACGTGCTCTGTACTGTGCTATATCATATACCTGGGTACGTGCTCTGTGCTGTGCTATATCATATACCTGGGTATGTGCTCTGTACTGTGCTATATCATATACCTGGGTACGTGCTTTGTACTGTGCTATATCATATACCTGGGTACGTGCTCTGTACTGTGCTATATCATATACCTGGGTACGTGCTCTGTGCTGTGCTATATCATATTCCTGGGTACGTGCTCTGTGCTGTGCTATATCATATACCTGGGTACGTGCTCTGTGCTGTGCTATATCATATACCTGGGTACGTGCTCTGTGCTGTGCTATATCATATACCTGGGTACGTGCTCTGTGCTGTGCTATATCATATACCTGGGTACGTGCTCTGTGCTGTGCTATATCATATACCTGGGTACGTGCTCTGTGCTGTGCTATATCATATACCTGGGTACGTGCTCTGTGCTGTGCTATATCATATACCTGGGTACGTGCTCTGTGCTGTGCTATATCATATACCTGGGTACGTGCTCTGTGCTGTGCTATATCATATACCTGGGTACGTGCTCTGTACTGTGCTATATCATATACATGGGTAAGTGCTCTGTGCTGTGCTATATCATATACCTGGGTACGTGCTCTGTACTGTGCTATATCATATACATGGGTAAGTGCTCTGTGCTGTGCTATATCATATACCTGGGTACGTGCTCTGTACTGTGCTATATCATATACCTGGGTACGTGCTCTGTACTGTGCTATATCATATACCTGGGTACGTGCTCTGTACTGTGCTATATCATATACATGGGTAAGTGCTCTGTACTGTGCTATATCATATACATGGGTAAGTGCTCTGTGCTGTGCTATATCATATACCCGGGTAAGATCTGTGTACTGTGCTATATCATATACCTGGGTACGTGCTCTGTACTGTGCTATATCATATACCTGGGTACGTGCTCTGTGCTGTGCTATATCATATACCTGGGTACGTGCTCTGTGCTGTGCTATATCATATACCTGGGTACGTGCTCTGTACTGTGCTATATCATATACATGGGTAAGTGCTCTGTGCTGTGCTATATCATATACCTGGGTACGTACTCTGTGCTGTGCTATATCATATACCTGGGTACGTGCTCTGTATGGCGCTATATCATATATCATATACATAGGTAAGTGCTCTGTATTATACTATATCATATACCTCAGTAAGTACTCTGTAATGTGCTTTATCATATACGCGGGTACATGCTCTGTACAATGCTATATTATATGCCAGGTACATGCCATTTACTGTGTTATACAGTATCATATACCCACTTTGGGCACACTATTTTATTCTCCCACCATGCCCTTGTGGATGATAGGCATGAATATACCGCCTGTCAGCACATGTCGGCGTGGAGTTGAGAATAGAATAGTGTGGCGAGCGCAGCGAGCCACCGAGCCCGAAGCGTGGCGAGCGGACGCGGATACCTTCACAGGTAAACGCGTCCCCTCGCGGGCTTCACAGGTGTCCGCGTCGCCACGGACACCTGTGAAGCCCGCGAGGGGACGCGTATAACTGTGAAGGTATCCGCGTCCCCTCGCGGGGCTCGCTGCGCTCGCCACGCTTCGGGCTCGGTGGCTCGCTGCGCTCGCCACACTATTCTATTCTCAACTCCACGCCGACGTGGATAGTGGGGGTATGAAAAGGTCGTAGGACGCGTACCGCCGCCCCTCGCGGGCTCGCTTCGCTCGCCACGCTTCGGGTTCACGTTTATAGTGGGGGGTGGCGTGGGGGTGCATTTAACATTGTAAGCACCCATTTGGGTGCTCAAAAGCACCCTTTAGGGTGCTTATACGATTTTTGGTCGTATAGGGGGTCAAAATCGCGTTGCATCGCATGCCATCGGGTGCATGGCATGCGATGCGATGCGATCTGTTCGTCGTACGACGGACATCAGGGGCGCCGCCAAAATACACAAGTACCAAAAATGAAAATCACATGTCAATCGTTTGACTGTCAACCTAGCCCATGTCGACCTAATGCATGTGTTCATCTAATGACCCTGTCGACCTTCAGGTGTGTCGACCTTAGTGCATGTCGACCTTCAGTGGATGACCCAATGCATGTCAACCTTCCTAGGTTATAGATTCCTATGCAATCAATTACTCCCAAAATTATATTTTATTGCTTGGATAGTACTGGCAGGGCTGCCATCACAAATTTTGGGGCCCAGGACTGACAATATCAGCAGGCTTCCCCCCATCCCTCCTCCCTCTCCCCCCCTCCTCCATCTACCCCCCCCCCCCCTCTCCCCCTTCCTTCTTCACCCTCCCTGATGTGTTACAATATGCCTGATTTACCGGTTCCACAGGTAGGCTGGGGTGGTAAAACACTGATCCGGATGATGGATCCCAGGCACTGGCAGGCTGCACCACTCTCTCCATTGTTGTGACACCCTCTTTTCACTTCCTCCCTTGTTGTGACACCAGTGGCGCCAGATCCTTGTCCTCCGGGCTCCGGCTGGCACTCGGCGTGACATCATCATGTCACATCGCACTTGAGGGGGCTTCCTGTGGGGCTCCTGGCTGTCCTGACTGTTTTAAGGTTTCAGGCAGGCAGCGGGCAGCAGGCGCAGTCAGGCCACTCTGATTCTGTGCTGTGTGGCGGGCTGCAGATGAAGCGCAGCCCGCCTCTGTGAGGAAAGATGGCAGCCGCCGACTAGCGGTTAGGGCCTGGGACATTTGTCCCCATAGCATCCCCCTGTCGGCGGCCCTGAGCACTGGTATGCAGAAGTAGTATATAAATGATACAATATTACGCACCATCCAGTGTATGCAGATATGCTGCCTTGATCTTACCCAGTGATGATGTGTTTCATAAATGTGTACAGTAGCAATGTCAAGGAACATAAGAACCAGAAGCAGGGCTGCCATCAGGAATTTTGGGTCCCGGGACTCATTTTCAGTCTGGGCCTCGGGCCACCCCTCCTCACTTGACTTACTGTAACCCGGCTTCTGCTCCCCATCTCCTCTTCCGGTGAGCTGCAGCCCAGAGGTCCCGGCTTTTATAACTCAGGATGCCGGCGGCCAATTAAAATGCAGCACTGGCTAGTGAGTCAATCAGAGCTTGTGTACTGCTCTGATTGGCTGCCGGTCTATGAGCTCTGATTGGCTCAAAAACTGCTGCAGCATTTTAAATGGCCGCCGGCGTTCTGGGTTGAATAAGCCTGTGCTCCAGGACCTGCTTTGTTCAGAGCCCTGAGCGCAATGCAGTGGAGGTAGTCGGGGGGGGGGGGTTTGTTGGGCAAAATGAGCTGCCGAGGCCCTTCCAGTGGCCAGGGCCCAGGAAAGCTGTGCCCACAGCACCCCCCTATTGGCGGCCTTGACCAGGAGACACAATGAAGCAGAAGAGGGTACTTTTCTATATAAAAGTGTGGCCTCCTGTGCATTTGACTATAAGAACATCAGACATAACTGTATATTACATATTTGATTGTATTGTTTGTTCCATTTTAGGAAAAGTGCCATGGCATATTTAGGATTAATGTCAGTGTTTCTAAAAATCTAAACTTGAAGTTAAAAGCAGGAGAAAAGAAACCAGGATTTTGGGTTCCAAGAGTTTGGTAAGTGACTGGGAAAATGTTCTCATTTATATAAACATCAGAGTATTAATACAGTATATCTGTATTATAGGTGTGTTAGTTAAATATAATGTTTTATTAGGCAGAGGTAGTGGAAGGCTTTTTTATATTGTACTCTCCACAGTATTACTTTAAGTACAGAACAGGTTACAATGTGCTGAAACCACCATATAGCACCTCCACATTACTACAAGCTACTGTAGGGGCAGGCCTGTTTGTCAATAGGAAGCAGCATTTCACAGCATGGGAGCAGGGCAGGCAATCTGTTCCATCTAATTCAATAGCTATACACAAAATGACAATTTTGCCAGTTAAAACAAAAACAATTGGAAAACAACTACAAATTAAATACAATTAAATCATATATTATCTTATCAACCTACTCCCAGAATTTTTTTTACTACCGGCATCTTGCTTCTTTGCCCACCAACACTGCCCTGACTAGCTCTGACACATATTTCAAAGGCCAAATCGAGACACCATCCATCAAGAAATCTCTATATTCAAAATCCATAACAACACACCTAACTCCTCTTCCGCTCTCCTTCCCCACCCACAGTTCTTCTGTACCTCTACAACAATGTATCCTTGATCCTGGTCCATTCCATCTACACCCTTCTTCTCAATGCTTGCACGCAACTAAATCATCCATAAGACATGTCCCTGTCTACTGTTACCTTCCACCTCCTCTTCATACATTATTATTTATTAACAGTTTCTTATATAGAGCAGCATATTCCGTTGTGCTTTACAAAGGAGACAGTGATACAACAAACTGGGTATTTACAAACATTCAAAGGGCCCTGCTTGGAAACTTACAATCTATAGTTGCAAGGAGAAAATAAGACTCTTTTCTGGGGCACTCAAAAAGGAAAACCTACAGTAGGTACATTGTACCTGGCACATATGTAAGAAATAAATGTTTTGTAAAATCTAACATTTATTATTAAATATTAAAATATAGATTAATGTAGCAACAAATAATTTCACAATACTTAAATACAATTATTGAAAGATAAGCTCCACTGTTGCTAAATTGCTCAAGGAGCTGTGACCCGGACCAATCTAATCAGATGATTAATAATATATATTAAATATACAATTCAAACCTTCAATGCTATAATTTTATATCATATTTATGCTAGAAGGTGGAGACTAGGGTACCTCTCCTATAATTTTTAAACAATTATTTCTGTACTTTCAAATAATGCAGTCATGTTTACACAAAGTTATCCTTTAGAAAGCACCTGTACTGGAGAGCCTCAAAGGCAAAACTTTTACAATGTGTTTAAATATAGTCAAAAAACCTTTTTGTTACAATTGTGACAAACTGTAACAACTTATTCAAAAACAGATATAGATCAAAATTCTGGCAGGGCTACTGCATTGTAGCTTGATTCACAGAGTATTGTGATGAGCACACAGGAGACTAGAGAGAGTGACCAGTAATACTGGCGGCACACTGGAGACTGTCATGACTAGCGTTCGGAGAATCACCGCAGCTGATGGAGCACACTAAGCTGTGGAACCAAACTCTGGAAACTACAGATTGGAAATGAACAAGCAGGTTACAGCAAAACCAATAAGTAGTGGCCTGGGAGTAACTTATATATGGTGCCCTGTCTGCTGAAAGATCGCTGATTCATTCATGTTGATACTGTAGATCACTGTTTCCTTTATGTGGAGGGAATCAGATCTAGAATTGATAGATAATGCTCACCTGATCTCAGTGCCTATGTCCTGATCGGCCTTCTCCACTTAAAGAAAGCAAAAAGTCTAATATTGGTATTGTTTGGAATCCAATATAGTGACAGCACCGCCTACATTAATTGAGCCAGCCAGTCCAGCATGTGATACTCTCCTATTCTTAAGGAAATAATTTAATTCCTGCTTCTATTTCCAGGTACCCCCATATTTCCTCCACCACTTTGTTTCCAAACTATTTCAGGTTCTTGTATAAAAATGACTGATCCACTCATAAATACTATGTTGTTTTACTCTGTTTTTTTTACACTATTTTGTTTTTTTAAATACACAGGGCAAACCCTCGTAACTTTAATTTTGATAATGTGGGAAATGCTATGCTGGCTTTATTTGAAGTGCTGTCTTTGAAAGGTTGGGTTGAAGTCCGAGATGTTATCATTCATCGCGTTGGACCGGTAAATTTCCAGAAATGTAATATAGTTCCTTTACTTTGGTGTTAATCTGTATTTAAATGTGTCTGTCTATCTTTTTATTGCAGATACATGGAATATACATTCACGTGTTTGTGTTCCTTGGGTGCATGATAGGCCTGACTCTTTTTGTTGGTGTGGTTATTGCCAACTTCAATGAAAACAAGGTAAGTTCTATACAGTCAAACAATATACATAATAAAACACCCTTCTGTTAGTACGTCTTGTACAACTGATGTCTCCAAATACCTGGGGTGATAACTTTTAATGTTACTGTAGGTTATTCTTACATCTTGTCAAGCACAGTTCGTCCATCTAAGGGGCATACACACGTAGAGATCTGTGCTAAGCAATTTTGCTAAGCAATTTTTCTGGTGTCAAGATCTCCCATGGAGAGCACATACACACGCAGAGATTTGTGCTAAGCAATTTTGCTAGGCAATTTTGCTAAGCAATTTTGCTTAAGCAAAAAAAGGCAGGGTAGTCGTTCAGAATGAGAGATTGCGATCAGTATCTCTCATTCTGTACACACAGACAGATTTGCAGTCATTTGCTAAGCAATTTGACTAGATTGTGACTGCATGCACTGACTTAGTTAGCAAGAGATATTTTATCTCTCGGAGCATACACACAGAGAGATCTGTGCTTACTTTCTAAGCAATCTAGTCAGATTGCTTAGAAAATAGCACAAATTAGCTCCGTGTGTACACCACTCTTGTGTTTGAGGTTGAGAAATTGACACAGGCTACCTGAGAATAATTTAAGAAACCACAGCATCATATTAGTGATGATGATGATGATACACACTGATAGCACCAGAAAAATGGGCAAAATGTACATTTGTTATATATACAGGGGATTAAAAGACAGTGACTGAAGCAGTAAAGGAAATAGACTATGTCATTGAAAACAAAATACTATAAAGTGACTTAGATAAATGTAACCATGAAATGTAATCAGCGTTGCCCAGGTTTGGTTGTGCAATTAGCATTACTTGAGTATTATTCTTCTTCTGTTTAAGCTTAACAGCTCGCCATACCCATGGTGTGACCGGCATACATCTGTTTGTGTTGGTCTACTGGATCTTAGCACTTTTTTCTAAAACCGCATATCCTCTACCCACTTTATGTTATGCAAATCTACCCACTTTATGTTATGCAAATCTGCCATATCTTGCATTCCTGATCCAGTTTGTTGTGGATGGACCCCTTTTTGTGCCCCCAGCAGTGTTGGGATTGCCGGTATTAGTGGCTAATGTGGACCTAATCAATGTTCTTCTACCCCTTCTATGTTCTGCTACGTTGCCATTTCTTGTTTCCCTGACCAACTTTGCGTAGTGTCTGGACCCCTTTATGGCCCCAGGACCCCACAGGGTGCTAGAGGTGTCTTACCCCCCACAGTATTTTTTTTTTCCAGATTGTAAGTCACATGTGTACTAAGTTTGGTGTAAATTGCTCCAGGCATTTCAGAGCTATGCTATATATCTTGCTACCCTGACTCACTTTGTAGTGGCCAGACCCCTTTCTGGGCCAGACCCCAATTCAGACAAGAAAAATGTTCATTTAAAACTTACTGAGATAAGCATGGATTACAGCAGTGTTGGGGCTATATTTACTAAGCAGGTTATCATAGCTGATATTTATAGGTTTTTGACTGCAGGATTTAAAACAGTTATAGGGGGAATGCAAACCCAGGCAGATTTTTCACCAAGATTCGCCTATCAGTATTCAATCATAGGGGCATTCTCTCCCATTTTTGAGTACATTTTCAACCATGCCATTTAACTTTGTTTTAGTGAATTGGCATGGGTGAAAACAGCTACAAAAACGGGAGAAAACAGCCACAAATTCACCAAAACTGTGTGGATTTGTGGCAGATTTATGCGGTTTTAGCTAATGCTGGATTTTTGGCCCAAGTGAAAAATCAGCACGGGAATTGAATAGGGTGAGACAAATTTGCCCTAAAATGGATGAAAATTGCAGATTTTTCACTTGCTAAAACTTTGCCTGGGATACAGGGGGTTATTCTGATTCACTCGGAAAGGCACACTTACTCTCTAATGGACAAAACCATATGCACTGCAGGTGGGGCTGATGTAACATGTGCAGAGAGAGTTACATTTAGGTGTTTTATTGTTTCTGTGCAGGGTAAATACTGGCTGCTTTATTTTTACACTGCAATATTAGTTTGAAGTACACCCCCCACCCAAATCTGACTCTCTCTGCACTCTCTGATGTTACATTAGCCCCATCTGCAGTGCATATGGTTTTGTCCATGAGAGAGTGATTGTGCCTTTCTGAGTGAATCAGAATAACCCTCTAGATACCCCCCTAAAGATTAAATGTAATGTTTGTGCACTTGGAAATCCGAAAAATTCAGCAGCTTTGAAAGCCTACTGCCTAGTAAATACAGCTCTTGGTGCTTTAAGTCTGTTTATCTGTTATTAACAGTTATATTCATGAAAAGGATTAAAGAAAACATTGATTAAAACTGTAACCATGCTACCTTATTCTGTGCCCCTTTTACACCGCACATTTTACCTTGTATTTTGCCATTTTTTTACCGGTAATGGTAATTTGTGCAGTCTGAAAGTTGCAGAGTGAATTTACCGGTTCTATGAATGGGTTGGGATCGTTTAGTCAACCATAACTAGATCCACAAGCATTGGGTCGACACAACTGGGTCGACATGCAGCAATGTCGACATGGGTCAAGGTCGACATGGGTCTAGGTCGACGTGACATTAGGTCGACATTAGCGTTAGGTCGACATGGGCTAGGTCGACAGTCAAAAGGTCGACATGGGGTTTTCGCAGTTTTTTTTTACCCATCGACACAGTCGACATGGACACAGTCGACATGGACACAGTTTGAAGGGCAACGCATCCTCTCGCATCGCTCGAGATACTTCGGGCACACTATTTTATTCTCCCACCATGCCTTAGTGCAGGGGTTCTCAAACTATTTTGCTCTGGGACCCCATCAGACAATAAAAAATATTACAGGACCCCACCCCAGCAAGTTACTGCAGAAGGTCACATCACATATGTAGTCAGCAGACAGCACATATATGGCAGCATTGTGGAGGCACAAAATTATGTGAGGAGTCTAAAATAACAGACAATTCAACAGATCTTTCAGACTCCTTGAATCATTGACTGAGACTAGAAAATTCATCAGCCTGATGGTCAGCAACATGGAGTCGCGACCCCATGCTGAGAAGGTCGGGACCCACTTTGAGGTCAGGACCCACAGTTTGAGAACCGCTGCCCTAGTGGATGGTAGGGCATAAAATACCGCCTACTGGCACATGTCGGATAAAAAAAAACAGTGAGAAACCCCATGTCGACATTTTGACTGTCGACCTAGCCCACGTCGACCTAACGCTAGTGTCAACCTAATGTCATGTCAACCTAGACCCATGTCGACCTAGATCAATGTCGACTTTGACCCATGTCGACCTTAACCGATGTCAATCTAGCTGCATGTCGACCTAGTGGTGTCGATCCAATGCGTGTCGACCTAGTTACTGTAGACCTAATGACCGTATCCCCTATGAAACTGGTGTTTCTAAACGGTAATAAAGCAGGGTCCTACCCGTTTCAGACCTGTTTTTTTTTTTCACTGTTTTCTATGGGATTAAACGGGTTCAATGTTGTGAAGGGACAAATGGCCTTATTCAAGTTCCCTCTTTCTGACAAAATCATGTGCGCTGCAGGGGGGGCAGATGTAACTTGTGCAGAGAGAATTAGATTTGGGTGGGGTTTTACTTCAAAGTGAAATCTATATTGCAGTGTAAAAAAAAAAGCAGTCAGTATTTACCCTGCACAGAAACAAAATAACTCACCCAAATCTAATTCTCTCTGCACAAGTTACATCTGCCCCATGCAGTGCACATGGTTTTGTCCATCTAAGAAGGATTTTGTCAGAAAGAGTGAACTAGAATAAGGCCCAAAAACTGCACTGAAATACCATTTAAAGATATGTGGTGTGAAAGGGGTTTTAGCTGGCAGTCCCATTTTTAGAAACATTTTAAAATACTGCGTCAAAGCCATTTTTACGGTCTGAAAGCAGCATTACCTATATATGACATTTGTGTTTCCACTAACCAGGGTACAGCTTTGTTGACTGTTGATCAAAGAAGATGGGAAGATCTAAAAAGCAGACTAAAGATAGCTCAGCCACTCCACCTCCCTCCTCGTCCAGGTATCAAACCTTGTAACTGTTTTTTTTATTTAAAGGAATGATCTGGCCTTGGTTAGACTAGCAGGTTATTTGTAAGTATCAAAGTTGGAGGACAGGCCCAGTACTGCACAGAGCCATAACTATACATTTTGGTGCCTTGGGTCTAAAAAAGCATTGGTTCCTGGCCAGGAGATGGGATGGAATTGCAAGCAAGATTGATAAAAAAAAAAAACTTAAAATTGACAGGTGCTGCAGGACAGCGCCCCCTACCTTGTGGTTCCTTGTGCCTTGTCATACCACCCTACTTAAGCCCTGATTCCACAGTTATTATTTCATACTTGCCTACTTTTGAAAACTAGTTTCAGGGAGATTATAATTGGAAGTAGAATTTTGCAAAGCGCCCCATTGAGGAGGCATGTCATGCTCCACCCAAGGGGCGTGACTAGTTCCATATATGGAGACATTGTGAAAAGAGGTTGTGAATGTGGCACCTAGAAGCGTGGGTGTGTAATTTAAAATGACATCTCCAAATGTAGATGAGCCCCAAAGCAGTTAGTAAGAGCTACTATACTTGGTAAAGTGCTGGGAAATGGTGCTGATGATTCAATGTAAATGTATCTATCTCTCATTCCTTTTTCCCCAAAAATGTTACAGTGTAATTTGGGCTAGGTGACATGAGGGAGATTGCTAGACTAATGAGGGAGAGAGGGAGATTGCTGCTATGTATTATTTACAATATGTGCAAACAAGAATAAATTAAATAAAGAGTTGTCATTTTGCGAGGATTCACAAAACTACAACTCTCCTCACTAGGATCACCTAGTTCAGGGCAAGGCTGCCCTGCATGTCAGGTCCTATGATGTATTAGCAAAAATATGTGAATGCATCGCTACTATGCAAGTTCTTTACTACACAGCAAAGTGTTTGTACATCACTGGTAGCCTGCTGTCATGTTTCTTGTCACTACACCTGCATGTGACACCACGCAGCCACCGCCACTCCTCACCCAAACTGTCCGGACATTCCTTTTCACCGTCCCGGCAACACTGAGTGGCTAGCCCTTATACTGTGGTTGCATTTTTTCCAGTGTGACCGCAGTTTAAGAGACTGCCTATAAACCCTTTTAGATAACCCCTGTTTATTTGGGTGTGGTACAGGGGTCCGACAGTCGGGATCCCGACAGTCATTATCCCAACATCAGGATCCCGACTGTCCGGACCCAGACAGCATGGTGAGCGCAACTAAGCCCCTTGCGGGCTCCCTGTGCTCGCCATGCTGCGGGCCACCTATTCTATTCTCCCTCTATGGGGGTCGTAGACCCCCACGAGGGAAAATAGCCGGTGGCCGTCGGGAACCTGGCTATTGGTGTTTCGACAGTCGGGATCCCGACGTCGGGTAAATGCCTGTCAGGGTCCTGACTGTCGGGACCCCGTCCGGCACCCGTTTATTTGTATGAGTGTAACTGCTGTTAATAATTTGACAGTGGGTTTTGGGACTTAAGGTAGCATTTGTGATTATAAAGGGTGGACCCAAGTTGATCTTTGGGGAACAGATGTGGGCATTGAACATTCAGCATTATGCTGAACTTCCAAGATGCAATGACAGTAAGGAGCAATGTGCCCATAAAGAGATTAAGTGATTTAGGGACATTTGCTAATGACAAGCGCATCCAAACCATCATTATCTATACATAACTGTCCTGTGGACACTTCAGTAATGGGGCTTTCAGAGAGTAGGCTATACTATTTTGCTTCAATAAACAAAGACTGTACTTTGTGATTGGTGTTTGTTTTGTAGACAATGATGGCATCAGAGCACGAATGTACGATATAACACAGCATCCATTTTTCAAGAGGACTATTGCAGTACTTGTCTTGGCGCAATCAGTTTTACTATCAGTCAAGGTATGTTGTATCAGTGTGACCGCAGTTTAAGAGGCTGCCTAATAAACCCTTTTAGATAACCACTGTTTATTTGGGTGTGGTACAGGGGTCCGACAGTCGGGATCCCGACTGGCCGGACCCAGACAGCATGGTGAGTGCAACATGGTGGGCTTAGTTGCGCTCACCATGCCATCTGGGTCCGGCCAGTCGGGATCCCGACGTCGGGCTAATGACTGTACAAGAATACATGAGCTGAAAATGAAAAGGATGTACTCCCAACAGTTCATATTTTCCAGGTGACCCAGCAGGTGCACAGGTGCACTCATTATTCACTGACACATTTTAAAAGATCCACAGGTTGAGCTAATGACTTCAACTGCGATTCTGTGTGGAGACCTGGAAAACATGAACTGTTAGGGGTCCTTGAGCACCGAGGTTGAGAACCACTGCTTTACTGCATATACACCAGCCACTTTGTAGGCTTAAAGCTCCACATAGCTACAATGGAATGGGGCAATTCCTGGGGCAGGGAATCGGTGATATTCAAATGTTGAATTTCCATGATTTGCCAACCCCGACCTAAAAAAGTTGATGGAGTGTTCTAACCAACATTATATCAATACTCCAATGTATTATTGAAAATTAGTATCAATTACTAAATAATTACCTGCGCAAGAAAATAATATATACTGTACATTGGTACAGGTTGAGTATCCCTTATCCAGATATCCATTGTCCAAATTACTCCCAAACCATGGTTTCCAGAATGTACTTTGTGCTAATAGTCTGCTGCAGTGGTCAACTAAATATAATGTACAATTTGTTTTGTTCCAGTGGGACGTGGATGATCCTGTGACTGTTCCACTAGCAACAATGTCAGTTGTTTTCACCTTCATTTTTGTTCTAGAGGTAATATATTTCTAAATGCATTTATAGGCAAAATAATTATTTACCAGGCTGGGGTATTTGTTGCATTAATACAGATATGTCCTCATACATCTTTGCGGCAGTCATGCCATAGAGACCCTCTTGGCACATTGGGCGAAATTTACCGAGATGTGAGTTGTATTTCACATGGGATGTTGCTATGGGCAACCAATTAGAAACTGATTCTCATATTTTTTGCACCTTCTAATGGATAGTATCTGATTGGTTGCCTTTAGCAACATCCCAGGTGAAATATAACTCGCATTTTAGTAAATTTCCACCATTATTTCATGTGAGAATTTTCTAGATTACCGGTAAGACATATTTTTTGTTTCTTTTTTTTGCCAAAACATGCCACTTAATCGCAACACAATGCATCTAGGACACACAAAGAGACTGTTCTGGTTAATATGAAATATGCGCTTTTATATCTGTGTATGACTGAGGGGCATATTTATTAAGCCTGGTGAAGTGATAAAGTGGCTGGCACTTTATCACTGGGAAATCAGCTCCTAACTCTCAAGTAACATGCTGGGTTTGAAAAATGAAAGTTAGGAGCTCATTGGCTGCTGCATTATCACCTTCCACTTTATCACTTCACTAGTAGCAGCTGCAGCTTTTTTCCTATACAAATTGTGTTCTGATCTGTGTACAATCACACACAAAGGGGGGTATTTTAATATGTGATCGATCCCGGTTTGCTCGGGGGCCCGATGTTTTGTGTCTGCGCATGCACAGGCACATTTATGCGCGTGTGCAGATGCAGGAATGCGAGCGGGCATGGTAAACTACATGTTTGCTATCCCGCTCCCACCTAGTAGTGCAGGCGGGGTGCAAAGGTGGGGGGCAAAGCCCATGGGAACGCCCAGCATGCGCACAGCGTTTATTCCCCGCTGCTTAGCAGCCGACAGGGGGGACTCCCAACAGCCCCCCCTCACCGCGGGACACTGCCGGCCGCGGGAGGGACAGCGGGACAGGCCCTGATAATCGGGACTGTTGGGAGGTATGCTTGGGTGTGGGGGGCGGGCAGCTTATGTCAGTGGATGTCAGCTGCCCGCTTGCTTCCCGCACAGGGTGCTTGCAGATCAGAAACACCATAGAGGTTTAAAATTAAGATTTACATGCAGTATAGATATGGTAACACACACACATCCCCAAAACATCCAGTTAGCCCCGTTTAATATGCCACAGACTTTGTTACTTAGCCGCGTCAAAATACTAATCGTAGTACCGTGCGCACTGTTTGCGAACTATAAAGCAAAACCAAGAACAAAGTAGCTGCGCTGTGAGAAAAATCAATGCATGACAATTATGCCAGGTGTCTTGTGCCACATATGGAGCAAAATCTATAGGTATATGAGGACACATTTGTTGTTAATTAAGAGAACATATCATCAAGTGAATTGGCGGGTAAACAGAGTTAAGGTACCATAACATTTTGTAAAGTTTAACTAACATTGATAGAAGACATTTTACATATAATTGCTTAAAGCTAGGTACACACTTACCGATTTATCAGCCGATATATCATCCTGCGGCAAATCTTAATGAAATTTCGGCAAGCTTGCATGCGCTATGCGTGTACTACCGCGTTGACTAGCGATGTCTTCAGGTGGCCCAGTTGCAGGGTTAGCAGACAACATCACTAACAAGAGTCATAAATATACACAGATACTTATTTATCTGTTTAGATGAGTGAGGAATCATGTCTCTTATGTATGATACTATGAATATGTGTCTTGTTTCATGTAAATAATAACCGTTTTTTGTGTTGCATAAAGGTAACAATGAAGATTACAGCTATGTCCCCAGCTGGATTTTGGCAAAGTAGGAGAAATCGATATGACCTACTTGTGACATCCCTTGGAGTTATATGGGTTATACTACATTTTGCTTTACTTGTAAGAGCATTTTATTTTTTATTTTATTTATTATTTAATTATATATTATGTCTAATATTATGCTATAGGAACATTATTTTAAAATATAAATGAGAGTTAAGGCATACTTTAAGAAAATCATAAGGCTGGGATCTATCTATCAGGCCACTATATGTTCAATATAATTTGAATAATGTTTCCTTGGTTTTGTATTGTATTCAATCTCCAACCGTTGTTTATGTATGATATTGGCACTTTGATGTGTGATAGGACTACCTGCAGTCAGATTGGCACAGTTATAGCAGCAGGAGATGATGTGCTGAGCTTATGGGAAATAGTGACCGGGGCTGTGAGGGATGGGGGACTGGTTCCTAATGTGAGGTGGAGAATGGAGACAAGCAGTGAGCCAGAGAGTGAGAAATATAGAGTGGAGAGATGGAGGTGCCTTAATAGTACATAGTATTGATATAAGGCACCTGTGGGGTGTCAGTGGCATGTCTATATAAAAAAAAGATACTGTACATTGTGTAGCTTATTTATATGTTTTACTGTATATTGCTGGTTTGCCAATAACTGGAGTTATAAAGCTCCACAACAATCATGAATTGTAACTAAACAGGACATCTTCAGTATGATATTTAAGACATAATAATTATCATTTTGTCTTCATTCTGAATTACTGCTAACTAAAGGCCCATACACACTAGAAGATTATCTTTCCAATCTGGCTGGTTGGAATGAAAATCTGGAAATTTTTGGAACCAAATTACGATCAACCATTTGCTCCCAAAAGCTGAAAATGGACAAAAGCAGTCATCTGCATAAATGGATTTAACTAATTTGTCTGAATGACTATTTTGTTCATGTTTAGGAGCAAATGGTCAATTGTCATTTGCTCCCAACAATTTCCAGATTGTCATTCCAACCAGTCACATTGCAAAGATAATCTTATAGTGTGTATGGGCCTTTAAGAGCAAGGGACCCATTCTAACTGAAGTGTGAAAACTCTCACCTGAACAAAGTATGTTGCACTTCAATTAGTGTCAATTGTTTTTAGATGCTTGCATGCAGAATCTGTAAATTGCTTACGTTTCTATGTACTGAGAATCTTTACTTTACTGAACAGAAATTTTAATTTGAGTTCAGACGCACCAACTTCCATCTACATATATTTGCATATATTAGATTTTCACCCCTCACTGCTATATGTTTTTACCATGGTGGAAAAGGCTCCATGTAGTTGAATTTATTACAAACTCCAAAACAGGCCCTGTACATACAGCTAATTGTAGAAATGTTGTTGTTCTCTAAGTCAAATATTGAGGAACTGAGAAACATGCCAGAGGGAATGTTCTGAGACTTAAACGTGTCATTTTTACTTCACAGAATGAATATACCTATATGATGGGCGCCTGCATAATAGTCTTTAGGTTTTTCTCTATATGTGGAAAACACGTAAGTACAGCTTCACTTGACTGTTAAGATGCACACAATATGTCCCTTTCTATTGTGCACAGCATCATTTTCATTTTCTAATTATAGCTTAATAAAATTTGAAAACACATACAGGTTGAGTATCCGGTATCCGAATATCCGTTATTTGAATTATTCCAAAAACCATACATTCCAGAAAGTGAAAAAAAAAATGTTGCTAAAAATTTACTGGGGACATCTGTAACAGCACTACTGAGGACATGATATGTAACTGGCACTATATATGTACAAGACCATGATTGCTTGGCATTCAAATTCAGTACCTGAGATAATACACAAATTTTGTTTCATGTTTTGAAACCTTGTTTTTTGAACAAATAAAATATATTTGTGTGTATTTCATATGGTTGATGTGTTTATACAGAATAAATGCAAGATACTTCAAAATACATCATTGAAATATTAAAATATTCTGAATTACGGAATAATCCGTTATCCAAAATTCTCCTGGTCCCGAGCATTTTGGATAAGGGATACTCAACCTGTATTACAATCTACAGAAATATGGGGGTGATTCAAGTTTCATCGGACAGGGCCGAATTTGGAGACCATCAAATGATTTCTGTCCAATTTGGCCGCATACAAGGGGATGTAAACAAAGCGTCATGGAACTTGGCATGTAAACTATCTGCATTGTAACACTTCATATATAGAGTCAGTCTCAGTCACACACAGATATACATGTGTATTATGTTAAAGTCACATCATATATCGACTAAGACATTTTGTGATAAAAAGATGCAACAACAAAAAATGACTAGATGCTGGCAGTCACACAGGACCTGGCACAACTGCACAATAATGTAGGAGGACACATCTGTATACAATATAGACACAAACAAGTCTTTTGTACTGTAGCAATTTGTCACTGTAAATTATACTGTGGATGTCTCAGATGTATCCCTTTGGAAACATCTCACTTCAAAGGCTTATTGTTTTTTCTCTGTAACACATTTCCTTACTTTGGGAACACATCTCCAAGATAAACCCTGTATCAGAATGTCTTTCTTCCAATCATGTTTCTTCTAAATAGCCATGCTGAGAGTAAAATAACTACCCACAATTTACTTTTATCTCTAAATAGAGCATAAAATGGCTTTTTTCTTGGTCACTTGTCATCATGTCACTTAACTTGCCAATGTGCACACCTACTGTTTTCATTTTAATTGTGTTTTTAGTTTTATTTAATATAAGATATGAAACATATATACATTTTTATTGGTGGTATAATTTATTTTACTTGCATGTACATTTGGAGAAAGTGACAATTCAGCAACATTGGGCACCTATCTCTTATCACTAGGACTTACAGACTAATAGAGCATTTCATTAAAGACATATAATGGAGGTAATTGACAGAAATGCACTCCTGGCTTCCAGCAGATACTGGTAACTGATCTCCTGAGGGAAAAAAGGTTCTGGGATAACATTCGTGTGCTCCCGGAATGCACAGCCAGCCTGGGTTGTACAGAATTGTTTATGTCACCTCCTTGTCTATGGGAAATGAAGCAATAAACTGCATGTATGGCACATGCTCTTTTTTTTAACAAAGGGGCATTAGTGAGCTTCTAATTAATTGAGTCTCAGTAATCAGCTCTTGTTTTATGCAGTTGGCATTTGAGATAAATATATTTGTGTATAGGTTCTGAGACCACATCTCAGCTGTAATCCTGACCACAGTATTGGCAGCAATTGGCTGTAAAAGGAGCAGAGCTGTCTATGCTAACGAGGGTGGCATGTCACTGGAAGTACAATAGCATGCAGGGGCGGATCCAGGATAAAATGACAGGGGGGGCACCATGATAAAAAAGGGTTTGGGTGGGGGAGGGGCGGTGTTAGTGGTGCCAGTGTACATGCTAAGAGAGCGGCAGAGAGAGGGTGGGAATATAATTAAAAATAGGCCCTGGTACGCAGGCCCACCATGGTGACAAAAGTGAAGGATGTAGTTGTGCGCGCGCTCCGGAAAAGGTGTGTGGCCACTCAACAGGGGGCGTGTCAACACCATATACAACTTCTACACATTATGCAACAAAATACTAGACCCCATTATACTTGCCCCCAAATGGAATGTGTCAAAATTCACATAATGCCACACGGATTGAGCCAAATGCATAAAATGCCACATGGATTGAGCCAAAATTCACATAATGCCACATGGATTGAGCCAAAATTCATATAATGCCACACGGAATGAGCCAAAATTCACATAATGCAACACGGATTGGGAAAAAATTCACATAATGCCACAAGGATTGAGCCAAAATTCCCATAATGCCACATGGATTGAGCCAAAATTCACATAATGCCACACGGATTGAGACAACATTCACATAATGCCACATGGATTGAGCCAGAATTCACATAATGCCACACAGATTAAGCCAAAATTCACAATACACTTCATAAACAGGGACATTGACCACCAAAGGCACGCATTAAACATTTACACCATAATATCCATTACACGTTAAGTTACACACCATTATGTCCATTATGTGTTATGCCAAACACCATAATGCATATTAAAAATTATGCTACATAAATGCTGCTTCTCTACATGCTCATTGCCAAGGGTTCCATGCTCATTGCCAGAGGTTCCATGCTCGTTGCCATGTGGGATTACATGCTCATTGCCAAGGGGGAATACATGCTCGTGGTAAATGGGGGACAGCAGAAGTGATAGCCACTGACAGTGGCAGAGCCTGGCTGTATTCAGAGCACTGCAGGTCCCGGCTATTTGAAATAATACCCCTTTCACACCAGAAAATGCATTCCCAGGTTGGCACCTTTTACACCAGCCTAGTCCTTGCATTTTCTGGTGTGAGGGGGAGAGAAAACCACCCCATCCCCCCTTTAACCAGTTATCTCATTTAACTGGCTATATCTTCGGAACCAACTTACTCATTTATATGAGACAAGTATTATATTGAAGAACTTTTGAGTGGGCTTTGAATGATTTTGGTCCAGTGAAACTGGAACGTTTGGTTCCAGAGTAATCTGCCCTCAAAGAACATGAACAGCCATGAAATTACATTTCAAAAATAAAAAAATCGGTTTACATGCAATATCTCTGGAACCGATTGACCGATTTGGACCAGCCTGGTATCATATTGAAGGCCCAGCGATTTGGAATAGAATGAAATCAATCACAAGCTTCTGTGATGCCAGGGCGGGAACTGGCAGCCGTCGGAATCGGGTGGGGGTCGGAATTGACGGGTCCCATATTATCCTATGGGGAATAAACGTTACAGGTTTGCCAGGCGATATCTCCGGTTCCCGGGGGGCTAGAGACACGGGGCTGGGCTCGTTGGAAAGCCCTTGTCCTCAGCTACAAAATAAATGACAGGGGGGGCACGTGCCCGGGTGCTCCCCCCCCCCTGAATCCGCCACTGATAGCATGTACTTCTCTCCCAAGTGCCAACCTCCTAAAACCAGCATGCCCCCTTTCCTTTTTTCCAAGGGACAGTCAACCTAAAATAAACCCAGCAGTTAGATATCATATTACACAGCAGACAGCAGCAGGAGGCGGCCCATTAAGGATGTGACTCATAGAGGTGACAGTGTCTAGGTCAACCCTAAAAGGTTAACAAGGTCAACATGGGAAAAAGGTCTACACAAGTAAAAAGGTAGATGTTAGTTTTTCACTTTCTTTGGTGTTAATAACCAAACATGTGGACCCCAATTGTACCGCATCTCCTTGCATGGCTCGCTTTGATTGCTATACTTCAGGCCCGGTACCTTTTGCCATTTGCAGTCGTAATCTACGTGGATGGTGAAGTTTGGAAACAAACCTATAATAATGTCAGTTATTTATTCGGACATAGCTCTCACCCTGCAGCCTGTAGAACAGACCAGAGCGCCACCTAGGACGGTGTTTGCTATAGAAGTTTGAGTACAGTGGTATTGGGAAAAGGAACATTTGCTTTACATTTTTTTCGGAGCTAATTTATATTTATTTGTTGGTAAACACACATAAAAATATATGGTACTCTTTACCTAGAACGGCGCCCATCGCGGTGATCGCGACATCGCGGGCAGTACATAAACGGCCGCGACGCGATGCCCGCGATCACCGCGATTTTCCCATAGGGAACAATGTTAAAAAGCCTGATTGACCGCGATTTTGCATTCAATGCCTCAATGCCCGCGATTTTCACATAGGAATCAATGTTAAATGGGCTACAGAGCCCAAATAGGCAGAATTAACCCTTAAATGTCCCCCCAATTTTTGTACGCCACCCCACGATCCACGCCAACCCGAAGCGTGGCGAGCGCAGCGAGCCCGCGAGGGGCGGCGGTACGCGTCCTCCGACCTTTTCATGCCCTACTATCCACGTCGGCGTGGAGTTGAGAATAGAATAGTGTGGCGAGCGTAGCGAGCCACCGAGCCCGAAGCGTGGCGAGCGCAGCGAGCCCCGCGAGGGGACGCGGATACCTTCACAGGTAAACGCGTCCCCTCGCGGGCTTCACAGGTGTCCGCTTTTCGACACGGATACCTGTGAAGCCCGCGAGGGGACGCGTATAACTGTGAAGGTATCCGCGTCCCCTCGCGGGGCTCGCTGCGCTCGCCACGCTTCGGGCTCGGTGGCTCGCTGCGCTCGCCACACTATTCTATTCTCAACTCCACGCCGACGTGGATAGTAGGGCATGAAAAGGTCGGAGGACGCGTACCGCCGCCCCTCGCGGGCTCGCTGCGCTCGCCACGCTTCGGGTTGGCGTGGATCGTGGGGTGGCGTACAAAAATTGGGGTGACATTTAAGGGTTAATTGTGACTATTTGGGCTCTGTAGCCCATTTAACATTGATTCCTATGTGAAAATCGCGGGCATTGAGGCATTTTAAAGTAAAATCGCGGTCAATCAGGCTTTTTAACATTGTTCCCTATGGGAAAATCGCGGTGATCGCGGGTACACGATTTTTATGTACCCGCGATTTACCCGCGATGACCGCGATTTTTTACCCCCGACGCCCGCGATTCTAATCGCGGGCGCCGTTCTAGGTAAAGAGTACCAAATATATATATGCATTTTGGTGATGTGGTTATAAAGTGGTCCCGATACAGTGGCTTGCAATACAATCATCTATTATACTTGTGCTGGGAAATATTACCTAATGAATAGGTTGTGCTGTATTCTGACATGTAGAACACAATGCATAAGCCCATTACAAATCATTCATTCTTTGTTTCATGAGGTTTTCAGACATAAGTTGACATCTGCAAAGTACATAGATGTGATTGATGGATGTGAAAGAGTCCTCTATGTGGGCTGGAAAATGAAACTAAAAATAATGGAATAATGTATACAACTTTTGAAATAATTTAATCCTTTATCTACTATGTCCAGGTTACACTGAAGATGCTGTTGCTGACGGTTGTTGTCAGTATGTACAAGAGCTTCTTCATTATTGTTGGGATGTTTCTGTTGCTCCTTTGCTATGCTTTTGCTGGGGTTGTCCTTTTTGGAACAGTAAAATATGGTGAAAACATTAACAGGTCAGTATACATATACACAATGAGACAAGGTATCCGACGACCTTGGAAAACGTGGCACCAATTTTGACCTTGTAGCAGACATAGTAAATATACAGTACCTGTCTTTTTCAATCAACTGTTAATCCAAAATAAATGATAATAAACCTGGTCACAGAGAAACAGATGGGTCCTCATTATACATTTATTAAAGTGATTGAGAGCTGCTTTCATACTACAGGGAAATGCTGTAACAGCCATAAGGATGATTTATCAATCTTCTGAAAGTTACCCCATTAAACATAATTTCTTATTGTGGAAATTAAGAAATGATTTCAATTTGCAATTTATAATAACTGTCTTGCCCGGAACAGTTACTCTGATAATAGCTTGTCTTGGTGAAGAGTAAATAGCTTTGCAGAGTAAACTATCACAGAGGGGTCCGAAAAAAATTGCTCAAATATTTATGATAAAAATGATCTGTGCGGGCTTTGTATCTAAAGGGTTAAAATGGAAAAAACCTGTGACGATTTGGAATTGAGTAAAGAAAAGCACATTTGGTTCCCCCAGCAAAACTGTGTGATATCAGTAACAAGATTAAACATGATAAATATAATTCAGAGATCTTGGTTACATATATTTGCAAATATATGGGAAGCCCCAAAGCCAATCGTCAAGGCCTCTATGAGTATTGGGGGTCCATATTGCTATAGCTGTTATGGTTGGGGCACCCAAAAAATCAGCATATGCCAGAAAGCCTAAAGCAGTATTAGAAGGTGATAAGGTTAAGAAGCTGGAGCTCTGTAGATAAAGTGATATAAAAGGGATGAATGTAATTAAAACACTAAGGACCACACCAATCCAGGGGCACTGTACCCCAAACTCAATATAACCCCAATGTGGGTCCGAGACTACTAGAGCCACATGATAATGGCTCTAACAAAGCATACCTTAACTAAGAGGTTTGGAATTGGTAGTCAAGATTTGGAATTCTCTGCCAGTAAAGGTTGTGATGGCTAATTCAATTAATACATTTAAGCAGGGGTTAAGCGCATTTTTAGAGAGAAAAAGCACAAATAGCAAACATAGACATCATCATTTGTGGCTAGAAAATTGTCCTGGATAAAATTTGTCTTCGAATATAGATTTGTCATAGATAGGGATAAATATAACATACATTTAAAATAGGTTGGTCTTGATAGACTGACATCTTTTTTCAACCTCACTAGCTATGTCACTATAACTTGCTCTGAGCCTCTAAACCTGGTTTGTTACTGGAAAATTGTGATAAAAACCAGTGCGGGTCCCTCCGTTACTCCAGTAAGGAGCACCAAACTAAACAAGCCATTGAAAGTGAGTGAGTGTTGGGCTAAATGATATGTATATCAGCAGCCACCAAGGTGGAGGTACTCTTTGAAAAGTCATGTGATAGCTTATAAATATAAATGTCCAGAACACCTGCACAGATGATTACCAGGTAAGTAGCAGTTATATCACCTAAATAGCTCTATTGGCAGATACAGTGATATATTATGCCCACTTGCTTATCTGGTAAGAATTAAATAAGTCTGGGTCACCAATATCATGCCTTGTATTGTAGATGATCTGATAAGTCCACATTCCAGAAATGGGAATAGCAGAAAACTGGTGGAGAAGTTTCTCCATCTTACATGTCCAGTATACATAATCCAAAAAAACTGTTATTCCCCCTTCTGAGTCTGTTAATTATAGTGGGACTACAAGTCCAGTAAGCCTGCAGTTAGACTTTTCAAACTGCAAGAAAGGTCCAGCAATTTGGTCTTAGTAAATTTACCCCATGGTGTCCTATTGTAAATAAATACTGTACATTGGGCCTGAGTTGCCTGAAAAAAACATGCTGCCTTGCAAAGAGTGCAGATACATTTTTGTCTTGATTTGTTCATGTATGCAGAGTAAATAATAGCTGCTTTTGCATGTTGCCCACAAATATTGGAGTTTTGACTCTGGAATTTAGATTTGAGATTGTACACACAGCTGTCTCATATTAATCTCTGCATATTTTCAATCTGCCCCAACTCAATTGCAACATGGTTTTACCAAGATGCAAAGTTACTTTTTTTTTGTTCCCAACTCAGAATTTGCTCTATTGTGCTTACTCTTATTATGAAAAAAATCCTGATTTAAAGGAAAAAATGTAATTTGTGCTGTGTCTCATTTGTGTAGCATAAATTACTGTATCACAAGCCGCTAAATAATTCTGGCCAGTTGCATTCTAAGTTGCCAACCCTTTTTTAAGTCTTCTTTTCTCCTTGTAAAAATAATATACTGTATATCTCTGACTCAGGGAGCACCACCAACCACCATGCAATGTAATCTTTACAACCATTTAATCCAGTGGTTCTCAACTTCAAGGACCTCCAACAGTGCATGTGTTCCAGGTCACCTGGCAGGTGCACAGGTGCACTCATTATTCACTGACGCATTTTAAAAGATCACAGGTGGAGTTAATTATTTCACCTGTGATTCTATGTGGAGACCTGGAAAACATGCACTGTCGGGGGTCCTAAGGACAGAGGTTGAGAACCACTGATTTAATCAGTGTGAAGTTGGTTATCGCAATTGCATCCCAAAACCCACCATTCAAGGTCTTGAAGAGGTGACCAATCCAGTGCAGACTCAAAAACTTCTATTTCCTAACCTTTTGGGAAAGCCATCTTATTGTTTACAATTTTATTTTCTACCGTTTGAAACACATACATTACTTTAGTATTGCAGGAGCTACGAAGCATAAACCCTAATGAACAGGTCAGGCGGGGAATTAATTCATTGTATTACTGAACTATATGGTTTCTTATTAAAATCTGTGCTCAATAATGCTCCACTTTGCAGAACAAGCTCCTTAGAGTGGCATTAGAATAGAAATGTGAATTTTCCGGAGAATGTGTTTTAATAGATAGCACCGCTAGATACTGATCAGCATTTGTAGCCATCAGAGGAAACTTGAGAACCAGACACATTCGAAAAATAAAATGTACGCTGTGTGTTAATTAATTTAGTCTTTTCTACCTAGGCATGCTAACTTCTCCACAGCGGGGAAAGCTATAACCGTGCTCTTTAGGATAGTAACTGGTGAAGACTGGAACAAAATAATGCATGACTGTATGGTAAGTAGGGAGAAACACAATAAGAAGGGTAAATAGTTTTAAAGCATGGTGAAAAATGATTGTACATCTTATTGTGGTGGCTAAAAGTTGAAAAAAATCTTCACTGAATAGTCACTACAGTATATAGTTAGCTTAAACAGTTGTGTAGCTCAATAACTTTGAATTTAGCTGGGGTATTTTATTCTTTATATTATTCATGGACAGACTATGGAGACATAAAACATTTAATGGGATTCCAGATGGCTGACAGAGAATGGGCCAGATGCATCAAGTTTCAAAAAGTGATAAACTGTAGTTATAAACGACCAGCCAATCAGCTCCTGTCATTTTTCAAACTCAGCCTGTAACATGACATTAAGGATCAGATTGGCTGGTTGTTTACCACTCTCCAGTGTTTAACCTTTTGAAGCTCGGTGCATCTGGTCCAATGTACAGGTAGACCATCAATAGGTTTACATACTGTACATACAGTTGAAATAGTCAATTTTTGACTTTTTCACACTTTACCATCTATATTTGTGAATACACTTTAATATCTGTAGATGTTTCACAAATGTTCACTTATATTTTAACAGTACATGCTAACTGTACCAAGTGCCCATTATACATTTACCAAATACCTTGCTCTGGGGCAGATGTATTAAACCTTAACAAAAGATAAATGCCAGGGTGATAAAGAGATATAAATGTCCGGTCAATCAGCTCCTTACTGACTTTTTTCGAACACAGCCTGTAAGATGGCAGTTAGAAGGTGATTGGCTGGACGTTTATCTCTCCTTATCACCCTTGCATTTATCTCTTGTTAAGGCTTAATACATCTGCCCCTCTATTTGTAAATGTCAATCAATAGTGTCTGCTCTTCATTTACTACTATAGATAACTGTTATATTTATGGCATACTTTTTATTACCTTTTAGTAATATATTTGCTACATGGTTAAAACAAAAACTGGTGTACATTATTTTACTATCCTAATTTGTTAATAAATTTGATAAGTTTGTTCCTTAAATGCAAAACTGGTGGACAATTGATGGGATTCACAATTGTTGCTCAAAACCCATGAGGACAGAATAATAAGCATCATTGTGGGCAGCTTAACATGTGCAGTATATTCTGATCTGAAATACTATTGTAGATATATTTAAGTAGGAAACTATTTAGTGACACTGGTTTCCTAATTTCAGGTACAGCCTCCTTTTTGCACTCCAGATCACAACAGATACTGGGAAACGGACTGTGGAAATTATGCTGGAGCACTTATGTATTTCTGTTCCTTCTATGTCATCATTGCCTATATCATGTTAAATCTACTGGTTGGTAAGTGCAGCAGACAAATACAATGCAATGTCATAAAGGAATCATATGTCCATTGGAATATATGATATACACATCGAGCACTATTTGGAAGTGAATGATATGTACTGTATCATGCCAGTAGGGTAACATGTCCTAATATAAAAATACAATTATAGCAGCGGTCCAAATAAACAACAACTTGGTTTTGCCTTGTAAAAAAATGTAAAACAAATTGCCTAAATGAGGCCATCAAAGTCTCAAAGCTATGAACCCAAAATATCTCCAGGCATTTGTAATCCAATTAGTAGCAGACCAACATAGAATATCTGTATACGTAAGATGTCTCCCTCCACGTAATATGTTCACCATCATTCTAATTATCGTTAGCCCCCCAATAGCTGCAACAATGCTCAGAGCCCATTGAATATGTTCCGTACTTGCTGACTTCAGCTACTGGAGCAAGGGACAAGTGGGCAGATCTCTGTAAATCACATTATCATGGCCAAACCCCTGTGACAATTTTGGAATTCAGGGCTTTGTGATGCTAGAGCAGGGCCTAAATGACACGACTCATAGAGATTTACCATTATGACCTGTGTCCCTCCAACTTCATGGGTCGCCTAGTGGGATTTGGTTGAGTTGCCCACTCTTCCTGGAGACTCTTCCTCAAATTTGCCAGTGCCCCAGAAGTTCCAGGAGAGTGGCAAGGATGATATGGTCTTGTCAACCTCTGCATGCATGGAAGATCCAGCCCACACCATGCTCCTTTACTGTCTGTCAGTCTGAGGAGTGAGGTCCAGTGAGCAGTGCATTTGGAGTGTTTTGTGTCCAGTATCACTGGGGATTAACAGGGCATATTACAGTTCCCATTTATGGCGACTGCAGATGGCCTTAGCTACCTTGTGCTTGAGCACACATTATCCCTTTCCAGCAGCCTACTTTAACCAATGTGTGACCTTATTGGCATGCAAGCAAAGTGTCAGAAATTGTGGTGAAATAATAGCAAAATCTGCTAAATTAAAAGCCATCATTTATGGGGACTAAATGTAATTTTGTTTTAAATAAATAGACCTTTTAGCCTTTATTTCTTCTTATTCTTTTCAATTACTAGAAGAGAGGGTGTGATTAGAGAGGAAAGGGGAGGATAGAAATAGATGTCTGAGGTTACAGTACATAACCTATAACATATTGTAGCTGCTTGCTACAGTCAGACAGAACAAGCCCAGTGATGGCAGTGAGATATGTTGGAACACATAGCACTGCTATACTGTAGTTACAGCCCTGCCATTAGGTTCACAATGCAGCTAATAATGGTTTCAAACCTATTTTCCATTGGTGGCTATGGTGGCTTATTATGGTCTAATAAGGAAAAATCCCCAGAGCCAGACTTTCACTTATTTATTATTTTTATTATTATTAATATTATTATTACTTATTTTTACAGTATTTATCAAGCAATAAAATAGTGTAACAATTCCCTTGGGTAATATTTCTTTCATGTTTCTCTTGGACAAGACTGTTTCAAAGGGTAAGGGTCATAGAGTCGACAGTATGAAGGTTGACATACATAAGGTCAACCACTAACGATCGACAGAGCTTAGGTCGACACGTGAAATAGGTCGACGGGCCTAAGGTTGATAGGGAAGGAAGGTTGACACAAGCATTAGGTGAACAATGGGAAGATCGACAGTCAAAACCTCAACATGAGTTATTCAAGTCTTAGTTTGCAGAAGGGCAACGTAAGTCGGCATGCACACCGTATCATTGTACCGCATCCCCGCACATGGCTGCATGCACTTTCTATTCTTCGGGCACGGTGCCTCGGGCACACTATTCCATTCTCCCTCCACATCCTAGTGGATGGTAGGGTATGAAATACCGCCTGTTTTTGAAAAAAAAATTTAAAACTCATGTTGACCTTTCGACTGATGACCTATTTCATGTGTCAACCCTATCAAGCCCTGTCGACCTAATGTATGTCAACCTTCATACTGTAGACCTAGCGACCAGATCCCATTCCAAAGAGAGTTTGTAAGTAAGTTAGTTACTTACTGCATTATGAAGATCGGAAACGATATGTGCTACTGTATTTCAGAAATAAAAGCTCCCAAATCATGGTGTACAACCCTTCCAAAGACAATTTATAGTGCATTGCTTTGCACTTCATAAATGAGTCATTGTCAATTCGCTGTTCCTACTGTATAAAACATTTCTATAGAGCATCATGCAAATATCTGCTTTCTGATTTCAGCCATAATTGTAGAGAACTTTTCCTTGTTCTACTCCACTGAAGAAGATCAACTCTTAAGTCCCAATGATCTCCGCCATTACCAAATCATTTGGAATATGGTTGATGATAAAAGAGAGGTAATCTTTTTTTTAGATATTCTTAGATACTGTATGCTGACTGTAATAATTGCCCTGAAGGGAGACAATGTAGATTTTATTCAATTCATGCTGTTATGTTGGAGAATGCCGGTACTCGCTAGTGTTTAGTTCAACTTAAATGCCCTGCTGCAGTACTGCTTGAGCCGCGCTAGAGCACAAAACAGCATCGCCAACCTAGTTTTGTCAGATTCACAAATCGGACTTAGCAGCACGTAAATTGGATAGCTACAGGAGTTATTCACAGCACATTGAATTTAATCATCTCAGCATGTTATCAAATGCAGGACATATCATACTGTACATATCATACTGTACATGTCATACTGTATATAAAAAAATATTGCGGCTTTAAGTAAATAAAAAGGCCAGTACTTAAATGTACCATCCTTATCACCTAATCTTCTCCCATTTCTTCATGGAGATCCCTAAGAATTTGTAGACGTACAGTACTGTAAATGTGCATAATCCAATTACCACTCATGCTTAACCCCTTCCCGACATTTGACGTATATATACGTCATGGCCGGGATGTACTTCCCGACACATGACGTATATATACGTCATGACTTCAAAGTGCCACTGCGTCTAGAGACGCAGTGACAGAGGGACGATGTCTGCTGTCCCTGACAGCAGACATGTCCCTGCATGCCCAGGGGGGGCGGCGATGTCGCCCCCCCGTCGGCGATCGCTATGATTGGCTGTTCAATGTGAACAGCCAGTCGCAGCGTTTTCCTGTGTTACCGGCGAATCAGACGCTCGGTAACACAGGTGTCAATCACCGCCGGGTGTGAGGGGGCATGAGGGGGTCATCGGTGACGACGACACCTCACCCCACCTGCCCCCAAGGCTGTGATTGGTCCGTCGGACCGACGGACCAATCACAGCCAAGGCGCGCCATTTAAACTAACGGTGACTGCGCTGCAGACGCCATTCCGGTCTGGAATTGCGTGCAGAGCGGTCACCGGCCACTCTGTCCTGCTATACATACCTGAACCTTGCCTGATACTTACCTGATCACCGCTGATCACCGCTGGTAGCGTGCTGCCAGCAGCTGAATGCTTCCTGGATCTTGTGACTTCCTGTGTCCTGCTGCTGCAGTGTCATAGAGTCACAGATCGTGAGAGATAGTCAGAGATAGTCAGATATAGTGAGAGAGAGTGATAGAGAGTGATAGAGAGTGCTATGTTTTGTGTCTGCTGCACCCCCTTTTGTGCTGATCACTATATCTGAGCTGATCAGCAACTTTTTGGGGGTGCAGAGGTTTTTTTTTTATATATATACCTGTCAGTTGCACCAAAGGTTGTGCTGCCTGTGCAACTGACTGCTGCCCCCCCTGCTTCCCCCCCTTTTGTGCTGATCAGTTTAAATTAATTAAGATCAGCAACTTTTTGGGGGTCCAGTTTTTTTTTTTTATATATATATATACCTGTCAGTTGCACCAAAGGTTGTGCTGCGTGTGCAACTGACTGCTGCCCCCCCCTGCTGCCCCCCCTTTTGTGCTGATCAGTTTAAATTAATTAATCAGCAACTTTTTGGGGGTCCAGGTTTTTTTTTTTTATATATATACCCTGTCAGGTTGCACCCACAGTTGTGTGCCTGCTGCCCCTCACTGCATCACTGCATCACAGATCTGCAGTGTTGCATCACTGCATCACAGATCTGCAGTTTTTTTTTTTTTTGGAGAGTGTAGTGGGGTTTTGTTTTTACACCCACGTTGCTTTTGTGGGTGTCCTGTGGCCGCTGAGCGCTGATCAGTGACGTACAATCACTGAACAGCATTTTTGGCACAGGGTTGATATAATTTTTTTTCTGCAGTTTTTTTAAATTTTTTTTTTTTTTTGGAGAGTGCTGTGGTATATTTTTTTTAAATTGTTTTTACACCCACGTTGCTTTTGTGGGTGTCCTGTGGCCGCTGATCAGTGACGTACAATCACTGAACAGCATTTTTGGCACAGGGTTGATATAATTTTTTTTCTGCAGTTTTTTTAAATTGTTTTCTTTTGTTTTTACACCCACGTTGCTTTTGTGGGTGTCCTGTTGCCTTTGAGCGCTGTTCAGTGACGGACGTTACTGACCAACATCTGTGCTCAATTTTTGGCGCAGGACCTTTTTTTTTTTTTTTTTAACCCCTTCAATTTTTTTTTTTTTTTTTATTGGGATCAAATTCCTGTATAAAGTATTTTTTTTTTTTTTGCACTACATACACACTACACTCTACATACCCCCCGTGTTGAAATAAAGTTTGTACCCCCCCTACACTATACACGTGTTGAAACATTACACTTACAGAAACACAAAAATAAAAATGGCATCCCAAATGTCATCCCAAATGTCATCCCAGTCATCCAGAAGAATGTATTCAGCGGAGGAGGCATATGCCATGCTTGCCTCTGACTCTGACACAGCCAGTGATGCAAGCGGGGAATTTGAAGGATTCGTCTTAAGCTCCTCTTCCTCCTCTGGTGATGAGGGACCCCCTCAAAGACGCCCCCGTAGAGCAGCTGAGACCCCCCCCCAAATGATTGATCCCGTATGGACCCCACCACCAGACAATTTTGAGCCCCAGGTTCCTGAGTTTTTGGCCATCCCAGGAATCCAATTTGATTCAACAGGTCTCAGAGAAATTGACTTTTTCAAATTATTTTTCTCTGATGATTTTATAAATTTAATGGTGGACCAAAGTAATTTATATGCCCAGCAGTTTATTGCTCAAAACCCCACGTCATCATTTGCTAGGTGGACCCCTGTAGATGCAGTAGAGATGATGATGTTTTGGGGTCTGGTGTTTCATATGGGCATAGTAAAAAAGCCAGAAATTAGGCAATATTGGGGTACAGATGTTCTTTACAGCACCCCACTTTACCGTATGGCCATGACTCGGACTCGTTTTGAGATAATCCTTAAATTTTTACATTACACCGATAATGCACAGTGCCCACCCAGAGATGATCCCACCTTTGACCGGCTATTCAAAGTCAGGCCGGTCATTGATCATTTCAGTGCCAAATTTGCAGAGATGTACATCCCTGAAAAATTTATTTGTATTGACGAGTCCCTTATACATTTTAAAGGAAGGGTTAAATTCCGCCAGTACCTTCCCAGTAAGAGGGCAAGGTATGGCATAAAAATGTATAAACTGTGTGAAAGCACCTCAGGGTACACCCACAGGTTTAGGGTATATGAAGGGAAGGATTCAAGAATTGAACCGCCAGAATGCCCCCCCTCCCTCGTAGGTGTTAGTGGAAAAATTGTCTGGGATTTAGTGCACCCCTTCCTGGATAAAGGTTATCACCTCTATGTGGATAACTTTTACACTAGCATCCCCCTGTTTAAGGCCCTTGGTTCAAGAGGTACAGCAGCTTACGGTACTGTGCGCAAGAACCAAAGAGGCCTCCCAAAAACGCACATTGCCCAAGTACTGAGAAGGGGTGAAAGCAGGGCACAATCCACCGAAAATATGTTGTTGGTCAAATATAAGGACAAGAGGGATGTCCTTATACTGACAACAATTCATGGAGACAGTACCACCTCCATCCCTGTACGAGGTACCAGTACCCACACCTCAAAACCTAATTGTATCCTAGATTACAATAAGTACATGGGCGGAGTGGATCTTTCAGATCAGGTACTGAAGCCGTACAGTCCCCTGCGGAAAACAAAAATCTGGTACAAGAAGCTGGCCGTGTATATCATCCAGATGGCACTGTATAACGCTTACGTGCTATTCCGTTCTACCAGCCAGAGGGGGACATTTATGCACTTTCAAGAGGAAGTCATAAAGGGCCTAATATTTGGGAACCAGCAGGCAGAGGGCCCCAGTACTTCTAGTACTGGCCCCCGTATTGTACCAGGGCAGCATTTTCCTAACGAAATCCCCTCCACTGCAAGAAAGGGCAGGACACAAAAAAGGTGCAAAGTTTGCTATAAAAAGGGAATAAGAAAGGATACTATTTTCCACTGTGAAACTTGCCCCGACAAACCTGGCCTATGTATAAAGGAGTGTTTTAAAATATACCACACATCTATGGATTATTAGGTTCATCATTTCACCGTGCTTCGGGGGTCTTGCTAATGCCACATAGCACCCACCATTCATTCCACCAGAATCTGAGCTGCAAAATCCAAAAATCACTCCTTCCATGCACCCAACTGGTATTTTTTGGTCACATATGAGGCATTGCCATACTCGGGAGAAATTGGGGCACAGATTTTGGGGTGCTTTGTCTCCTTTATTCCTTGTGAAAATGAAAAATTTGGAGCCAGAACTGCATTTTTGTGTAAAAAATGTAATTTTTCATTTGCACAGCCCAGTTGTATCAAAATTGGTGAAACCCCTGGGGGTTTGAAATGTACACTATACCCCTAGATGAATTCCCTGAGGGGTGTAGTTTGCAAAATGGGGTCACTTGTGGGGAGGTTCCACTGTATTGGTGCTTCGGGGGTCTTGCTAATGCGACATAGCACCCACCAACATTCCACCAGAATCTGTGCTGCAAAATCCAAATATCACTCCTTCCCTTCTGAGTCCTGCCATTTTTTGGTCACACATGAGGCATTGTCGTACTCGGGAGAAATTGGGGCACAGATTTTGGGGTGCTTTGTCTCCTTCATTCCTTTTGAAAATGAACAATTTTGAGCCAGAACTGCATTTTTGTATAAAAAATGTAATTTTTCATTTTCACAGCCCAGTTGTACCACAATTGGTGAAACCCCTGGGGGTTTGAAATGTACACTATACCCCTAGATGAATTCCCTGAGGGGTGTAGTTTGCAAAATGGGGTCACTTGTGGGGGGGTTCCACTGTATTGGTGCTTCGGGGGTCTTGCTAATGCGACATAGCACCCACCAACATTCCACCAGAATCTGAGCTGCAAAATCCAAAAATCACTCCTTCCCTTCTGAGTCCTGCCATGCACCCAAATGGTATTTTTTGGTCACATATGAGGCATTGCCATACTCGGGAGAAATTGGGGCACAGATTTTGGGGTGCTTTGTCTCCTTCATTCCTTGTGAAAATGAAAAATTTGGAGCCAGAACTGCATTTTTGTGTAAAAAATTTAATTTTTCATTTTCACTGCCCAGTTGTACCACAATTGGTGAAACCCCTGGGGGTTTGAAATGTACACTATACCCCTAGATGAATTCCCTGAGGGGTGTAGTTTGCAAAATGGGGTCACTTGTGGGGGGGTTCCACTGTATTGGTGCTTCGGGGGTCTTGCTAATGCGACATAGCACCCACCAACATTCCACCAGAATCTGAGCTGCAAAATCCAAAAATCACTCCTTCTCTTCTGAGTCCTGCCATGCACCCAAATGGTATTTTTTGGTCACATGTGAGGCATTGCCGTACTCTGGAGAAATTGGGGCACAGATTTTGGGGTGCTTTGTCTCCTTCATTCCTTGTGAAAATGAAAAATTTTGAGCCAGAACTGCATTTTTGTGTAAAAAATTTAATTTTTCATTTTCACAGCCCAGTTGTACCAAAATTGGTGAAACCCCTGGGGGTTTGAAATGTACTCTATACCCCTAGATGAATTCCCTGAGGGTGTAGTTTGCAAAATGGGGTCACTTGTGGGGGGGTTCCACTGTATTGGTGCTTCGGGGGTCTTGCTAATGCGACATAGCACCCACCAACATTCCACCAGAATCTGTGCTGCAAAATCCAAATATCACTCCTTCCCTTCTGAGTCCTGCCATGCACCCAAATGGTATTTTTTGGTCACATGTGAGGCATTGCCGTACTCGGGAGAAATTGGGGCACAGATTTTGGGGTGCTTTGTCTCCTTCATTCCTTGTGAAAATGAAAAATTTTGAGCCAGAACTGCATTTTTGTGTAAAAAATTAAATTTTTCATTTTCACAGCCCAGTTGTACCAAAATTGGTGAAACCCCTTGGGGTTTGAAATGTACACTATACCCCTAGATGAATTCCCTGAGGGGTTTAGTTTGCAAAATGGGGTCACTTGTGGGGGGGTTCCACTGTATTGGTGCTTCGGGGGTCTTGCTAATGCGACATAGCACCCACCAACATTCCACCAGAATCTGAGCTGCAAAATCCAAAAATCACTCCTTCCCTTCTGAGTCCTGCCATGCACCCAAATGGTATTTTTTGGTCACATATGAGGCATTGCCGTACTCGGGAGAAATTGGGGCACAGATTTTGGGGTGCTTTGTCTCCTTCATTCCTTGTGAAAATGAAAAATTTGGAGCCAGAACTGCATTTTTGTGTAAAAAATTTAATTTTTCATTTTCACTGCCCAGTTGTACCACAATTGGTGAAACCCCTGGGGGTTTGAAATGTACACTATACCCCTAGATGAATTCCCTGAGGGGTGTAGTTTGCAAAATGGGGTCACTTGTGGGGGGGTTCCACTGTATTGGTGCTTCGGGGGTCTTGCTAATGCGACATAGCACCCACCAACATTCCACCAGAATCTGAGCTGCAAAATCCAAAAATCACTCCTTCTCTTCTGAGTCCTGCCATGCACCCAAATGGTATTTTTTGGTCACATGTGAGGCATTGCCGTACTCTGGAGAAATTGGGGCACAGATTTTGGGGTGCTTTGTCTCCTTCATTCCTTGTGAAAATGAAAAATTTTGAGCCAGAACTGCATTTTTGTGTAAAAAATTTAATTTTTCATTTTCACAGCCCAGTTGTACCAAAATTGGTGAAACCCCTGGGGGTTTGAAATGTACTCTATACCCCTAGATGAATTCCCTGAGGGTGTAGTTTGCAAAATGGGGTCACTTGTGGGGGGGTTCCACTGTATTGGTGCTTCGGGGGTCTTGCTAATGCGACATAGCACCCACCAACATTCCACCAGAATCTGTGCTGCAAAATCCAAATATCACTCCTTCCCTTCTGAGTCCTGCCATGCACCCAAATGGTATTTTTTGGTCACATGTGAGGCATTGCCGTACTCGGGAGAAATTGGGGCACAGATTTTGGGGTGCTTTGTCTCCTTCATTCCTTGTGAAAATGAAAAATTTTGAGCCAGAACTGCATTTTTGTGTAAAAAATTAAATTTTTCATTTTCACAGCCCAGTTGTACCAAAATTGGTGAAACCCCTTGGGGTTTGAAATGTACACTATACCCCTAGATGAATTCCCTGAGGGGTTTAGTTTGCAAAATGGGGTCACTTGTGGGGGGGTTCCACTGTATTGGTGCTTCGGGGGTCTTGCTAATGCGACATAGCACCCACCAACATTCCACCAGAATCTGTGCTGCAAAATCCAAATATCACTCCTTCCCTTCTGAGTCCTGCCATGTACCCAAATGGTATTTTTTGGTCACATGTGAGGCATTGCCATACTCGGGAGAAATTGGGGCACAGATTTTGGGGTGCTTTGTCTCCTTCATTCCTTGTGAAAATGAAAAATTTTGAGCCAGAACTGCATTTTTGTGTAAAAAATTTAATTTTTCATTTTCACTGCCCAGTTGTACCACAATTGGTGAAACCCCTGGGGGTTTGAAATGTACACTATACCCCTAGATGAATTCCCTGAGGGGTGTAGTTTGCAAAATGGGGTCACTTGTGGGGGGGTTCCTAACTTTTAGCATCTTATGGTGCCTAGAAACCTACATGGTGCCTAAAAAATAATCTCATAAAAAGGAGGCTCCAAAATCAAGTAGGTGCTCCTTCTATTATGAAGCCTGTGGTTTGGTCAACGTGCACACTAGGGCCACATATAGGATATTTATGAAAACTAAAGAATTGGGGGAATCAATTTTTAGTCACATTTCTCTAGTAAAATCTACTGTGTTCCTTAGAAAAATGTATTAAAATTGCAAATCTGCAAAAAAAATGAAATTTTGAAATTTCACCTACACTTTGTTTTAATTCCTGTGAAACACCTAAAGGGTTAACAAACTTCCAAAATGCTGTTTTGAATACTGTGAGGGGTGCAGTTTTTGAAATGGCATCATTTATGGGGGTGTCTCACATACAAGTCCCTCAAAGTCACATCAGAACTGAACTGGTCCCTAAAAAAATCAGTGTTTGAAATTTTCTTGAAAATTTGAGAATTTGCTATTCATATTTTAAGCCTCCTAGTGTCCCAAAAAATTAAAAGGATGTTGAAATAATGATGGAAACATAAAGTAGACATATGGTCTATGTTAGTTATTAACTATTTTGAGTGGTATGATTATTTGTCTCACAAGCAGAAAATTTAACATTTTGAAAATTGCTAAATTTTCCATTTTTTTACGACATTTTGGTATTTTTCACAAAAAAACACAGACTGTATCGACCCAAATTTACCACTAACTTGAAGTACAATGTGTCATGAGAAAACAATCTCAAAATCACTGGGATAAGTGAAAGCAAAAAAAAGTTATCCCCACTTAAGTGATACCTGTCAGATTTGAAAAAAAGGGCTCTGTCAGGAAGGCAAAAACAGGCTGCGGCGGGAAGGGGTTAAGATGTGCTGACCCAACCTCTATCTACATAATAAGGCAGAATGGCATGTCCTGAAATGGAAGCTCCCTGCCTATAGCTCTCATTGCTGCTACAGAGAAGGAACAGACCACCAGAGAAGTAACCAGTGCCAGCTTTTGCATTATTGCAGGGGCTGGAATGGTATCACCACACAGGCCTGTCCGGCTGTGTTGACCCAACATATGGGTCCATTTTACTAGTAATAAATGATAAAAATACGTTTCACATAATTTAATTTGATTTATTCATACACTGAAATTCCGTTTGTGTCTTTATTACCCAGGGTGTTATTCCAACGTTCCGTGTGAAATTCCTCCTGAGGCTGCTACGTGGTCGACTAGAAGTAGACTTGGACAAAGACAAACTGTTATTTAAGCACATGTGCTATGAAATGGAACGCTTGCATAGTGGTGGTGATGTTACTTTTCATGATGTGCTCAGGTAAATTCAAAAAATGTGTTTAATTTTTTTTACTTGTGAAGAAATAAAAAGAAAGGGTGAAAAATTAAAAGAAAATGTAGTTTAGCTAATGTCATCCGTGTACATGCATTTTGTCCATGTGTGGCAAAAAAGTATGTATGTATTATGACCATGCTGCATACTGGTACACGGTATTATGATCTATTGGTACTGCCGGCATGCAAGTATGAAGAAGACCCCATTTACTACAATTAGATGATCTCTACCTAAAATGTAATATCTAATGTGGTCTACCAAATCAACATTACTTACTGTATTTGTGATATGTAAATTTTCCAAATGAGCTGGGCCCCCTTATGTCTCTAAAAGTCACCTTCTGCTCTTCTGTCCCCCTTCAAACTAGTGATGATGTTGCTGATGATGTATATCCCATGTGTACTTTCTGTTGCATGTAGTGCTCCTCCCAGGTTCAAATCCTGTTACATTCAGTGCCCATCTCATTTTTACATTATGTTGAATGTAGTGCCCCTTCCATGTGTACATCCTGCTGCATGCAGTTCTCCTTCTATGCGTACACCCTGTTGCATGCAGTGCCCCTCCTAGGTGTGCATCCTGTTGCATACAATATACATCTTATGCGTACATCCTGTTGCACACAGTGCCCCTACCAGATATACTTCCTGTTGCATGCAAAGTACATCCCATGTGTACTTCCTGTTGCATGCATGCTTCCTGTTATATGCAAAGTACATCCTACAGTATGTGTAGTTCTTGTTGCATGCAGTACCCTTACCAGGTATACATCCTGTTGCATGCAATGTATACCCAATCTGTACTTCCTGTTGCATGTAGTACTCCTCCTACGTGTACTTCCTGTACACTCTTGAAAAACCATACACAGATAAAAACCCTAAGCATTATGTTTGTTTGTTAAAATCCAAGTTCTCAAAATGCTACTGTCAAATATTATGGTGTTTATCTTTCAAAGGAAGGAATCAGCAGGGGAGGGTAGCTGGCAAAGCTCTAGCGAGCACATCTATTAGGACCTTTTCATTTCTTTAATCCAGATTTGTCTTAATACATTCTGTAAAAATAAGCATCTTATACTAAAGATTTTGATTGCCATAAATGGGAACTGTTCATAGTGTAACTGGTTGATGACTGAAATGACTGAAACAATGCAGAGAAAGTAAGCACATGGTGTGTTTCTGTAGCATGCTGTCATACAGATCTGTGGACATCAGAAAGAGCCTTCAGCTGGAGGAGCTGCTAGCCCGGGAACAGCTGGAGTACACAATAGAGGAAGAAGTGGCTAAGCAAACAATACGCATGTGGCTCAAGAAATGTCTCAAACGTATCCGAGCTGTAAGTAACACATGACCTGAGGTGTTTTATTGCTGTGTAGGATTCAATTACATTTTAATTATGAGAAAATTAAGAAAAATATGTTTGTTTACTCTTTCATACTAAACCCAATTACTGAGTGTCTTCATTTCAGCTTCTCCCATGGCCAATTTATGCAGTGCAGCGACACATAATAGGGAGGAGCAATGCCCCAGATATTAGCAGCACACTAGCTATCATTGCTGCCTCATAATGCTGGGGCTGGAAAGTGACATTTAGTTTGGTGGCATTAGCACCATTCAATTACACAGTAAATATAAAATAATTGTACCATAGGCATACTATACCTTGTCAGTAAAGGGCTGAAGACTGACCCTTGAATGCAGCTACTCTTACTGGGATGAACTGCAGTTACTGACAGAATTGGACAGTGAACCCACAGAGGTACACATATACATATACTGTACATAATTTCCTGCAAGAACTAGAGTGTGGGCTACGTTCATCTAGCATATTCCAATTTCCTAATTTGTGTAAGTTTTACAAATGATAAAAACATGATAGCTAGCACATGAGTTTCAGCAAATAATATGTGTAGATACATTTTAGGAAGATATGCACGTACAGAATCCCGCTACTCGGACACTGTTCTGCTGTCTTACCCACAGGCCACAATGTCCCGCAGATAGAAAGAGGTTGGGCTAGGATCACCTACTGCTCTGCAAATGATCCCTGAATAGATGCACACCCACACAGCATCTCCAGTGTGAGGAGTTGAGCCATGATCTGCCCAGGTTCATGCCATGAGGCCATGCCCACCTACTGGAGACCACGGCCCTCCCACCCAATCTTAGGCCCCTTTTTCAGTTTGTGCATGCTGTAGATGTGAGGTACATACATGTCCTACATCATTAAACACATGTTTTAGCTACAGTATTTAGAAAATGTCTTTATTGGCCATATTATAATTCTTTAAAACCTCTCAATACATCACTATACATAGTGCAGATGTACTGCACTATGTCCTGTCATTTTTACGCAGAATATTTTACATTGAAGATTTATCCCTACTTTTCCCCTACCGTACTCTTGTGTGAGCTACAGTAAAAGCCACATTAACTTTTATCAAAACCGGTGTTAGTAGACTAGATTTCTGAGTATCAAAAAAGTTCTGACTATAAGGAAAAGACTTACAGTAAGCTGTATATTTCCACCAGATTTAAAATAAAGTGGTGTCATTGAGAAACCATTGAGAAAAGTGATATGGCCAAAATGCTGAAATAAAAAGGAATGCTTTTGTAACACAACATGGGGTGTATTCATCAAGTGTTTCCCTTCAGTGTAAATTTGAGCCTAAAGCATGTAGTGCACTTTAGGTCTATTTACAATATAAGATATACGTGTGAGCTGAAATCTGTTGGTGGCTATATTTTAAGAGCAGGAGTTATTCATATGAAACATGTATTGTTTGTGTTACTATGAATCCCTTCAGAAACAACAGCAGTCCTGCAGCATCATTCACAGTCTCCGTGAGAGTCAACAACAAGAACTCAGCAGGTTTTTGAACCCTCCTAGTATTGAGACAACACAGCCGAGTGACGACATGAATCTCAGTAACCAAGATAATGCACAGCCAGAGGTATTCCATTACACAGACATTTCCTAAACAGATTGCTTATTTGTGCTGCCCTTAAAGGGACGTAGCCTAATACCAGGGGCGAATTTAGGGTTGAGCACGCCAGTAGGCACAACAGTAACCCTCCCCTGCCTAATTTTATTATTTTATTGATTGCTTATAAACCCTCATTTGATGATAGTCAATTTAATAGAATAATAAATAAAACAACTTTTTTTTTTCTATTTATACATATTTCCAGGGCCGGCTCTACGGTTAGGCAGCTTTAGGCAGGTGCCTAGGGTGCC
The DNA here is from genome assembly GCF_055691185.1 of Crinia signifera. Lineage (NCBI taxonomy): Eukaryota > Metazoa > Chordata > Amphibia > Anura > Myobatrachidae > Crinia > Crinia signifera. The sequence goes on from NC_139218.1 coordinate 270,985,327, forward strand.
GGGATCTGGGGGGCGCCATGAGTCTGCCTATCAAAAAATCAAGGATGTCTATGAGGATTCTTGTTGTACTTAATGCAGGTGGTTGCTGTTGAACTTCTAAGACCTCACCTCCATACTTCCCTTGAGGCATACTTCCCTACTTTGCTGCCCCTCCTCCTTGCACTCTGTTGTGGGTTTCAAAGGGATGCTTTTCGGGAAAGCAGGGGACTTCCCTACCTTCCTAGGGGGGCTGGGAGGACCATCCAATTTTTGGGAGCCTCCCTACCATTCCAGAATGTTAGGCAAATATGCCTTTAGGGTTTGGAAAGTGGGTATGGGGGGCAGTAGGTTGAAGTTTTGCCTAGGGTGCTGAGAAGCCTTACACCGGTTACTGGTGCATTTCAGACTGACCGTAACAAAAAAAAACAATTGAAGTGCCACCCCCCAACACATGCCGCCCCCAGGCACATGCCTAATGGGAAATTCACTATTCAGTATAACAGGGTTGGATACAGTGTGATTTCTCTTCAGAACGACTCCTAAGTGTTTGTGTTGTCTGTGTTCTACCAAGGCCAAGAGAGGTCAGGTGAGCGCTGATGCTCGGAGTAGGCATGTCCACGTGGACATAGATTTGCTAGATTGTAAAGGAAGTAAGTTGAAGTGTTGTTGTGCAATCTTAAGGGCATGGTTATGCCTCCCCAGCACCACATGCCCCGGGACCATCTATTTCATATCTGCCTCTTTCAGTAATTCTGTGTGTTACATAGTAACATAATAATATTTAATTATTATACCTGTACATTCTGATTATTTAAGTGTTTTATTTTTAATTAGTGAGTAGTGAATTAATTGACTAGTACTCCTGTATTTTTACTACCCTGGCCTGGAACAACTATACAATCAACACAGTAAATATTTCTTGATATCATATACCTAGGCAATAAAGAATGAAATAACACATCCACAGATAAACACATTGATTTATACTATAATGACCAGAGATATATTCAAAATTTAAATCAGTTTTATTTTCATATTCATAGCTTTAATAATATTCAAACTGAATAACAATAATTGTGTTTTCATTTTGGAGCGATGGGGTGACATTCCCCTGTCATCTGTTTTTGTTTTGCATTTATTTTTAAACTGTTAGATCAAAAATGTCTTAACACACTTATACAGGTTGAGGCTCCCTTATCTGTGTATTCCAAAAACCTAAATATTCAGAAAACAGTGTGTTTTTTTCAGAATATTTTGTTTTTTTGATCCCTCTCTCCCACACACACACACCTCTTTTTTAATACTTACCTCATCCCCCGGTGTCCATCGGAATCCTCTTCAGCAAAAATCCCTTATCCAAAATGCTTATGGTCCTGAGCATTTCGGATAAGAATACTCAACCTGTATTATTTAAGTTCTGGCTACTGTAAACAGTGACCAACATTATCCACTTCACTGAATTCCACAAAATATTATTTAACAATCTGGTCATAGGGCTTTCCTGAACAAGTGTGAACAAAAGCCAGTCAGATGGCTACAAAGTCGTCAGTTTTGTAGGCCTCTTTTAGGTTTATAGGTAGCATGCATAGAATTTAACAGTGATTTGCTAATTACTTCTTTTTAAAAACCAAACCAAAAAATAATATATATTTTTTTATTTGATCCATAGACAAGTAGCCAACAGCAGCTTCTAAGCCCGACACTCTCTGACAGAGGAAGCTATCGGCAAGACTCTATCGAAGCTGGAAAACGCTCCAGAAGGTTTGGCCAATGGCATCTACCAGCAGGTGGGTGAATATACAATATAATATTAATATTTAGTCTATAATTCCACATAATTAATTTCTTTACATCACAAGTATATGGTTTCATTATAGGACAGTCAAACAATAGTAAACTAATAATATTAAATAGATAATGATAAAAAAAGTTTTTAAGACTGTTCTGTGCTTTGTTTTTGTTTTCAGCACCAAAACCTATAAGTCACTCTGTATCCTCTGTTAATCTGCGATTTGGAGGTCGCTCTACAATGAAGTCTGTAGTGTGTAAGATGAATGCTATGTCTGATGCTGCCTCTTGTGGTTCAGAAGTCAAGAAATGGTGGACAAGGCAACTTACAGTGGAGAGCGATGAAAGTGGAGATGACCTCCTCGATATGTAAGGACAATGCAAAGCAAGACTCACACTACAGTGTAACAGCACAGAAAGCCTTCTCTATAGGAAACCAATACTTATTAATGGGGCAAACATGCCCCTTTATCACAGGAGTAGGAAACAAACCATATTCTGGGATTATTTGGCAGTTGTTTTACCATCCAAGCTTAAAATATGCGTCAGAGTATAAGTAAAGTCGCTTATTTGTCATTGGCAAATTTCCCAGTATTCCCAAAAAAACTGGGACAACTTAGCCGACATTATGGATCCACAACACCATATCATACCCTGATCCATGCATACACTACTACGCCTCTATCATGCAATACCAAGCATTTGCCACCAGTATATTACTAGATACTGTTGGTGGGTATCTGTTTGTATTGGCAAATAGCGATTTTTATGTGAATCTACTATACGGGATATTAACCAAAAGACAAAACAAGGACTGCTGATACGAACAACTACATTTGCAGACTTTACAGTACAGTATAGAGCATTTATCATTTCACATTGTGTTCTTTTTCTTGATTCTCAATGCCTAATATACAAGAATGTATGAAGCCAAACATTGCTAATATTGATAATTGTAAATGAATTTATATTTGAAATAATCGTAACATGCTATTGTGCTAAAAAGAGTATTTGCCATAATAACCTGTGTATGATGGTTAAAGGTACACTTCTGTAATGAACTTTGATATCATGCATTGCACACTTACATAGAAAAAAAATCAAGAAATATTGTGAAATTTTATTTAAAAAAAAAATATTTAAAATAACATAAAATCTATAAAAGAAATGCCTTTATTTATCGTAACATAAGGTAGATTAAAAAGATATTTTTTTATTTTATTTATTTCAAATGTTATTAGTTTTCTTTAATGGGGAGGTCCTAAGTGGTACCCTCAGCACCCCAGTCTATCAGTATTCTCCTGGCAATGCACTTTGATTAGGGGATTTGAAGAGCTATTTCTCGAAATCCTATTCCTAATCTCAGATCCCCTTTTGTGTGGAAGGCTGCTGCAGAATTCTAAACTTTCCTACATAGAATGAAGTGAAGGAGAAGAAATATATACTTATTTTAAAGAGAATGTCAGTATATATAATGTGAGATAATATAGAGATGTGCATAATAATTATATGACATTCTACATTCTAATATAGAGATGTGCATAATAATTATATGACATTCTACAAGCTGCAATGCTGCTATAGAGCTCTATAGAAATAATAGGAATTCTAAAATATTAATAACAATTTAGATATATTAAAGAACCCAGGCCGTCTAATGGAAGAGTGGGCATTACATTAGATCCCTATCATGTAACCCCAGCATTTCATCATTAAACTAATAGAACCTTGAGTATGTAGTGGCCTAACCCATACTATTGGGACATGGACTCTGCCATTCAGATTCTACCAGGTTTTTGTTCCAACCAGTCCAATCTGACAATCGATCTGTAGATGTATGGCTAGCTTTATCCAGGCATTTAGGGGTAGATGTATGTAGCAGTGATATGGGAGGATAAGTGAGCCAGAGGAGAAGTGGCCCATGGCAACCAATCAGCACTGGAGTAACATCTGTAATGTGCATAATATACAATTCTACAGAGCAGCTGATTGGTTGCCATGTGCCACTTCTCCTCTGGCTCACCTCTCCTCCCTTATCACTGCTTTATACATCTACCCCTTAAGTTGATACTTCAGTGCTACAACCACTTAGCGTTTACAAACCATGTTAGTAATGCAGAATACTAGTCAGAAACAGTTTTCCCACATGTAAGTCAGAAAGTGGGGACATGAGCTTTATGAGCTTTTACCCCCAACAAAAGAGGATGGGAGGTTTTACACCTTGGTTGTCGTTTTATGATTTTGTTTTTTGCTTTATATATATATATATATATATATATATATATATATATTTATATATATGTGTATGTATATATGTGTAGATGCAGACTGGATCCCCCATGTCATTTATGGTGCTTTTGTTTCTAATGAAGATCAGCAGCAATACTGCACTGTCTCTAAGACCTGCCACCAGGCTTGGACTGGCCCAGCAGTAATTTCCTCCCTTTGAAAGAAGGGACGGGGCTTAGTTGACTATGATTCTGTTGGCGGGAGGGGGGGGTTCAGGGTAAGTCTGCACAGAATGTGTCCTAGCTGTGTCAGAAGCGCAGGCATATCTGTTAGTCATTCAGTACAGGAAGGGAGTAGCCATAGGTACAGTGTACAGTGCTTACATACATAGCACAGCATGTCCTGTCTGCGTCAGTCCTGGTAGCCAGCAATATTGTCCTGTAGCCCTCAGTGACCTGACTCCCAGTGTGATCACTGTCTTTTCTCATGGCTGCACCTCCATCACCCAGTTGCAGATCCTGTTGCCTCCTGCTGCCTACATAGTGACTTCAGTTGAAAGATTCATTTGACAGAGGTGAGTGGGGGTGGATGAGGGAAGGGTTGAGGTGTTATGTATACTGTGTAGTGAGATATATGTATTGTTGTAGGTGTTCCACTCCCACTTCTAATCACCCTCTTGCCCTCCCAGTCACTGTCTACCTCTCCCCATAACCCTCACCCTATCATCTTTTGCCTCTTCCAGTTACACACAGCCTCTATCCATCACCATCTGCCTCTTGCTCTCTGCCTCTTAACGCCACCCACAGCCTTTCATTGTCACTGTCTGCCTCTCCCAGTCACTATCTCCATGTTAAACATTGCCTCTCCCACAGACCCACAGCCTTCCCCATCACCCTCTCTTTGTCACCCATTGCCTCTCCCCATCACCATCTGCCTTTCCTAATCACGCTGGCACTGTCACCCACTGCCTCTCCCCACTACCCTCTGCCTATCATCCTCTCCCTGTCATCCAGTACCTCTTGCTATCATTATAGTATGGATGGCATATCCTGTCATGCAAAGGGCCACTGTCCCCTTACACTTATTTTGGTGCCCCTCCCAATATACGGTATCAATAAAAATTGATTAAAACAAGGGAGAATATGATTTCAATCAAGCTAGAAAATTGGAAGAGGATGATACATTTTTTTAAAATAAGAATAATGAATTTAGAAGAGGTGCCAACATACCAAATGAAAGGCATAGAGGAGTCATTTAAGTTTAAATAGATGCCAGAGACTATTGGGAGAAATAAGCCTTGGAGCATGTAAGATGCAGCTCTTAGAATTATAAATAATACACAGAAACTTGATTCATTAGCCAGCAAATCAGAGCAGGCATGGTTACAGTACTGCAGAGTAATAGACTCAAAAGCTGGCTAGTGAAAGTGAGAATAAAATGAGAATTTTAAAAGCAGCGTCCTAAGCAGAATAAAAAAAAATAAAAAAAGACAAGGATGAAAGAAGAGCAGAGATCAGCTGAGATGCTACGGACATGTATAAATGCAGCAGGTTCCTGACTGTTAGTCAGCAGAACAGCGACTGAGGCTCTGCATGCCATTGCAGATCTGCATGTATCATTCATAAGACTACCCCAAGAATAGCAATCTCAATTGTTCAATGAAGTCCTGCACAAAAGATAGATGATATATGGAATCTGCTATTGATTTAAATACACTACAAATGTGACTTACCTGTTTAGGCGTGAATAAAGTATTGTTTTTCTGACAGATAGGACTAGTTTGAAACAAAACATTTTTATTTTGTATACTCTTTGCCATTATATACCATACTTTTGAACCATATTGTACAGTATGTTGCACTGTTATGATACCCTACACTGCTCAGTGTTCCATAATAGCTGACATACCAAGTTATTTGCATCCATAGCATTTTGCCTGGGTGAAAAGTAGTAAAGCTGGGTATAAAACAGAAGAAAGGAAATCGGTCGCACAAGATCACACAATGTGTATATGGATGACCCCCAAATACTTAATTCATAATAATGATATGTACAGTAGGAGGTGTGCTACCCCAGGACAGTAAGATATCACAACGAAAGACAGAACAAAAGGAATGTCCTGTTTATGCGGGTGCACCTGTTTGTTAAAATTCAAAATCTTTATTAGGTATTAATTAAGAGAAAAACTGCGAAATGTTTAAAATTAACAAGAAGAAATGGACGAACAACAATTAAAGTAGGAAAATTAACAGTTATTAAAATAATGGTGGCAGACAGTGAGCTCTCCGTGATATCACTTTTAATAATAAGGATGAATTAAAGTGTGCGGACGTGTTTGGTGTATTTTCTTCACAGTAAATATGCGGAGTAATATTCTCCACTCAAGAGGTAGTCGCACTGACTCTGCTAGCTATGAATGACACCAGACACTCAGGCTTATCACCCTCTTACCCAGTAAGTGACTGGGACAGATACAGGGGGTGCCCTAAATGTGGTGTCTGGCTTATTCAATATTCTAGTATATCTAAGGCTGATAGAACTCCAATGCAGACTTGCATGTGGGGAGTGCTATTCCTAGCCTTAAGGGTGACCGGCTGCCGCTCGTGTCCCGTATCAGTACTACCAGGATCTGACAAGCTATCACCCTGTGATATTCAGCGTGATGCTCTGGGATCACCACTGTTGCAAATGAGTGTATCTCAGACGGCTAGCAGTTATCTGCTGTTGGTGCTAAAGTCAGCCACATATTCTCAGTGCCTAATATATGAGCTCTGTGGCCGGGCACTTCCAGAAGTCGGTTGTGGTTATCGTAGGTACCTCCTATACTTCAATGCCTTCCCAAGGGCTGCTTTAAAGTGCGTAAAAATACGTATATGTACAACACAATAAATATCAGGAGTAGTACATATTTATTTAAGGTGTGTGGAAATAGATACGTGTTAAACACCGTAAATATCAGGGATAGTACAGTTCACTACGGAGGTAACACCACAGTCACTGCTACGTGTACAGACACCTGGCTAGTGCCCTAATTACCCAAAAAATGACTGGGACCGATATAGGGGCTGCACTATTAGGGGTGTCAGTTTAAGTGTACAGGGATGACTGATTATGCTGATAATTTTCCACTGCGAGCCCGCATGTGGAAGGTAATACTAGTAGCTATTGGATAGCCGACTGGACACTCATATAACATCAAATTGGTGTGCGGGTCTCTCAGGCTACTGCGCTATGATATTCAGCGCAGTGCTCTGAAATCCCTACTCGTAGACAGGAGCGTGTGGATGCCGGCTAGCAGTCCTTAGTGACGGTGCTAAGCCTTCCGTGCGTCCTCTGTGCCTGTATCAGAGCTCAATGGCTGGGCATTACAGAGTTCGGATCTGGCTCTCGCTCGTACCTCTTATACTCCACTACCCTTACAAGGGCTGTGGAATGGCGTCTAAACTAACACACATAATCAAAATGACATCCTGATAATGAAAATAATAAATGGTGAAACGGAGAGCTGATTCTGTCTGCGCACCGCTAGCCGGCACGCGCTTCGCAGAACAGCTTTTTCAAGGCCTTGAAAAAGCTGTTCTGCGAAGCGCGTGCCGGCTAGCGGTGCGCAGACAGAATCAGCTCTCCGTTTCACCATTTATTATTTTCATTATCAGGATGTCATTTTGATTATGTGTGTTAGTTTAGACGCCATTCCACAGCCCTTGTAAGGGTAGTGGAGTATAAGAGGTACGAGCGAGAGCCAGATCCGAACTCTGTAATGCCCAGCCATTGAGCTCTGATACAGGCACAGAGGACGCACGGAAGGCTTAGCACCGTCACTAAGGACTGCTAGCCGGCATCCACACGCTCCTGTCTACGAGTAGGGATTTCAGAGCACTGCGCTGAATATCATAGCGCAGTAGCCTGAGAGACCCGCACACCAATTTGATGTTATATGAGTGTCCAGTCGGCTATCCAATAGCTACTAGTATTACCTTCCACATGCGGGCTCGCAGTGGAAAATTATCAGCATAATCAGTCATCCCTGTACACTTAAACTGACACCCCTAATAGTGCAGCCCCTATATCGGTCCCAGTCATTTTTTGGGTAATTAGGGTACTAGCCAGGTGTCTGTACACGTAGCAGTGACTGTGGTGTTACCTCCGTAGTGAACTGTACTATCCCTGATATTTACGGTGTTTAACACGTATCTATTTCCACACACCTTAAATAAATATGTACTACTCCTGATATTTATTGTGTTGTACATATACGTATTTTTACGCACTTTAAAGCAGCCCTTGGGAAGGCATTGAAGTATAGGAGGTACCTACGATAACCACAACCGACTTCTGGAAGTGCCCGGCCACAGAGCTCATATATTAGGCACTGAGAATATGTGGCTGACTTTAGCACCAACAGCAGATAACTGCTAGCCGTCTGAGATACACTCATTTGCAACAGTGGTGATCCCAGAGCATCACGCTGAATATCACAGGGTGATAGCTTGTCAGATCCTGGTAGTACTGATACGGGACACGAGCGGCAGCCGGTCACCCTTAAGGCTAGGAATAGCACTCCCCACATGCAAGTCTGCATTGGAGTTCTATCAGCCTTAGATATACTAGAATATTGAATAAGCCAGACACCACATTTAGGGCACCCCCTGTATCTGTCCCAGTCACTTACTGGGTAAGAGGGTGATAAGCCTGAGTGTCTGGTGTCATTCATAGCTAGCAGAGTCAGTGCGACTACCTCTTGAGTGGAGAATATTACTCCGCATATTTACTGTGAAGAAAATACACCAAACACGTCCGCACACTTTAATTCATCCTTATTATTAAAAGTGATATCACGGAGAGCTCACTGTCTGCCACCATTATTTTAATAACTGTTAATTTTCCTACTTTAATTGTTGTTCGTCCATTTCTTCTTGTTAATTTTAAACATTTCGCAGTTTTTCTCTTAATTAATACCTAATAAAGATTTTGAATTTTAACAAACAGGTGCACCCGCATAAACAGGACATTCCTTTTGTTCTGTCTTTCGTTGTAAAGCTGGGTATACACTGGGCAATGTATTGTTAACTATATATGCAGAATACTGATATCGTTATCAAAACATTGCAAACATCAGTCAGTGTGTATGCTCAATATTGCTAACGATGCGTGCCATCATGCATCGTTATTGACTCCCCCAACTGTCTGTACCGTACATGCAGCTCAATCTGACAATATTGTCAGAAACTGCATGTACAGATAAACAACTACTGTGGAGAGAGGTGTCTCTCTTGAAGGTTATAGAATGTTGCTATGGGGCACACAATTTTTTTTATGCACCCTTGGTACAGCTATGACTGACAATGCATGCTATATGCAATTGCCCAAGGTAAATTACCCAGGCTAATTGATCCCCCCATGACTATCCAATTAGCCCCAAAGGCATCCCAATAATGGCACTTTTTAGACTCCCCCAAAAATTCCCCCCTAAGAAACAAAACTTAGGCCCTGGACTTACCATGTAACCTATGTGTGTTCGCACAAAAACCGGTCATTTTTGAGTGTTAACACCGAGCTCTAATTGGACTGCACAGGAAAAAAACTGTGGTGTAGCCTCGTTTTTACCATGCGGAAATCTAGGTACTATTTCACATACTGGGATTAGCAGTGGGTTCAAAGATGTATTTGCAGTCATGTTGTTCTTCTTAAATGGCCTCGCAAAAAGTTTATGAAATGTACAAGCATTACAAATGCACTAAAATCATACAATAAATATACCAGTACCAATTAGGGCATTCTTTTATCTTTCCAATGTATTTGTTGTTTTTTATATACAGTATATGTACATTTTACTACCTACCTTTTAATATTTTTTATTACCATTTTTTCTATGAAATGTTGCACACCCTAACAAGTATTTCTAACAATTGTACAACATGAACAGTCAGTATCTTCTCCATGAAAATAGAAAGATCAGTGGTGGTTGGTGTATATCACAGATAGCAACATGAACCCTTTTTACAAAATATTTAACATGAAAATTTCCTGAGAAAACAGTAATTTTTATATAAGACTTATAAATAAGTCTCTTTATTTTGCGTTATGTAGATAGAAGATAAATATTCTATGAGCTTTAAAACACCCTAAACATCATATAAATTGTATTTGAGATACCCGTCCTCTTTTTCATTGTGTTTAAAAAAAAAAAATCTGTGCGGAACCTGAACAACTGTGATGAGTAAAGTTAATGCTTCTGTCTCTTTTGTCTTATTTCATTTTGTATGTTTTGTTTGTTTTTTTATTTCACAATGTTATTGTAACTTCACATGATGAGCAGAATGTCATGTGTGTGGAGCAGACAGTAATGTAAATGCAGTGTTTTTATTATGCCTTCACTGTGTTTTGCCTTGGCCCAGCAATACTTTGCTAGCCAATTACTAGCTCTGTTGTGTTGGTTATTTTTGCAATTAAAAATAACAGGATACTCACCTTCACTTTGGTACATTGGGGGTCATTATCAATACGTAGGTATGGTGGTAAAGCGCATGTTTAGTTTTTCTTTCAAGTCTGACTGCACACAATTGTCACATGTAACGTCTAGTCATTGACTGCATTGAATACAGTCTCTGGATTTTTTTTTGCCCACCCCCTCGTTATGGCCATAGAATGTACCTTACACTGCACTGTTGACAGGAAAGACAAGGATGGACATAGGGGCTAATTCAGAGTATTCGCAGTGGAATGTGAGGAGTAAGCTGCCGTCCAGGCGGAAAGAGAAGACGCCCCCTTGCTAAATTGCCACCCTCTCGCAAATCCATACACAATTCACGAACCATCAAAGAATTTTTGCTGTTTGTGCAAACGTGTGTACAGTAGATCTGAGGCTTCCACTAACCTGCAACTGTGACAGACTGGAAGTGGTCATCGCTGACATCACAGACCCACCTCAAAACCGCCTGGGCACCTCTGCGTTTTTCCTGACACTCCCCCCAAAATGGCAGGTTACCACCCCCAGATGTTGGCTTCATGTCAATTAAACTGCGAGGGCATTATGTTAATGATCCATACGTATTTTCTATCTAATTACCCTTTTGCATGCGAGTTGCGTGTGGTATGCCTGCGCAATCGCTCAATTATCTCTCAATTTGTGAATTTTATGTTAAGCGATCCATGTTGAATTAGCCCAATAGTGTGAGACTTAGGTTAAACTAGTCACGTAATTCAGTAAGCTCAACTATGGCTGTACATCTCACCAGTGAGATACAATTCCTCCTCACACATAATTGATAAAAGCCCCCAATATCTAGGGAGAGACCCATGAAAATTGTGTCTGTGAGAAGGTTGCTGATTTTCAATACCAATTATATGGAGAGATTTCTCTATATTGAATGTAACTCTCATTATTTATACATATTCATATTATATATTCTTGTCCATATGCTCAAACTTATTTTTTCCCCTTCAGAATGACTAGAATTGAATAGGAGATTGTTGAGAGGTCTACATGCCACTCCACCACTGAGTCACCATAAGATAATCCCCTGACACAAATGGTTGTGCACATGCACAGCGGGATGCGGTCAATTTGCCGGCGGTCGGGATCCCGGCGTTCAGAATCCCGACACTGGAATCCCGACCGCAGAAATCCCGAAACTTTCTCCCTCCGTGGGTGTCCACGACACCCATAGAGGGAGAATAAAATAGCGTGCCGAGCATAGCGAGGCACCGGGCCCACTGCGTGGATTCCGACCGCCGGCATTACGTATCGGATCCTGCACAGCTAGTAACACTTGTCTGCAAACACAAGAAACAATTACTTTCATGCAGTCAGAATGTTGGCGTAATGGCACCAGTCCTATTTGCACCATGCAACCACAGTGCTATGCTTTGCTAATGACCTCCACTATTTTATCTTTTACACATGTGAAACAGATTTTTTCTCTGTTGTATTATGAAACGTGATTTTAGTATTACAGATATGTATCTCAGGCAGTACTGTATTTTGTCAGGATTACAGAGTACTCTGTCATCACAAAGAAAATGTGTCTCTTGTTGTGAGTGGAAATGAATGTAGCCTGTTATACATGTAAGTAAATATGACTAAATATTGTATTTCTTAAAGAAATTACACATGGGTTACCAATAAATAATTCAGTTACAAACAATGCCTATTTCCTCTTTTCCTACTTTTCCTTTTGAAGGATTTGGTTTGAAAGAAAAAAATCAGAAAGTGTTATGTATATAATACTGCTTGTTGGGTACTTGTGAGTTATCTGGGCGTCCGATTTTGGTACTTACGATTTGCATGCGATTTGCATGCGATATCGCATGCGACATCGCATGCGATATCGCATGCGATTTGCATAAGATTTAGCATGCAATTTGCATAAGATTTGCTATTCATTTCATTACCCCACTATCCCCAAAGTGTGTCTATCAACGTGAACCCGAAGCGTGGCGAGCGCAGCGAGCCCGCGAGGGGCGGCGGTACGTGTCCTCCGACCTTTTCATGCCCTACTATCCACTAGGGCGTGGAGTGAGAATAGAATAGTGTGGCGAGCGCAGCGAGCCACCGAGCCCGAAGCGTGGCGAGCGCAGCGAGCCCCGCGAGGGGACGCGGACACCTGTGAAGCCCGCAAGGGCACGCGGATACCTGTGAAGGTGTCCGCGTCCCCTCGCGGGGCTCGCTGCGCTCGCCACGCTTCGGGCTCGGTGGCTCGCTGCGCTCGCCACACTATTCTATTCTCACTCCACGCCCTAGTGGATAGTAGGGCATGAAAAGGTCGGAGGACGCGTACCGCCGCCCCTCGCGGGCTCGCTGCGCTCGCCACGCTTCGGGTTCACGTTGATAGACACACTTTGGGGATAGTGGGGTAATGAAATGAATAGCAAATCGCATGCTAAATCGCATGCAAATCGCAAATCGCATGCGATATCGCATGCGATCTAGTACCAAAATCGGACGCCCAGATAACTCACAAGTACCGCTTGTTGTTTTACTGTGTTTCAAGAAAAAGTCTATTTCTGTATAGTATCACTTCTATACCTAAATGCTGAGTCCAATGGGGGACACTGAACACCGGTTTCCAGACATGTCACAGTATCATGGACCACTTTTTGCAGGAGTTTTACTTCTGCTGGTGCTTGGCAATGACTTCATCGCTATACCCAAGTAATGTAACTCTCCCTATACACGATAATGGGAACCGGGTTGGACGAGTTTGGTTACCCGTTTACACTTTACCTGGGATGTTTTTTGTTCCTGTTTATAATATATACACTAAACATCGGCACTCACCTTTCCTAGTTTTGGGGTGTCCTATGGCTTGTGACCACATTGTTTAAACAAACATTGTAGGGGCTCTGCACACACTAAATTAGCTGATAATAAATAGTGGAGATTTGTTTCATTAATTGATCAATGCATTTAAGACTGCAGACCCCTTCACGGGACCCCACTTTTCTGCAGGTCCTAACACTATCGCTGAAAATGGCTTTTAACTAAGATTCCATAGCTTATGTTAACCATTTCCCTAGATGATTAGTGACAGGTGTGTTGGTAACTGCTCACCTATAAAAGCATAGTGTGCTGTGAGCTTTAGACCAGATAGCATGCCTGGAATCAAACATTGATGTGATAGCTATGTGTATTGTAGCCATTTTCAGCGATAGTGTTAGGACCAATGTCTGTTTAAACAATGTGGTCACAAGCCATAGGGCACCCCAAAACTAGGAAAGGTAAGTGCCGATGTTTAGTGTATATATTATATATATACACTAAACATCGGCACTCACCTTTCCTAGTTTTGGGGTACCCTATGGCTTTAGACCAGATAGCATGCCTGGAATCAAACATTGATGTGATAGCTATGTGTATTGTAGCCATTTTGAGCAATAGTGTTAGGACCTGCAGAAAAGTGGGGTCCCGTGAAGGGGGCTGCAGGCTTAAATGCATTGATCAATTCATTAACCATATCTCCACTATTTACTATCAGTTAATTTAGTGTGTGCAGAGCCCCTACAATGTCTATATATATATATATATATATATATATATATATATATAGGGCTGCGTTGCGGCGGCACTCGTCACAGAAAACAAATAAGGACCAGGAGACTGGATATGTTCCCAACGTTTCGAGGCGGTGTGCCTCTTTATCAAGGTGCAGTAAGTCTTTCTGCACCTTGATAAAGAGGCACACCGCCTTGAAACGTTGGGAACATATCCAGTCTCCTGGTCCTTATTTGTTTTCTGTGACGAGTGCCGCCGCAACGCAGCCCTAAATACCCTGAGCTCCTCTCAGGTCATCTTTATACGGGGGCACCGCATCATTTGGACAATTCAGCCAGCACACCTGTTGGAGTGCCGCCCCACTTTATCCATATATATATATATATATATATAGTTGAATAGCTGGCACTCCCTTGCTAGAGTGTGTAATGTGCACCTGTTGCCTTCCCAAACTCAATCCCTGGACAGGGTTGGCAAATACATTCTGGTACAGCGGTGGCACTCAGATGACTGGAATGAACAGAGACCACGCACAGGTTCAAGATTTTACCAGATTAAATCTCGAAAGATCATGAACCTGTGTGTGGTCTCTGTTCATTCCAGTCCTCTGAGTGCTGCCTCTGTACCAGTGTGTGTGTATGTATATATATATATATATATATATATATATATATATATATATATATAGCAATTTTTGTGGAAGCAGGCACTCACCATAGACACCAGAGTAGTTGAGACAAGGATTTATTTCATGGTAATGGTCGACGTTTCGGTCCTCACAGGGACCTTTGTCAAGACACAAATCTGTAACATCAAGGACCAGGAACACCAGGCAGTGTGCACTGCCTGGTGTTCCTGGTCCTTGATGTTACAGATTTGTGTCTTGACAAAGGTCCCTGTGAGGACCGAAACGTCGACCATTACCATGAAATAAATCCTTGTCTCAACTACTCTGGTGTCTATGGTGAGTGCCTGCTTCCACAAAAATTGCTATATTTGGGACACTGTTTCCTTTAGAGCGGAGCACCGCAAAGTTGTCTGCAAAAAATGGATGGAGTGCGGTTCCTCGAATCTACTATATATATATATATATATATATATATATATATATATATATATATATATATATATATATATACACACACAGTATACAGATGGAGCAGCTCTCATTTGAGCTGCTCCTGGCGATAGCATTGCCTACCACCGTGTACCGTCACCAGGCACTATCACAGATTTGACGAAGAGTCACATGTAAGTAATGTTTTTAATACTTTCAGCTGAGTCTCGCTTGGGCTTCCTTAATAGAAACCTTGCATCAAGCCCAATACTGACCTAACTGCTTGGGCACATTTGGATCACCTGCAATCTGCAAAATACTGTACTCGTATAAAGACGTGAGAGACGTTTAAAAAGTCCACAGCATTTTGGGATCATATGTGAAATGTGAGCACTGTCTGTTGAAGCCATTTAACAAAAATAACTTCTGCTTTTTAAAATCATTGGACAGTAATCCCACTATAAATATGGAATTAAACATAACATTGTCAGCTGTAGCAGATAATTGTGACTGAAGATCCTCATGGCTTTGAAGGTCACATGTTACCTTCTGGCAGAATGATCTCAGTTGTCAGCCTCTTGTTATTTATGGTTTCAGCACTGAAGATAAAAGCTTAGGCTAAAGCATCATATCCGATAGACATAAAGCGATCTGTAGATTACAAGAGAAATTACCACCTTTGTATACTTACAGCCTGACATGATAACTGAAAATAACTTCCATTAGCGCTATAACAACTCCTGCTGGGGCAAGACAAATTTCTTTTGATACCTACAGAGAAAAATATTGGCAACTGGGATGTTTTTTGTTCCTGTTTTTTTCTTTCTTTATAATTAGTATGAATCTATGTATCATGCTGGATAACTGGGACTTCTCCAAATGTTTCCACTTACACAGGTCTTCATAGATTCTCTACCATCTTTAAACTGGTCAAATTTAACACATTGTTATACTGCTATTCAATTCCTCATGCAATGTCCCCTGCAGGTCTGACATATGGCTTCCAGGCAAGTATATCATTATGTACAGTACTCTGTACATGACTGACTGTGCAAAGGTTTGTATATGTATATATTCATATTGTATAGGTGATATTGCAGTGGAAATCTATTTGATACACTTTAGTGAGGGAACTTTCATTCCGAGGTAGAAGTACTGTACAGAAGGTTGCACAGTAGCACAGCAGGATCTAGATTTGATATTTGGTTGCATTTTATCCATTATGGTGTAGATAAACAATGATCAACATTGCATTGTGGGTGAGGTGCTCATGTGCTTTGGTGGTGCCGTCATGTGATCTAATGACTCCATAAACTGATTGCTGATTGTTTATGCTTAACCTAGTGGTTGCTGTATTTTTGCAGTGATTTAACCATGGGCCTGATTCGGATTGGATGGGGTAAGTATAGCTACTACTTCCTTGAAGGCAGCAGTGATGTTAGCATAGTATGAAAAATACAGTATCCCTCACAGGACAGACGCATATTGATATTATTCTTTGAGAACCAGCAATAGATTTTGTTGCTTTTGTGAGTTGAAAATAATCCGAGGTGCCTCCAGAATATGAATAATCTAGTACTCAAAGGAAAAATGGACAGTTGTGAAAAGCAACCATGCATTTACAAGAAGACTTCTTTTAGGAGGCACACTTTTGTCCATTTATGAATTGGTTATAGAGTATATATATATATATATATATATATATATATATATATATATATATATATATATATATATTGCACGTATAACCTTGACAAAGGGGTGTCACAGACCCCGAAACGTTGGAAGCTTATTTTGCTGAAAATATATTTTTTCAAAAAATCCCCAGAGTGCCGCTGTTGTCTCTTCACTATCCTGTACTTCTGTTCCTGAAGGCACCTGGGTCACTTGTACTGCTGGAGGAGTGCCAGGCCTACACCCCTACCTCTATATATATATATATATATATATATATATATATTTGCAATTGACTGGCACTCTCGTTACTGAGGCATTGAGCCGAGGTGCCTTCCTCCGGGTAAAGTATACACAACGAGGTTTGTTTTGAGAGTCCAGGGGGGGACCCCCAAAAAAACGGACGGCACTCAGTCAGCTGGATGGAATAGATCCAATTTTTATGTACAAATATCAAAGAAATACAAGCATTATGCCGACGTTTCAAAGCCGGTGTGGCTTTATCTTCAGGGCTTGTGCAAAGAAAAGTGCATATAGTGCTGTGAAAAGAATCATGGACCGGCATGGGGGTTGTCCCAGACCATGATTGGCTGGTGGGCGGGCCTAAGTCCCGGTCTGGGGGTGGAGCCCCAGATGTAAACAGAACACCGGACCGTGATTGCAGTGCTGCAGGGCTCCCGGACAAGCGCTCAAGACGGCTGTGAGTATGTTTTCTCTCCACAGGTACCTCAGTGGATTCTACAGGACAAGGAGACCGATCTTCTATCAACATACAGTAGGTGAGTATGGATGAATGGGCTCTGTGTGTAATAAAGTTGTACTGTCAGTGTGTGTGTGTGTATTTATTTAACTATTTGTGCTACTGTGGGACTACAAGTCCCAGCGGGCCCTTTATTGCCGCACATGCTGGGACTTGTGGTTCTCCAAGTCCCTGCATGTGGTGCTGGCTTGCTGTGACTCATATTTCCACAGCAGTATACAATAGTTTCTCTATCTTTTTACACAATAATCAGCTCAAGGGCATCGAGGACAGCCCCTGGCTTCAGCATGGGCAGGTAAGTTCTGGAGGGGGAGACCCCTTCTTTGGGGGGGGGGCCCCAGGACCCCTGCCCATGCTGACCGGTCAGGGGGATGAATGCTTTGGCCGGGGGGACTTGTATAAAAAGTCGTCGTCGTCCCCCCCCTGGCTGTGGCATTACCCTGCATGCTGGTTGGACCCGGTGCTGGTTCTTGAAAAACCCCTACTCATTTTGTCCCCCGTATTTTGGGAACCAGGACCGGCCCTTGAGCCTGGTGCTGGTTTTATAAAATCCAGGGAACCCCAACTTGTTTGTCCCTGTGATTTTATGAAACCAGGACCGGCTCTTTGAGCCCGGGGCTGGTTATGCTCCTGAGGGGGGACCCCACGCCGTGTTTTTTTTTTCACTTTTTTTTTAACACAAAATTGCACATTTCTGAAAATGTGCCAATTTTCATGACTGAAAATCACACATTTTCATGCCTAAAAATCGCACTATATCGCACTTTACCGCACTTTTTTGCCGCAAATTTGCATCTCATAAAAAATGCGAATTCACAGCAAAAGTGCATTTTTTTTAAAGTGCGATATAGGGTGATTTAGGACAAAATCGCAATTTGTAAAAAACGGTAATACCACTAAATCTCGCCCAGTATGTCTATGGCCAACATTTATCTACCCCCAATCAATGATCAATGGAGTTCTACTCATCTCTATCCACATACATATGCTGGTGCAGGCTGGTGGAGAGGTACTGCATCTGACGGGGACGCTCATGAGTCACAGTCACTCGGCAGCAGGGTGCAAATTCCATGCCCGTCTCCGCTTTGTGGAGACGGGCAGGGTTAGTGGAGGCTGCAGGGGGCTGCAGGCGGTGATGGGGAGCCGATGGAGGGCTGTGGCAGGCTCCGTCAGAACGGCGCGTGTGAGCATCTCATGGGCATGCGCCCCCTTCTGGCGGATGGTGCACAGTGGCGATTGGGGATAGAATGGCCAGGAGCAGCTCTAATGAGAGATGCTCCATCTGTATGCTGGCGCCTGTCCACTGCAAAAAAGTGCCTACAATGAACACTTGAGTGTAAGATCTACACCATGGAGCAATGGAAAAAAGTGGCCTAGTTTGATGAATCACATATTGTTTTACATTATGTGGGCATCCAGCTGCATTATAGGTGTGCATCATTTACCTGGGAAAAAGATGGCACCAGATGTACTATAGGAAGAAAGAAAGCAGGTGGAGGCAGTATGATGCTCCGGGCAATGTTCTGCATTGCTTTAGTGCTGGCATTCATGTGATTGTTACTTGACACAAGTACACCCATTCATAACAATAGTATTTCTTGATGACAGTGGCCTCTTTCAACAGTAAAATGCACCCTTACTCATTGCTAAAATTGTACAGGAATGGTTCCTGGTACATGAGAAATGTTTATGGTGGCGGCCTCCAAATTCTTCAGATCTCAATCCAAACAAAAATCTGTCGGATGTTCTGGAAAAACAAGTCCAAGCCGTGGAGCCCCAAATTAGAGGATGTAACATGCTGCTTGCGTCCTGATGCCAGATAGCACCGATCCTGTGGAGTCCATGCCTCGGTCGGCCAAATCTGTTTTGGCGGCATAAGTGGGATCTACACAATAATAAGTCGTACCAGCCATCCAGCTTCTAATTTTACAAACACATGTAACATCACATCTAGGAGCTGATTGGCTGGTACTTTATCTCTATCCACTTTATCTTTCTCCAAGGTTTAGTACATAGATCGCATACAGTGTTAACTGTTCCATGATGTTTCTGCTCCATGAAATATACATCCCAGCTGCAGTGAACACTTCATGACAGAACACCCTGGAGCTGGACAGCTGAGATGTTTAGATGCGGCAGATGCTCCTTAACTTCATGGTTCTTGCTTTATTCAACATCATAGGGGCATTAAAGTTATACAGTATGTTCCAATCAGTATTGCATTGAAAGAGATAATTTAGTAATATCAGTAATATAACTCATTCATAAGCTCCAACTCTATACTGTATATTGACACTGGTATAATTTGCCCTGGTTGTAGTTACTTAAAGATATACAGTATGAAGAAAAGGGTCCGACTCCACTGCTTCTGGTTCTCAACACATATTATGCTTCTGAGCTAACCTGAGGTGAGAGGGGGTGAGCTGAGAGGGGGCAAGATGAGGTGAGGCAACAGAGAGGAGACAGGGAGAAGAGGAGAGGGTGGGAAGAGGAGGCAGGTCTCAGGCTTTCCCGGCAATGTTGCGGGAGCGCACAGCAGCGCTCATCACCGGGGCATACACACTGGGCGGCTTTGAGCTGAAAGCTACTCAAACATGCTGTTTTGAGCGACTTTCCGCTCAAAGTCGCCCAGTGTGTATGGGCCTTTAAACAGAAACAAAACACGCACCATTTTCCTTCAAAATGTTGATAGTGTTAATCTACCTCTGCCAGCCCCATGGCTATCAATGGCTGGTGGACCAGCTTCTTATTTTCATCATAGAAAACACAACATTTTCAGCAGCACCAGGCTAGAAAGGAAAAAGGGACTCGGTGAAACCAGAAAACACAACATTTTCAGCAGCACCAGGCTAGAAAGGAAAAAGGGACTCGGTGAAACCAGAAATACATTTGCTATAAGCAGAAGATCAATTACTACAACTAAGAATGTTTTATATAGATTGAAGTTTATAAAAAATAAATAAATTGATCACCGTAATCTTTCGCTCTGCTAACTACATTTCGGTAACCTAACGGACACTTATTAAGAGTCAAAAGGGTCAAATTTGCAACTTCGCTGTCTAATATTTGTTACATCGCTAATGTCAATTGCAGCTGAAGCATATTGTAGCTCTCCAAATGGAGGTGGGATAGTGCACCTTGCCTATAAAATGCTTTCTGAAGGGTAGTTATTGGTTATCAGAGATTAATATTTAATGTTACTGGTAGCATACATCAAATCACAAAGATGTTCAGGCATTTCAAACATGTCAAATTACAACAATGTCGAACATGCAGTTTTCCCATTGACAATGTAACTATCCCAAAATGCAGCTTAACCCTAAAATGGGTAAAACAGGAATTTTGGTCCCTTATTGTTGAATCCTATTCACTTAAATAGGTTGGGAAAAAAGTGGATCTGGTCAGATCACCAGTGTTCTCTCCATCACTGGTGCATATGTATGTGTGCTCAGAGATCTGTGCTAAACTACAAAACTACCCAATCTGTAAGAAAGGGACTTACAGCAAGTTTTCAAGGCGGCCCGCTAAAATATGCACTATCTTTGGCATTAGGGGGGTGCAGGAGGGATTTACTTTTTAAAGCAACCGTTTAATTAAAGTGCCAGTTCCAGCCCCAACCTGCAAACCCATAGTCCAGTGTTGTAGAGCCTTGCTACATGAAAAAAAAGTGAACACAAAAATCATCTGTCATTGTTCTATTCATTGACGATCTGAATGCCGACCATTCGGGCTAAGTAAAATTATTGGGAAGACTTCTGCCACATGGCCTGTTTTGTTACTGCTATGTATGTACATTGCAGTGCACAAGTGAGAGCTAACACAGAACCTTAATGGTGGAAGCAAGCAAGAGCAGAACATTGCTTTAGGGGTTGGTATAACAAAACAACAGGAATGTAAACAAAAAATACCTTCAATTTAGAAAAGGAACAATTCCAAGTCAATTGATGCAATGTAAATTGCTTTACCATTCATTTTACTCTTATTTTTTGCACACATTTACTACAATAAGTGTCTCAATTAAATAAATAATAAATACAGTGTTTGGCATAAAACGGCTATAAAATGTAAAACATCTAGACGTTTAATCGCATGAAATTTTTGCGATTAACTGCGATAATAGGCACATAAGTGCCGCTTACATAAAATCTCGTTGCCAGGGGTTCCATGCTCGTTGGCTCGGCCAATTTAGCTGGTTATGATCAGGATCGTGGGTGTTTTCTGTCTGAGAATGTGGGTTATTTACAACGCTGCCGAATTCTCAGTAATCGTAATTTTGGATGGTAAAATCATTTATATTTGGCTACCGGGTTTACCGCCAGATAAACACAGCTGATCCTGAAGCATCGCACAAATCAGTCAGATCCATGCAATGCTTCTGTGTGTAAAAGTCATAGAAAGTTTTTTTTTTTAAATGGCGTGGCGTCCCCCCTCCTAAACAAAACCAGCCCTGGGCTCTTTAAGCCGCTACTAGTTCCCTGTATTTTAAAAGTCTGCACCAGGCTCTTGGACCAATGCTGGTTCCAAAAATACAGGGGACAAAAGACACAGGGCCCCTAGCACCGGACTCCACCAGGGTGACCCCTATTAACCTTTATGGTTAGCTTCAATGAACTTGGCGGTCAGGCTGATTTACCAGTTCCCATCATAGGACTCAATAGTATTGTCATAACATTGAGTTCTATGGGGAATTTGACAGTCGAAAAGCCACTTTTTCGACTGTCGCATTGAATACCACATAGAGATCGTAGGTGAATAGCTGAGGGGCTTCCCATTGACAAAAGTCAGTCGAATATCCATCATTTACACAGAGGAGTAGCATGTGTCAACACATGCTGCTCTTCAGTCCGTATGGTGCAGGATATTGCAGTTTTTCCCTTTAGATGACTACATTACACTGGATTTTTTTTTTCTACACAGGTAGCTATGGATTCTACAGGACAAGTGGACCAATCCCACGTGTCAACATAGATGAGCATGTGTGCAATTAAACTTATACTCTCACGGTGTGTGCCTCAGCGTTTTAATTTTAGTATTACTTTGGCTGTAAAACTACAAAGGTTTTTTTAATGTACTACATGCTGGTATTTGTTTATAGCAAAGTATCAGCATGCCGTGGAGGCTTGCTGGGACTTATATTTCCACACTCAAACCCAATAGTAGGTAATTTTTATACTAACGCTATCAACCAGGGTGGTGGGTGCCCTGGGGGGGGGGGCATCCATGGGGCTGACCAGGATGAGTTGTTAATGGTACAGTTGTGGGATATACAGTATAAGAGCAACACCTTACTGGTGGAGCCCGGTATCCATTTTTAACCTTTTCTTTACTTTTACATATAGACGCATCCAATGGATTTGACTTATCTGTGCAGACTTCTGCAAACATGAAAGGTGGTCTATTTGCCCTTGATATTTATATTTTGAGCTGATTAAATGACAAACTCCCCTTACTCTAAAACCCCCAGACATAATGATTTGTTTGGGATTCCAGCATCGGATATTTAGCAGCGTCAGGCTTCTGGAGCTGTTGCTCCCACCTCTAGCAATATGAACAAGATACTGTACACGTATATGTTAAAAACATCATACATGTAATACTATGGCAAAAAAGGTAAACTCTACAAACTTATGAGAGATAAAGGATCTAATACTGTAGGTACTTGTTTCCTAGCAGGGCACCCAGATTTCTTACGTACGCAAACGTAGTGAAATCGCATCTCATCGCATCACATGGTACGTTTTTACCATGCGATGTGTGCGATGTGATATTTGATGGTACAAGCACCCATGCCATGAGATGTGATGGGTGCTTACAATGAGATGTGATGCTATGTGATGTGTGCATAGTATGTGATGTGATGGGTGCTTACACTTGTAAGCACCTGCACCTACGCCATTGTTTAGCGTCAACCCCAGTATCCATGCCACCCCGAAGCGAGGGGACGCGGAATACATGTAAAGGGGACGCGGAATACATGTAAAGTTATGCGCGTCCCCTCGGGGGGCTCGCTGCGCTCGCCACGCTTCGGGCTCGGTGGCTCGCTGCTCTCGCCACACTATCTAAATTCAACTCCATGCCGACGTGGGTAGTGGGGGCATGAAAAGGTCGGTGGATGCGTTCCGCCGCCGCTCACCATGCTTCGGGGTGGCGTGGATACTGGGGTTGACGCTAAACAATGGCGTAGGTGCAGGTGCTTACAATTGTAAGCACTTACAATTGTAAGCACCCATCACATCACATACTATGCACACATCACATCATATAGCATCACATCTCATTGTAAGCACCCATCACATCTCATTGTAAGCACTCATCACATCTCATGGCTTGTACAATCAAATATCGCATCGCATCTGGTGCCATGCGATCCTATGCAATATTTCATTGTATAACCACTCCTGTGCAGTTAACATGGACAGAAACATCGCATCGCACACATCGCACAGCACTATAGATGGTACGTGATGCAATGCTATGCGATTTTCCTATGCAGAATAGCACACTAAGCTATTTGCTTAGTGGGCGCCCTGCTAGGAAACAAGTACCATCTAAAATGTATGCTTTGAAATACAGGTGTTGATCAATACAGGATACCTTTTTGCAGTATATATATATATATATATATTTATTTTTGCACACCATGCGATCTGATGGACGGCCCAAGCACATCGTCACACATGAGTCAAAGCAAATATCCACAAAAGGCCCTTCTAGTTACACCATGCCATGGAGTGACTTTACGGTGCCAAGCATCTTTGCTTGCAACTGTTTCTATTACTGTGTTTCTTATTCATAAAATGTGACTAGGATGCACAAGCAGACACTGCTGATTAAAATGATATGCAACTTGCCTATATTCTGTGTACAATTACTACGGCTGTTATCTGCATACAAAAGTTCAAGAGTATTGCTGTTTGGTAATAATAATACTATTGCTATATATGAGAACATGGATGGCAAAATATATAAAGTTATGTTGTTCAATGCTTACCTGTCTGTGTCAACTGTTGCGGTCGATCCATAATCAATTAATTCCACAACACAGATTACAGGATTGTAACTTTTAATGGACTGCAGTTGTGCTCTATGTATCAAACCATCGGTGTAATATGCAAGACATGGCATTGCTGCAAGCAAAACAAAAAGTCCACTCTGCTCCAAAACAGTGACTCACATCCAGTTTTTACCTGGGTGCTCTCCCAGGCTGTCAGTTTACCTTATTTGTACCCACTACATTTGCAAAGCAAAACATCGTCAATGAATGCAATTGCTAGAGCATAAAAGGTTTCACACTTAGCAAACCCCCCCCCCCCCCAAAAAAAAACGATATATGTGCTATAAAACCAGATTTAAAAATTAGTAGCTGATTAGTTGGTTGTTTATTACTCTCCATTTTATCATTTTTTGAAGCTTAGTGCATCTGGCCTCTAGTCACAGGACAAAGCCCTAGCATCATTAGGTATCAAAGGAATAGAACCTTAGAAATGTGTGGACCAAGGACCATGATGCTGCATTACACAGCTGTTCAGCCAAAGCACCACGCGGGCAGCCCAAGAAGGACCAACCGACGTCGTGGAGTGTGCAGAGATTGAAGAAGGTAATGGCAATTGAGCCTTCTCATAAGCCCGTGTAATGGCCATCCTGATCCAGCGAACCAAAGTCTGTTTGTGAGCAGGCTATCCTCTTTTGTGGACACTGCACAGCACAAACAAAGAATCCTAACGTCTGATCGATTCCGTATGCAGTACGTAAAGTTTAAGGGCACATATGACATTCAGAGATCTTTCTTTATTGGACAGATTTGAGAAAGATAGGGGTGGAACCACTATTTCCTGATTGACCGGATCGCGGGAGGGAAAGCACTCTCCCTGACAGCATAAATCAGTGCTACTAGCTCAGTATAAAACTAGAAAAAATAAAATGAAGTCTAAATAGCACAAAGCTTGGGACTGCCTCCAGGCAAACCCAGGAGAAAACACTTCCTGCAGGCACCAACAAAAAAACTGAGTGACCTAGCATGGAGGCGGGGTTATAGGGGAGAGGAGCCAAGCATGATGGGAAAGCTTTGGAGAATTGGTGACCGGTCCTCTTGCTCCGCCTACAACCCCTATGTTAACACTGAAGAAGAAACAAATGTATAAGCCCTTTGAAATTAGGTGTGCACAGTTTCTCAAGGGTAGTGAGTTCCCTGGTTAAAGTTATTGCCTCTCCTTGTGAATTAACAAAATGTTGGAGTTGGAGGTAGAACCAGAAACCTCTGATGGGGTATACCTTCTGTATCGCATATGTCCGAGAAGGATCGAAGTGCACCGTGATGGGCACGCTATTTTATTCTTCCACACTGCCCTAGTGGAGGGTAGGGCATGAAATAATACTATATGTCAGCACATGTCTTCTCAAAAAAAAGTGAAAAACCCCATGTAGACCTAATGACCCTGATGACCTAACCCTATGTCGACCTAGTTGTTGTAGACTTAGTGACCGTATACTGATGTGTTACACGCAGGCACAAAGACTCGTACTTGCGATGCGTACGCACGTGGCAGCGTAGATGACAGAGGACATTGAAATAGGAGGTTTCCTAAAGTAAAGACCAAACTAAAAAGACAACAATTATTTAAAGTGATTTTGGAGCTCCTATACAGATTCCTGGAAGACGTCTTAATAGTAATGTTACACATTCACCCTGAATGGTACCTGTTCTGAAACTGTCACAAGTTGCAGTGTATCGGCTTCACAGTTAATTCTTTCCAAGCTGGTTTCAAGAGGAAGATTGCTGTCAGGGTCACCTTCACCAGAGCCACCTACTGCTGATTGTGCACCTCCTTTTTCAATTGTAATAAAGACTTGTAGGAAAGGGAAAAGAATCAAAACAATCTCCAATTTCAAAAATAGTCACAAATACGTATAAGGCATTTGTGCGACTATATCTTGATTTCTAACTAATGGATATTATTAATTAAAAGAAATAATCTTATTCATATGAAACAGTCTATATACATGCAGCTAATTATGTAATAAATATATATATATATATATATATATATATATATATATATATATATATATATATATATATATATATATATATAGAGGTCAGACGGTGGCACTCAGAACAAAAAACGACACATAGGCTGGTTATTTCCAACGTTTCAAGGCCATGTGGCCCCTTTATCAAGGAAGAGAGATAAACAGTGACAAATACAAACAGATTAAATACCTTACCAGACTGTTCCGTCCGTGCACGTCGTGCCGGGGGGGCGCCCACTGATGACGTCACACGCCGGCTCTGTCGTTCACAGACTGACGGAGAGTCCGCACCATGTGACACAAATTAACCAATCTGAAATAACAAGGTAACCAAGGGAACACCATAAACAAACATGTATAAACAAACAGATAAAAATACTGGACGTACAACATTGCACACTATGACAACAGTTAAATACATAGTATAAACACCTCACCACTAAATGCACCTATGC
The DNA here is from genome assembly GCF_055691185.1 of Crinia signifera. Taxonomy (NCBI): domain Eukaryota; kingdom Metazoa; phylum Chordata; class Amphibia; order Anura; family Myobatrachidae; genus Crinia; species Crinia signifera. Next base: position 271,012,293 of record NC_139218.1, read on the forward strand.
GTGCAGGATTAGAAGTGAGCTGAATTGCAGTTACCGCTGATCTCTCAGCCAAGCGGCATCAAAGGATTAGCGCAATATGATAAACAATATGAACAGCACAATAATAGCGGTGACAGTGTGGTAATAGTCACAAAAGATGAATTATAAAAAGCACGACAGTCCCAGGTTCTCATTGAGACCGCGGGGCGCCAGTGTGTCAAGAGTGAATATCCAGCGGCTTTCCGCTTTCAATAAAAGCAGAGACCTGTCACCCCCACGTTTTAAAGGAGGGACATGGTCTATGATCTTATACCTGAGCGATGTAAGGGAATGTCTCGCCTCCAAGAAATGGCGAGCCACAGGTTGATCACTGTGTCCTGTTGTCAGCGCTGTCTTAATGGCGGAACGATGGGCCGCAGCCCGTTCCTTAAAGGTACAGTCCGTCTTGCCGACATAGTGTCGACCACACGGACAAGTTATGAGGTACACAACAAATTTTGAATTACAGCTTAATCTATGTTTAATAAAGAATTTCTTGCCACTATGAGGGTGATGAAATGAGTTACCAGGCACTAGGTAACTACATGTAGTACATCCACAACATCTAAAGCATCCCATTTTGGGCTTTCCTAAAAATGTAGTATTAGGGGGTGGATAAGTGACATCATTTTTAACAAGCATATCCCTAAGGTTACGACCTCTGGTATATGCACACATTATTGATTTATTCTGCAGGGAATGTAGGGCAGGATCTGAGTTTATAATTGGCCAGTTTTTTTTGGCACTATGACTGATGTTGGTACTTTTAGAATGATAAGCATTGACCCAGATGACTTTTTCTTTGGTTTTGTCATTGGAGTTAGGAGTCCTAATACTGTCACGGTTCATGCTCAAGATCTTCTGTTTAGAGATTTCAAGATCAGAGGCATCATATCCCCGCTCCAAAAATTTACAGACCATTTGGTCTAAAGCGAGTTCTAATTGGGATCTTTCACTCGTGATTCTGAGAACCCTGAGCATTTGGGAAAAAGGAAGGCCTTTTTTCAAAGGTGAAGGGTGGTGGCTGGATGCTAGTAAAATATTGTTTCTGTCTGTTGGTTTGACAAATAAAGATGTTGTAAACTTGTTGTCGACAATACGGATATTGACATCCAAATATTGGACCTCATTGGTGTTTATTTTAAAGGTAAATTTAACCGGGGATGAAGACAGATTGTGTTTCTCCAACAGGGAGACCAGCTGCTCAGGTGGACCAGACCAGCACACAAGGAGGTCGTCTATATATCTTGTATACAGTAATAGCGAACCTCGGGTCACAGGGTCACAAAAAAATAATCGATTTTCAATCAAAAACATAAAAGAATTGGCGAACGATGGGGCCACTGAGGACCCCAATTCAGCTCACTTCTAATCCTGCACGCATAGGTGCATTTAGTGGTGAGGTGTTTATACTATGTATTTAACTGTTGTCATAGTGTGCAATGTTGTACGTCCAGTATTTTTATCTGTTTGTTTATACATGTTTGTTTATGGTGTTCCCTTGGTTACCTTGTTATTTCAGATTGGTTAATTTGTGTCACATGGTGCGGACTCTCCGTCAGTCTGTGAACGACAGAGCCGGCGTGTGACGTCATCAGTGGGCGCCCCCCCGGCACGACGTGCACGGACGGAACAGTCTGGTAAGGTATTTAATCTGTTTGTATTTGTCACTGTTTATCTCTCTTCCTTGATAAAGGGGCCACATGGCCTTGAAACGTTGGAAATAACCAGCCTATGTGTCGTTTTTTGTTCTGAGTGCCACCGTCTGACCTCTACATATAGCTGTGTTTGACAACCAGCTTACCGGAGGGCACCTGCTATTCAATTGTGACCATCAGCCTTGCTGGCATCATTGGCCTGTTTGGAGTGCCGCCTCTAGGATCTATATATATATATATATGTATATATATATATATATATGATGCGAATAGTCGGCACTCGCTCTCCCGGTCAGCTGCGTGGTGCTCGGGGCAAGGGGGTATGTAGGAGTCGATAACCCGGCACTCACATGTCACAATAAGAGTCACAGGCTCATAATTTGCGTTTGCAACGTTTCGGATCCCTTTATTGGACCCGTCGTCAGGCAGTACAGTATCAACAATAAGAAATACAGAGCATACCTTTATACCAGGTGAGTTCCATGCCTCCACGCCATCCAGGTTCCCGCCTTGCGTCCCTCAACCGGAAGTGTGGACTGTGTATTCACGCCCCCTCACCCCGGGAGTTTGGTACGTAGTCCGTGTAGCTCTGGAACATAATATACATACAATGCAGCCTAAAAGTGAGAAAAGTGTAAGAAATATTAAAACCACATACCTACAAGAAATATATTTTACATATATACAAAAGAACATAGCAGCCGTACATTTCAACTATGCAGCATGGTCAGATCGATGTTGTGTTAATCACGTTATAGAAACATACTGAAACTCAGATTTTCATTTAGCCCTCTCGGGAACACGGTTTTTACCACGATCCCCTCCCCTGTGGTCATCGGGTACATGATCGATCACCATATGTTTTAGACAAGAGATATTGTGCTTTTTTTCTAAAAAATGTTTGGCGACTGGTTTACCTAGTAGTGCAGCTCTTATTGCAGATCTATGCATGGCCATACACTCTTTGAAAGAGCGTATGGTCTTACCTACATAGGTTAAGCCACAAGGGCATTTGATCAGGTATATCACATATGATGTACTGCATGTTAAGGGATGTCTAATTGTGTATTTGGTGCCATTATGCGGATGGTGAAAATATTTTCCAGTGATCATATGGCTGCAAGTGGTGCACCCTGTGCACTTGTGACAACCGGCGCTTTTCACATTAATTCCCTTCAACAATTGTACATGTTCAGTAACATCTGACCTGACCTGATCACCCAGTCCCTGATATTTTTGCCATTTTTGCACCATGGGAGCTTCTTCTCTTGGATGCTTGATCACTTCGGGACGGACAATCTGTGAAAGGAAAGATCGGCAGACTTTATGTACCGAGCAATGGAGATGCTTTTGTGCAAAATCATCACATAAATTACTATAATGGACAAATTTACCTTTGGTTTAGGGCTATATTATTTACTATTCATATTTTTACATTGATGTTTTGCACCTGTAGTCAGGCAAAAAAATTAAAACACTGCTTGACACATTACAACTGTTGGCAAATCTGTGGTATGTAAGCGTGACTGCTAAACCACCAGTACACCAATGTTTTTGGCCCACATACATATGAAGCTGGTAGAAAAAATGTTACAGTGTGGATCAATAGATGTGCAGTTGTGGAACTACAAGGCCCAGCATTCTGATCATTTTTAAAGTAGGTGTAAACTATTGCCATTGACAGACCTTGCTGGGCTATGTAGTTCCACAGCACCACATTAATTAGTATAACAATAAAAAATTAAAAAATAACATTGCAGTTTAAATACATTGGCATGTATGTTTCATATTGCATGTGGTGACACTTACCAGCTCTGGGTGGGCTTGCCGGCCTATCGGTATCCGCAATGTGCATCCAAGGCAGGACCTCAGGGGGGATAATTCTTTGGAGCTTCACCTCATATGATATGTACGTTATTGTGGTGGGGCTTCCTCCGACAGTCTTGGTGGCCTCCTCCATCTCCATGGGCATTTTCTTTTTCAGCTGCCGCTTGATGTCGTTAAAGCGCTTTTTAACGTTTTTGCTTAGCCTCTTGCGGTGACTTACAGCGTTGACCGCCTGGGTGATGTCCTTCCACATAGCGGTCATACAGGGGTATGATGGCCCGGACAAGCGCCACATTCTCCTCATAGCTGAATCGGACCTTTCTTCCACTTTTGGTGCGGCCAGCTTCACCCTCCTCCTCATCCTCTATATCTTCCACATGCATGTCAAAATCCTCCTCCATGCCAGTCTCTTCCTCCTCCTCCTCCTCCTCCTCCTCCTCCTCCTCCTCACCTCCATCTTCCTCCATCTTGGACATATGGCCCTCCTGCAGCTGCTGTGGGGTATGGGCAAGGTCCTGGCTATAGGATGGGGATGCCAGCGGATCCTCCACCTCCTCCTGCTGGGCCTGGTCCGCCAGGGCCTGGTCTGGGGCTGCCCTTGCAGTGGCCATGGTGGCTGCCACACTGCTGCCACTCCCTGTAATTGAGGTCGACCTCACCAGTCCTCTGCTGCCTCTCCCACTGGCTCCTCTTGCCTGGCTGCTGCCACTGCTCCCTCTGCCACTGGCCCCTCTTCCTCTGGTCACACTGCCACTGCTCCCTCTGCCACTGGCCCCTCTGCCACTCCTCACTCTGCCACCAACACCTCTTCCTCTTCTCACACTGCCACTGCTCCTCTCCATGCTGCTTACTTCCTATCAAAGAGTGAAATGGCGCCAATGCCCCTTTATATAGGGGGTGTGAGGCAGAATGGAGGGGACCTAGGTGGCCCAATAGGTTAGGGGGTTATTTGTCATGTGGAGACAGTCTTGTAAATTGCACTCCGGTTGGTCTAAAATGCGCACATGACCTGCGGAAGAAATCACACTTTTTAGTGACAGAATTTCGCATCAATTCGCCGCAAATCGCACTACATCGCACTTTTTATCCTCTAATGCGCATCCCATTAAATATGCGAATTATGACTAAAAAATGCGAATTCAGAAAGTGTGAAGAGCGGCGATGTGGAGTGCGAAAAATATATGCACTTTTCTCTCAGCCCATAGAATGTCACCCTTGGTCTTTTTGACAGTATTTACAACATACAGTACATCTCAAATTGCTGCTGTAAAGTTTTGTTATCTTTCTCATATGCACGGACACATGATTGAAGAACAGCACACCATTCTTCCAAGTCAGACTTTTGTAATAAGAGCTCTTCTTGTCTCTCTTCCCATTCACATAAACATTGGACAGCGATACTCAAAACTACAGCAGCAGCCTGAGATTCCTTACGAGAATACATGCTAAGGTCAATTCTTTGCATAGCATCCATTGGATTCTCAACTTGTAAAGGCTGAATATATTTACAATATTCATCCATCAATGGTTGCCACCGGCCGGGTCTCGCAAACCATGATGGATGCTGCTTGGAGCTCTTTTCAGAATCTCCCCTGAACATTTCTTAAACAAACTCATGTTAAATACAGTCTTAATTTAACCCCTTGTATACTGCCAACTACGTCAAATGTTGTTGGTTGAAAATGATAATTCAAACGACCAGGTTCTGGGATACAATGTGTTAAATAGGGAGCCTGACACAGGACATTTCAGACAAAGATAAACATTTTTTCATCAACGTTACAATAATAACAACATGCAAATAAGCAACAAAATAACAAGTTATACTCAGCTGTTATCTCAGATGTTGTAAGATTTGTCCTGGATGGTTGTCATCAGATAAGTAGTTTAAGAATAAAAGTCCAGTCGTCTTCAGGGTCCCTCTTAATAACTCTACTGGGTTATTACACTGAGGTGGATTAGAAGTCTATGTATGCTGCAGACAGACCTATTCAGGAACTCCCGATATGTATAAGTCTCTAGGCTTTATACCCATACTGAAGGAAATATCCTAGTATTGTCTTAAAAGATATTGCTTTCAGTGTCTACAAGATTCCCATTCACAGAGTTATGGACACAATAGCCCAAGCAGCTTACTAGACAGTTTCGATCAAACATACTGATAGCAGGAACATATATTTATTGGAATCAGTTTGCCTAAATACTGGCTACACTTCCACTCACTATATCTTCCACACCAGGTCAAAGGTAAAAGCCAGCTGGCACTTAGAGTATAACTATATTTCTAACTGGTGCCTATATGACTGTAAAAACACAAATCCTAGTAAAAAGTACAAATACAAAGCCATTTGGCTATATGTATACAAAATGGAGTTTATACGTGAACAAAATGGCATCCAAAAGAATGTAAAAATATCACCCTATACACCAGGGCTTCACAATCACTGAGGCACCAATATTCATGGAATCTTGGTACTCCTGAGTAATGCTGTATATGCTGCACTTCCATGACAGATGCTAAAGGTGCAATAAGATCTCGAGTATCTGTCTACTGCTAAGCAGCAGACATTTTGGAGGGCCATTTTCAGCAGATTTTATGCAGATGGCCAGACCACATGGAATCTGCATACAACATGTGCCAGTGTCCTCAAACAGCCACTAGATCTGTGGTGGTATTGTTATGCTATTGATGTTACCATCATACACCTTGACAAGTTGGTGATGAATTTCAGCTTCTTATACAGAAAATTCCAAGAAATACACCCTGGGCCTGACTCAGGACATAGTGGATGCAGTGATTATGCCGTAAACAGTGACAAATGTGTCAGTGCTCAGAGACACAATACAGAACTGAACACGGGATCTGGAAATTTGAAGGAGTGTTCCCAGGAGTAATAAGGTGGGTGGTATAGCCCGTGTATGTGTCCGATTCACAACCAGGACTCTTATCTCAATATCCATGCAATTCAATCCATAAGGTTTGGGCAGGTTAGCCAACAATTCTGACTTCATCAGTTTGTTCCAAAAATGATCAATAAATATTACAATATTAAGATAGTAAAATCTTAAAAAAGACTTTTATACTGTAAATACAATGTAATATAGAGCCTGCGTGCTGTATTATAGCGATATAGTCTAATCGTCAAAGGAGTGAGGGATTATAGCAGCACTAGGACTCTGCAGCCTGTTCTATTAACCTAGTTGTCTGCATACATGGACACTTTCTCCTCTTATTCCTCACCCAAGAGCAAGAAGTGAAAATGAGGTGCTTGTACAAGCCTCCCTTTTCTTACATCACTTTGATTCAGTTACTTATACCCCTTTCACATTGCACTTATAACCGTTGTTGAGGCTGTTGTCGAGATGCGGTGTGAAAGCAACACACCTAATTGCCTGGGTCGACCAAACCGGCAATTCAACTCGGGTTATAAGAAGGGTTAAACCCGAGTCGCTCTATGTATAATGGGCAACCCGGGTTTAGTGTTAAAATTCTGGACCGGGGTTGGACTCGGCATTGCGATGTGAAAGCGGTATTAGAAATGTGACCAAACACCACAAGAGCAGTACTAACAAGCATATGGAAACAAATAACTTCCACTAACAGTGACTTACTTATCCCGTCTTCATTCTTGCCTACAGTTGATTTGGGGCCACCCATGTGAGGCCACTTCTAGAAAAAATTTCAGAGACATTTTAAATTTCCAGTCTGCCCCTGACATCTCCCATGCCACTATAGTACATCTCCCCATGTTACTGTATGCATTCAATAGATTGTATACATTCAAGAATGCACTATAACAAGCTACTCTAAGGGGTAAATTTACTAAGATGGGAGTTCTTTTGAAGATGGGATGTTGCCCATAGCAATCAATCGGATTATACTTCTTATTTATTCAGCACCTTCTAGAAGATAATACATAGAATCTTATCAGGGCTGGATCAACAATGGGCCTGATGGAGCTACAGCTATAGGCTATTTTGTAGCTGAGGGGCAGGGCTTTCCAACGAGCCTGGCCCCGGGTCGCTAGCCCCCCCCGGAACCAGAGATAACGCCAGGCAAATCTGAAACATTTTCCCCATAACATGGGACACTCCCACCTTGTTCCAACCGCTGCCAGTTCCCCCTCCAGCATCACAGAATCTCGAGGTTGATCTCAGTCGAATCCAAATCGCTGGGCCTTCAATCTGGTCCATATGGGTTCATTAGTTCTAGAGATATTACGGGTAAACCGACTTTTTTCATTTCTGAAATGTAATTTCATGGCTGTTTATGTTGTTTGAGGACAGATTTCTCTGGAACCAAACGGCCCAGTTTCATGGGACCAAAATCATTTGAAGCCCACTTAAAAGTTCTTCAATATGATACTGTAAATGGGTCAGTTGGTTCCGAAGATATAGCTGGTTGTTTAAGGGGGGGGGGGGGTTCTCCCCCTCACACCAGAAAAGGGAGGGACTAAGCTGATGTAAAAGGGGCCAGTCCCTGTATTTTCTGGTGTGAAAGATGTATTTTTTCAAATAGCCGGGACCTGCAGTGCTCTGAATACAGCCCCCTGCTATTTGCCCGGCTGTCAATGGTTGTCATTTCTGCCCAGTGGCGGCTGTCCCCAGTTACCGCAAGCATGTATTCCCCCTTGGTAATGAGCATGTAATCCCACATGGCAACGAGCATGGAACCCCTGGCAATGAGCATATAAACCCTGGCAATGAGCATGTACAGATGGCCAGCCAGCAGCCTGCTCCCGCCACGGGGGGCGCGCGCACAAGACACACCCCGTGGCTACAGAGCTTACCCCAGGGCCCCGCTGCCTTCCCCTCGCCGCCCGACCCCCCCCCCCCATCTCTAACCCTGCCTATGTCCCTGAAGCGGAGACGGGCAGGATGCCGCTGCCCCGCTGACAGAGGATTTAGACGCGCGTGAGAGGGGAGACTCTCTGGCACTCGCCAGAGGGGAGACTCTGGCGAGCCCCAGCAAAAGATGACAGGGGCTACATCTGTAGGTAAGCAGCACTTATGTAGAATAATTTTTAATAGGCATTATGGTGTTTGGCATAATAGGTAATGGACATTATGGTGTGTGGCTTAACATGTAATGGGCATTATGTTGTAAATTTTTAATGCGCGCCTTTGTTGCGCAATGCCCCGTTTGTGAAGCATATTCTAGCGGCCAATCAGGAGCGGAGAAAGTCGGCTCCTGATTGGCCGCTAGGCAGCCAATAGAATCATTCAGTGGAGAGGCGCGGAAGATGAAAGATCTATGCGCCTCTCCACAGTCTGATGCGAGGAGCTGCCGGAATCGCCGGCATGTGACAGAAGACCAGGACTACATCGGATCAAGATGACAGATCTTCGCAGGAGGACCTGGGTGAGTTGGATTTCCTTCCACAGGTCCCCCATGGATTTCTTCAGACCCGACACAGACACTGCCGACATGGACCTGGACGTCGACATGGAGCCGAACTCCGACATGGACCAGGAGCAGGACACCGGACCAAGACCCAGGGACCTACTGACGGGCTCAAGATAGGTAAGTATCAGTATGTATGGGTTTGGATGTATTAAAGTTTTATTTTTATTGTGTGTCAGTGTGTTTATTTGACTATTTTTATTACTGTGGAACTATAAGTGCCAGCGGGCCCTTTAATTCCCTGCATCCTGGGACTTGTGGTTCTCCAAGTCCCACCTTGTGGGGGAGGCTTGCTGGGACTCATAGTTCCACAGTATTAAACAATAGTTTTATCTTTCTTTTACACTGAAATCAGCCCGGTGACCACCGCACAGGGTCACCGGGGACAGCACCAGGCTTCAGCCTGGTCAGGTAAGTCCTGGAGGGGGGGCCTTTATTGGGGGGGTCCCCACTCCCCCAGGGCCCCGAGCCAGGCTGACTGGTCAGTAGGGTGATGTTTTGGCCGCGGGACCTTATATAATAAGTGTCCCCTGGCTGTGACATTACCCTGCTGGCTGGTTTGGCCTGGGGCTGGTTCTTAAAATATGGGGGACCCCTAGTCATTTTGTCCCCCACATTTTGGGAACCAGCCCCGGACCTGGAGCCTGGGGCTGGTTTTCAAAAATCGGGGAACCCCTATTTGTCGGGTTTCCTGATTTTTTATTACCGGCCCCGGATCTTTTAGCCTGGTGCTGGTTACGGCTGTGGGGGGGACCCCACGCTGTTTTTTTTATTTTATTTATTTATTTCTCTATTTTTTTTTACACTGAAGCCTGCACGAATCTGACTGATCCATGCAGGCTAAAGCCAAATACGACAGGAAAATAAAGTGTATTTTCCTGCCGTATATTCGCGGCCCTTTCACGCCAATTAGTGGCCGTACTTTCAATACGGCCGCTTAGTAAATCAGGAACCACCATTCTTTTAGATGGTGATTCCTGGCGTATTCTATCAATGGTGTATTCATTCGTATTTGTAAATACAAATGTCCCATCAATATGAATACGAGAATTTTTTGGGGCGTATACGTATTTTTGGCATTTACCATGCCAAAAATACGTATACGCCAAAAAAAAAATTGTATTTTCGTATGAAATTTTTGTTAGTAAATTTCCCCTAAAGTGTCATAGGCACATTTTATAAACACAACAGGCTTACACGTCCTATATATCTTAAAAATGACCCAATAAAAGTTACGTTTTAAATTTCTAAACTACACACAACAAGAGTGCCCCACAAAAAGAGTCCTCTTTTCTCAGTTTGTCTATATCTGTATACTCGGACTCAGGGGAGCACCACCAACTCTTAAAAACGTGTATCCAATTAAGGGGTCACACACATACGAGAATTGGTGAAGGCAACACAGGCCACATCCCACCTCGGTGAGGTAAGGCCTCACTTGACCTCCCTCACCTAAGGTGGGTAAAAACTTAGTGCGAAATCTAAAAAAACACACTCCCTATCCTGTTACAGATGTCCCCAGTAGTGCTGTTACAGATGTCCCCAGTAGTGCTGTTACAGATGTCCCCAGTAGTGCTGTTACGGATGTCCCCAATAGTGCTTTTGGCAAGAAGCTTTTTTTTTTTTTTTTCATTTTCTGGAATTATTTGGATAACCGATATTTGAATAAGGGATACTCAACCTGTACATGCACATGTGTTGAAAATTTTAAACTGGTAATTTTCAAGCAAAATTACATAAAATGTAGCTCCAAATTCTGATTAGAGTACTTTATATTTGTATAGAAAAGAATAACAGAATGATAAAATAATCCCATAGGCCGTGATGCCATTGATAAAATGGCAAAGACATTATATATATATATATATATATATATATATATATATATATATATATATATATATATATATATATTTATATATTTATATATATATATATATATATATATATATATATATATATATATATATATATATAACCCTGACCTGTGTATTAAACAGTAAATTGCTAACAAAATTAATAGATGGACCATAGCTGTCAAGGCAGATAAGACTCGCAGGAAGCCCCTGTTAAGCCAGCAGAGGAATCCATCTCTTCCTGACACTAAGCTTGCATCCATGATGTGATAAAGTTACTTTAATTAACTCAGGGCCAATGCGTTAAACCTTTAGGTCTCCAAGGCCACAAATCTGCTTTATATTTTATTTTAAAAAGATGCCTGTTCTATAAAGCTTGACAAAGTAGGTTGATAACTATGTAAATTACATTTAGAGACATATGTCCGAAAAAACTTTAATGGGCAAAACTTTTCACTAAATTAATAATCTGATTAAAAAAAAACAGCCATTCCAATGTTGCTATAAAAAGAAATATCATATTGTGCATTGCATTGTCTCCTGTACACCGAAGTCGGCATCTAGGAACATTTCATGGATTTTGGGGTCTACATACTAAGCCTTGGGGAGTACCAATAAAACTAGCTCTCAACGGTTATTTTGCAAACACAGCCTGTAACATAACAGTTAGGCGGCAATTTGCTGGTATTTTATCTCCGTCCACTTTATCTCTTTCCAAAATTTAGCACATTGCCCATTTACCCCTGCAGGGGCAGATTCAGAAAAAAATGACAGGGGGAGCAACATGATAAAGGGGAGGTTAGCTCTAATATGTACCTTCGTTGCACAGAGTGTGAGTTTGACAGGAAAAGGCAGTGGGTGGTGGGGAGAGATTTTGGCAGTTTTATTTAACTGCCCAAATATGTTAAATAGAGGAGGCCTAGCACCAGACCTTGTGGTACACCACTTAGTACCGGGTGTGGTATGGGCCCCCGACAGTCGGGATCCCGACAGTCATTATCCCGACGTCGGGATCCCGACTGCCCGGAGTCAGACAGCATGGTGAGCGCAAAAAAGCCCCTTGCGCTCGCCACGCTGCAGGCTACGCGAGCCACCTATTCTATTCTCCCTCTATGGGGGTCGTGGACCCCCACGAGGGAAAATAGCGGATGGCCATCAGCGTTTTGACAGTCGAGATCCCGACATCGGGTAAATGACAGTCAGGATCCCGACTGTCGGGAACTGGTCCGGCACCCTTAGTACCAGTATCTAATTTGAAAATGCACCGTTTATAACCACTCTCTGTTTTCTGTCTGTTTTGTGTTCATTTTTTCCCCCCTAGATACAATTATTTTTCACCTAGTCCCAATTCCTCCATTTTATGGATCAGCATCTTATGTGGCATGGTGTCAAAGGACTTTTCAAAATCCATGTAGACCACGTGTGAAAACCACGTGTGAAGGTGACAAACGGTGAATCAATAGCTTGAGATAAGGGGTGACATTCTATGGGATGCGATTTTGCTTATTTTGCGGTAATTAGACCACAAAATGGCGATATCGCATTTTTCATAGAAATCGCAAATTTAATGTGATGCGCTAAGGGACTGAAATCGCATATTATGTGCGTTAAGGTATGCTGATAAAAATTGCGAGATGAATTCGCATTTTTATCGCATCCAGATGTTTTCGTATAGAAAAGTATACAAGTCGCTTATTTAATGCATTGCGCATTTGCACATCGCATTAATTAGGTGCCTAATTTTCGCACTTATTTCAGACCAGGGTCTGTTTGGCGAATTAGCCAGAACCCTGCACAGATCGCAATGTTCTGTGCAGGGTTCTGCTGTAAAAAATAAAATAAAGGGTTAAAATAAAAAAAAACGAGCGCGGGGTCCCCCGCCCGAGTATAACCAGCCCCGGGCTCACTGAGCCGGTGATGGTGACATAAAATCAGGGTCCCCGACAAATAGGGGTCCCCTTGATTTCATGAAACCAGCACCAGGCTCAAGGTCCGGCGCTGGTTCCCAAAATACGGGGGACAAAGTGACTAGGGGTCCCCCGTATTTTAAGAACCAGCACCGGACACAACCAGCCAGCAGGGTAATGCCACAGCCGGGGAAAACTTATTATATAAGCTCCCGCGGCCAAAGCATTAACCCCCTGGCTGGTCAGCATGGGCAGGGGGAAGTGGGGACCCCCCCAATGAAGGGGTCCCCCCCTCCAGGACTTAACAGCCCATGCTGATAGTCCGGGGCTGTCCCCGATGCCCCTGGGCGGTGGGCATCGGGCTGATGGCTTGTGTAAAAAAAAGAAGTACAACTATTGTTTTATACTGGCGAACTATGAGTCCCAGCAAGCCTACCCCACATGCTGGGACTTGGAGAACCACAAGTCCCAGCATGCGGGGCATTAAAGGGCCCGCTGGCACTTGTAGTTCAGCAGTACAAAAAATAGTTAACAAAATCACACTGACACACTGTAAAATAAAAGTTTAATACATACAAAACACACACACACTGATACTTACCTACCTTGAGCCCGTAGGTCGGTCCCTGGGTCCTGGGTCCGGGGCTCCAGGGCAGAAGAGTCCGGTCCCGGGGCCTTGGTCCTGGTTCCGGGGCTGGTCCTGGGGTTCCGGGGCTCCTGGGCTGCAGAATCCGGGGTCCGGGATCCGAGGTAGTCCCCAGGGGTACCTAAGGAAGCAAATCCAACTCACCTGGTCCCCGGCGACGACCTCGGAATCCTCTCCGGTGACAGCGCTGCTCCCATCTACTACCCGGCTCGCAGGACTTTGACAGGCGCTGAGATGTTTCCTCCTCGGCGTCTCTGCACAGAATGATTTCTTGGCCAATCAGGAGCCGAGAAAGTCGGCTCCTGATTGGCCAGAAATCATTCTAACTAGAGACGCCGAGGAGGAAACATCTCTGCTCTAGATGCGCTGAGATGTTACTTCCTCGGCGTCTGTATTCAGAATGATTTCTGGATAATCAGGAGCCGACTTTCTCGGCTCCTGATTGGCCAAGAAATCATTCTGTGCAGAGACACCGAGGAGGAAACATCTCAGCGCCTGTCAAAGTCCTGCGAGCCGGGTAGCAGATGGGAGCAGCGCTGTCACCGGAGAGGATTCCGAGGTCGTCGCCGGGGACCAGGTGAGTTGGATTTGCTTCCTTAGGTACCCCTGGGGACTACCTCGGATCCCGGACCCCGGATTCTGCAGCCCAGGAGCCCCGGAACCCCAGGACCAGCCCCGGAACCAGGACCAAGGCCCCGGGACCGGACTCTTCTGCCCTGGAGCCCCGGAGCCCGGACCCAGGACCCAGGGACCGACCTACGGGCTCAAGGTAGGTAAGTATCAGTGTGTGTGTGTTTTGTATGTATTAAACTTTTATTTTACAGTGTGTCAGTGTGATTTTGTTAACTATTTTTTGTACTGCTGAACTACAAGTGCCAGCGGGCCCTTTAATGCCCCGCATCCTGGGACTTGTGGTTCTCCAAGTCCAAGCATGCGGGGTAGGCTTGCTGGGACTCATAGTTCGCCAGTATAAAACAATAGTTTTACTTCTTTTTTTACACAAGCCATCAGCCCGATGCCCACCGCCCAGGGGCATCGGGGACAGCCCCGGACTATCAGCATGGGCTGGTAAGTCCTGGAGGGGGGGACCCCTTCATTGGGGGGGTCCCCACTTCCCAAGGGCCCCAGCCCATGCTGACCAGCCAGGGGGTTAATGCTTTGGCCGCGGGAGCTTATATAATAAGTTTCCCCCGGCTGTGGCATTACCCTGCTGGCTGGTTGTGTCCGGTGCTGGTTCTTAAAATACGGGGGACCCCTAGTCACTTTGTCCCCCGTATTTTGGGAACCAGCGCCGGACCTTGAGCCTGGTGCTGGTTTCATGAAATCAAGGGGACCCCTATTTGTCGGGGACCCTGATTTTATGTCACCAGCACCGGCTCAGTGAGCCCGGGGCTGGTTATACTCGGGCGGGGGACCCCGCGCTCGGTTTTTTTTTACACTTTGCGCTGTCCTGCAAATGTGCGATTTTCAGACATGAAAATCTCACATTTTCAGGACTAAATAGAGCGCACCACTTCGCCGCAAATCGCCCCTCTTCGCACTTTTCAGCCTCCAATGCACATCACATTAAATAATCGAATTTTGGCTGAAAAGTGCGAATTAGAAAAAGGCGATTTGCGGCGATGTGGTGCGCGAATAAAACATGCGCATTTAGCGCAAACCATAGAATCTCACCCGCGGAATCTTCTCGCCGTTGTCGGCACAGGTGGTTGCGGCTCCTGTCACCTGAACTCGATGGGCAGAAGGATATGGAACCCCAAGAAACAAAACCCCCAAACACACAATGAAGGGATTACCATTCGTGTGGACGGTGATTTCTGAATTTTTTTACACTGGATATTTGTAGTCCACCGTTTGGCAACTTTGGTTAAGCAAAGTACTACAGCAAGAATGGCATAACAGTATGCAAAATGACAGGCAGTATATGATATCACTGAATAACAGAATAAAAGTGGTGGGAGCTCCCCTTTTTTGTGTGCACTTCGAGTCACTACAGTTGGTAATAGATGGATCCTGTAGCACTGCAGGAAAGTTACTCAAGAAGGGTAATGAAATGTTCCTTCAGTAATTAGCAAAGGAGTCTCTCCAATAAAGCAGATTAAGAACAACAATTGAGGATGGTAGGTGTTCCCTTTTTGCAAACAGTCTACAAGTCCGCAATTCCCATACAAAGTTCACTGTTAAATTGTAGAAGGCCATGGTGACCCAGCAGGCCCTGGGCTGTGAGGAGGATTATACAAGTTATGGCCTGTGGTAGAGAAATACTTCACTGTGTGGCTGTCTGTTCAGGCTGTCTAACCCTCAATTCCTCAGCGCGGCACTATCTGGTCATGCTGTCTTGCGGTGCTGGCAGGGTAGAATTAGCCGATGTGCAGTTCTGATGTCAGTCTTTGTTCTCTCTGTCCTCCTGGTGCACACTGTCACTCACCAACAGCCGCTGCGCATGAGCCCAGGCTCAGCTGCTTCTGCACCTGATGTCAGTCATCGCTAGAGGCCACACTAGCAGCTGCTCTCCCTGTTGCCGCACCTCTGGACCTCTCTGAGTGGGTCTGCTGGATGCTCAGTGTTGGGATCGGTGGAGGGACCTCTAACGGTTATGTTACTGCCTCAGTAGGACCACTGTGCCAGGGTCGCCACTGCCGCTGTTCTTCAGGCTTTTCTCACTCACTCTGCTTCCTGCAGCATGCTGTCTGTCTAATTCCTCAAATGGCTCACTCTTCACTGGCTTCTTCTCGACCAGCACAACTCCTCCTCTCGCAACCGCCAATCCCTGCAGGTCTTGTCCAAAAAAGTGTCTAAAAGAAATTCAAACGGCATGCATGACCAGCCTCGGGCTCATTGAGCCGGTCCTGGTTTCTCAAATACGGGGGGGGGGGGGGTGTAAGGCATTCTGCCCAGCACTACCCTGACAGTTATAGTTTCTAGTGGAGTTTTCTTTAGCCTTGTTTGAATCCTGTCATAGTCCTGCTACAGTCCTGTGTACTCCAGCAAGCCTGGCTTGTGCTACAGTGTCCATGTACCTGGTCACAGCCAGCATTTCTGTCTGCCTGTACTGCAGTCTCCTGAGCTCAGTCTGCAGTATTACCATCATTCCAGATAAGTCAGGGGCTTCCCCTGCAGCTGCTTCTTTTATTATTATATTGTATGGTGCCATCTCTGCATTGTTGCAGCAGCTCGCACTGGTGGTCAGGTTTGCCATCTAGGGGTCATTCCTTCCCTGTGCAGTAGTCTGGAGTTGTATTGTGTATTTATCACCTTAGTGCATTGTTGCATTCGTAGACTCTGGGGGTACCCCATCCTGTTTGTCTCTTTAGTCAGCTTTCTTCTTGCGCTCTCTCCGCCTCAGGGGACATGTTGTCTCACATAAGGCCTGGCGGCATCGAGGTCGGAGCCAACATAACCAGCTCCTTCAAACGCGGCTGTTAGAGGTGAAGCTTAGCACCGCATGTATCCACCAACTGCGGGGAGAGGCAAAAGAGTTTAGGGGTCAGGGTTAGTGGTACCCTCCAGAGTCCTTACACACCTTCCACCTTTGCTTAACAGATTAAATAAAAGGTCAGTCAGCCGTTGTACAAGCCACAATAGCTGAACATTTGTAACAAGACATCATTTTTTGCCATGCTTGTGTTAAGATGTCTATTTTTGGAACCATCATCCTGACATGTCGCAAGTACCAAATACCTTTAATAAAAGCACTTACAGATTTATTTTGCTCAACAGATAATTGCAGTTTGTTGCTGTGATGTGTAATCAGCTCAGTAGGACAACTGCACATCCCGTGAAGCTTTCCTGTTTGTCACCAAAAAACAAAGATTATTTTAACGTAAAAAAAGCCAAAAGCAACAAAGTTAGTTCTACAAATCTGTTTGCACAATCACTAGTCACTTTATGATATAAACTTTAACATACTGTAGGAATCATCATTTGCGAACGAATGCACTATATTTTGTATTAAGAAATAATTATACACACTTCATAACTGCAAACCATTAGCAAGTGCAACTACAGTATATGCAATACAATTAGTATTTAAAATTAACCTTTAGCTGTGACCATGTACAGCATTCTATTTTCTTATTGTCATTGGTGTTTTTCTCTGAAGGAAATGTTCTAAATTTGCTGTTAGTTGGAATTTATAAAAAGGAAACATCTGCTGAAATCAATTTTTAACTCCAATGTGATTTACTGAGGACAATGCTTCTTTATTTTCCACTCCTTTGACTTCTTCATTTTCAAACCACAAAATAACAGGATTAGGCAGAAACCAGTCCCCGGAATGGAAGACTGGACAAGTTCCATCTAGCCATCTTTGCCATTCTCAAGCTTGTAGTTCGCCTCCCATCATTCCCCTCCGTGGTGTGTCCTGTCACCAGGGACATTTAATGTCTTAATGTACTGTAATGTATGTAATGTCTCCCCCCCTTTTCATCCCTGCTTGATGCTGCACTGTAATCCACAAAAAATTCCTAGTGTGCGCAAGCACACATGGCCAATAAAGTTGATTCAATTCTATTCTATCATTCCCCTCCATGGTGTGTCCTGTCACCAGGGAGATGGGTAGGGAGAGATTACAACAACATCCCTATATGGTCTGGGGATGTAGTAAAAACCGGAATGGTCCAGACCATACAGGGAGGCTCTTTGCCTCTCCATATCCCCAGTGGCAGCTGTCAGAGACACCCCGGGGACCCACTACAAGCTCTTGAATAACAGAGTTTGTTGAATGGAGTCTGGCATTTGGGGTCCATTACAGTTCTGGTTTTACCTAATTCCCAAAATAACATATTGGAGTCCTGGAGCTTCCAGTTTGTGTCTGAGACACACAATACACTAATTTACCATTTTGTATCTCACTGTGGAATGCAACTTCTACATTTTACTCACAACTGGGTCTCAGACATGAAAAAAGACACATTCCCATTTTCATACTCACTGCAGACCAAAACTTCTGCACAATACTCAACACCTGCGCCTAAGACACGAAATAGACACAATGTCGATTTCCTTCCCAAAATGAACACACTACTCCAGTGCATGTGAAACAAATATATATATATATATTTATATATATAAAACGTAACTGATAAGACGACAAGTAGGCTAATACATAGGACAGAAACTATGTATAAGTATGGTAAGTCATGGCCGATACAAAATGTCAATATATTTTAGTAAATTAAAAATACTCAAATTTTCCCATACAAGATTAAACATCTAGAAATCTTCTGAAACACAGATTCCCCTTATATTGCTGTATTTCACATTTGCATAGCTTTATCTGATCAGATTATGTACATGTAACATCATCCCCACATATTTACAGTAGGTACATCATATAACAGAAACTCCATTCTAGTTTCTGTTAATAGTCCTACTGTAATGAAGGACAAAATTATACATCCAGGTATAAAAATTCTAATGGATTGCAGGTTACGAGTTATCAATAAAATTGGAAATTCTTTAAATCACCAAAGGGCATATAAGTAAGGCATTTTGTCACTGTTCCAAATTTTAGATTATTAAATAAACTTAGAAAATACAGTAGTCTAACTGCGTTGAATTAATTGGTTGGCTGACATGGAAGAATTTGAGACTACACAATGATATGTATAAATATATATTTATAATTCCCAAATAATAATAAATCTAATACAACAGACAGTAAACAATAATAAACAAAAATGACCTGTCAATAAAATCTTATATTAGCACCACAAAATAGGGCATATACCTATATATGTATATAGTGTATATCAGTTACGGGAGATGGTCAGTCCGCGGGGGGAGGTGGGATTTCATCTCTACACTGCCATAGATATTTTGCAGTTACCGTATAGAGAGTGTGGCAGGCTGGTGGAGTATTTAACAAGGATTGTTTTTGGGGACTGCACTAGGTATTAGGGATAATTAATTTGAATTGCTTAAGTATAATAGCAGATATAACTGATTCTAATATGTAGAAATAATTCTCTTGTTACACATCACTCAACACCTCTGACAAAAACAGGTCCTGGGTTGTGATTGTGATGTTCAGTGGTGCACCCCCGAGTTAGACCAAGTCATATTAACAAAAAAAGAAGAAAAAAAAAACTCGGGTGGGGTGCACTCTAGATCCCCTAGCTGAAGTTGTTCTGTTAAATTAAATTATAATTTTTTTGTATTTTTTCTCTGCTGTGCATCATTTTTTTTATTTTTATATTTATTTTATTAAAAATATTGTTATTTTTAAATATTTGTGATAATATTTTTCTCGCTAATATTGCTGTGTAAAAAGAGTATAATTCAAATTCCCAGCGATTATATAAAGGTAATTTAGTTCAGATACCGGTGTCACAATTGGTGTGTATCTACTTTTTAAAAATCATTGGCATGATGTAAAGTAGAAAGATTGACCATCATATCACCCTATACACAATACACCATAGGTGTTATGGGTGTTTCACTCAAAAGAGTGATGGTAAGGCTCTAATCATTGGTCAAAAGAAATGCAAAACATACCAAGAGAAATAAAGTATATACACACAATTTATATACATATATACAAAAAAGTTGTTGTCCACATTTATCTCTGTGCTGTCCTTATTCCTATAAGGCTGATTGTGTTCCTACAGGCAAAATGGTCTATAGTAACGTAGTATATAGAGAGGGAAACAGTAGTACCTTATACACAAAATGAAACATATGTAGCCATGCTGCAGTTCAAACTCATGCCAATCGCAACAGTGTATCACCAAAAATAATTCCACAGCAAGATCTCCCAACCATATTAGACATATAGACTACCCATACAGGTTAACAAATTGCTGCTGGTAGAATCATTCACTAATTAAGCACACACTGTGTCCAAACCAATATGCGGCAAATCAATTGTAAACATTCACTCACACCACAACAATGTTTGAGGCTGGTTTGCAGACAAATAAACTACTGGATACAAATGCCCCAATGTACGTTGTTAACCAAGGAACAGCTATATACCTTTGAAGGTGTGCATGAATATATGTAGCCACCAATAGCACTAACACTAGGACAGAACAGCACTGAATTGCCCATCCCCCATATGTGGAGAACAAAAAGAGAAAAGAAGGTAGTATACACACGGACCGCTTCCCTGCCTGGTGTCAGCGGGACACTGATTGGAGTCTGACCGCACACACCCTAGGCTGGTGGAGTAGTAGGTACTACAAAGACAAAAGATTTGGACTAATATATCATGCGCTTAAATAGCAGCCCCAAAACCACAACCAAAAAATTGGAGAACCACTCCAGAGGTTAGTTACATACAATACCGTGTGCACAATACTCAAAACCTGCGCCTAAGACACGAAATAGACACAATGTCGATTTCCTTCCCAAAATGAACACACTACTCCAGTGCATGTGAAAAAAAAATATATATATATATTGTGTTTTTTTTCTTTTGTTTTTTGGGTTTCACCTTGAATGTTTGCAAAGCGCCTTGATTACCTACCAAATTCCACATGGTGGAGTAGTAGGGTCTCAACTCTATGCTGCTTGTAATGAACTCTCTATCGGCAATAGAAATTGGTGTCCGCGGTGGTTGCAGGTGCTTGTGCGGTCTCCATCCTCTCAGGCAAAGTCCTGTGTTAGCACGTATGGATGTGCACTCCAGCAATAGTAATTAAACAGGTCATATACCAGGTCCGTCCTCCTCATCACTAACATGTTTCATCCCTGGTGGGGACTTTATCAAAGAGTGGTGTAGTCATATTTTCATTCGTATTATGGAGGATAATTTTACTAATCAGTCGTATTTGACTGATTCGTATAATCTGATGGCGTACTGATTCATAATTTTTCTGATACAAATCTGTATTTTAAATATAAATTCGTATTTTTAAATACAAATTCGTATTGGCAGCCTCAGTGCTATAAACAGCACCAGGCTCAAAGATCCGGGCTGATTTAAAAAAATCAGGGAAAATTTTGAGTAGGGCTCCGCTGATCTTTTAAAACCATCCCCAGGCTCCAGGGCCGGGTCTGGTTCCCAAAATATGGGGGACAAAATGAATAGGGGTCCCCCATATTTTAAGAACCAGCCCCAGGCCCAACCAGCCAGCAGGGTAATGCCACAGCCAGAGGGAGACTTTTTGAAAAAGTCCCCACAGCCAAAGCATTCATCCCTACCGACCAGTCAGCCTGGGCAGAGGTCCTGGGGGAGTGGGGACCCCCCCAATGAAGGGGTCCCCCTCCAGAACTTAACTGCCCAGGCTGAAGCCTGGTGCTGTCCCTGGTACCCCTGGGCTGTGGGTACCGGGCTTATTAATGTGTAAAAAATAGACAAAACCTGGAATGCATGCTGGGACTTGGAGAACCACAAGTCCCAGCATGCGGCCCATTAATGGGCTTGCTGGTACTCTTAATTCCACAGCAAAACTAATAGGTAAATAATAAATAACTCATTTCACAAAATAACCCAATGGTTTTTCGAATTTTTACACCATTTATCAGCCCGGTACCCACAGCCCAGGGGTACCGGGGACAGTACCAGGCTTCAGGTAAGTTCTGGAGGGGGGTAGCCCTTCATTGGGGGGGTCCCCACTCCCCCAGGACCCCTGCCCAGGCTGACTGGTCGGTAGGGATGAATGCTTTGGCCGGGGGGACTTGTATAAAAAGTCTCCCCCCGGCTGATGTGACATCACGATCGCTGAACTTCAGGTCCCACGTGCCCCACTTCCGGTGTATATGGCCGGGAAGATTTACAAGTATCGCTAAAGATATAGCTTCAGGATTTTCTTAGGTACGCTATGTCCTAGATGTTATAGGATCCTTTGCATCTCTTCTGCTGGTTTGTGGGATGCTAAATGAAATTATATTTCTATAGTTGAATTTCCGGAGACTATATATCTGTGTCTATAGACACAGATATATGGTAACTGGTAAAGTGCACCGGACTTCGCTGTTTGGAGAGAGAAAGGAGGCAGGATGGGGAGGAGGACCCATGAGTCTCTGAGGAGGAGGGCAGCAGCAGCCCAGCTGCAGATGTGAAGGGGAATGCCGCCTTCTGTGCTCGAAAAAACCTTTATTCCAAAAAATCAAGGGAAGAACTGGCACATTTGCCCTGAATAAAAATGGCGTCCGGAAATTCTATAGAAAATAATTTCATTTAGCATCCCACGAACCAGCAGAAGTGATGCAAAGAATCCTATAACATCTAGGACATAGCGTACCTAAGGAAATCCTGAAGCTAGATCTTTAGCATTACTTGCAAATCTTCCCAGCCACGTACACCGGAAGTGGGGGACGCAGAACTGGAACTTCAGCAATCCCGAAAGCCGCATCTCAGCGGAAACAGGAAGAAGGACGGGCGCCTGCCGTACAAGACAGCGACTGATTGCATAACTAGATATGAACCACATGTCTAGTTCGAAACGCATTGGAGGGAGCCAGGGACATATAAAGAATATGAGGTGGACCAGAGAAAGACCAGGAAATCGAAGGAGGTGTACCGGGACCTACTGAGATTATCCATTGACCCCTATGCAATCTAAGAGAGCTGCTTAATCACATTTATCCATCAATAAGGGTAATTGTCCACCCACGCCCTATGTACAATCTGGCTATTTACTGTTGTTTGGTTATATCTTTGAAACTTGTTTTAATAAATTACTACACTATATCTGGATCCATCTGTGTTTACTTCCCTGTTGCAACTCATGGTGTCTGTTCTACCACAACAGGTTCTGGTAAATGGAAGTGGTCACACATTCCGCCATGTTGTTTAAAAATGTGTTGCAATTCTTGCAATGCGAGATTGTAGGATTCCTGGGGTAGGTGTTGTTTTCGAAAATCTACGGATAACACCCCCTGAAATGTTTCCCACAACTCAGGTATATTGGCAGGTGAACAGAATATGCAGATGATCATGAAAATCCATGACAACAGCGCTTTTTTTAACTTTGATTTTTAACCAAACAACACAATGTGCAATTCTAAATTAACATTTTGTCAGAAGCAAATAACAATCTTTTTTTTTTTTTTTTTTTTTAAACGTTTTATTGAAATGGTCACAAATTACAACATGACTTAGGTCAAGGCGACATATCACTCCTTGTTGGACAAAAGTACACCTCGCAGGGTGACCACATTTTCATTTTTTCAAAAAATACATACATACAAATACATATAAAGGTAAACGTGTAAACATGTAGAACCATAATCAATGTGTGGTACAGTTGCATGGTGATCTTGTTCCAAGTAGCTCAAATTATTATTTGTTAGCCTTGGTTTGGGCTATAGTTATATGTATATTCCGATTTTTAATTTAAGTATTCCACTTATATTTTCCACCTTTGGTTCTAAATCAGCAATCCGTACAAACGAATACATTGCATTAAACAAACTGGACAAGACAAAGGAAAGATATGGGGAAGGGTAGGTAGTGAGGCAACTATGTCTAGATTTTAATAGATATTCTAGTGATGATGTTATACTTTGCCCTAGGGTTTCAAACAGTCATTTCTTCAACTGTAATAGCTGGATGAGTCTGTCATGTGTGACTCAGCTGACGTACTAAATACCATGCTGTGTTTTCATACAGGCTCAGAATTTGTGATTGTGTGGTGCTAGGCAGGGTCTCGATGTAAGGCCCCCATTTTTTATAAAATCTCGTGACACCGGTTTCTATATCGGGTATTGTGGCCTGTCTCTCCATGTACAGGGTATTTAAGATTGTGGTTTTTGTTTCTAGTATGGAGGGTGCTGATCTTTTAATCCAGTATTTCATAATTAGCTTTTTTGCTATTCCCAATATCACCGTTATAACTGGTAGCAAGGTTTTTTTCCGTCCTCCCCAATCCCACTCTTTCAATACCAGTAGCAAGCAGGCTGTGGGATTTTTTACTACTTTTACTTGAAAGGTATTGTTTATAAATACAATCAGCTTATTCCAGTACGTGGCTATCCTGCCACACTGCCAAAGATTGTGAAAGACAAAGAAGACAAGAGTCTGGTTCCCCAGGTAGCATATGTGTCCTCTGTATTGGAGCCACGTATGCCCTATGTATTACTTTCCAATGTACCTCCTGGAGGGATGCTGAATGGAGATATTTCATGGTCTGTTGGCAGTGTTTCAGGACCTCCTTATACTCTGGGATCGAAGGAATCTCTAATTTCCAGGCATTCAATGTTTTATTCCATTTCTTTTCCCCATCTGTGACCCCTGCCTCTACATAGTAGTATTTCAGTCTATAAGTCCCAGTATGAGCTAATGACATAATGGTGGCGATTGGGTCAGTCTCCGCTCCCTCCGGGCCAGCCGGGGGAAGGGATTGAATCATGTGCCTTATTTGCAGAAACATGTAGAAGTGGTTTTGTGGTAATTTATATTTTTCTCTCAGGTCTGCGAAGGACATGAGATTGCCTCCCGGGTCGTATACATCCCTGATTGCCGCCAAGCCAGCTCTCCTCCAAACCAAAAACTGGGAATTATCCAGTCCGGGGGCAAACCCGGGATTACCCCAAAATGTTGCAAAGCGGGAGACCTGGGGGGATCTTCTCAGTGTTTTATTTGTATATAACCAAGCTTTGTGTGTATCTTTAAATAAAATATTATCCCGTATATCTTGTCTGATCATTTTCCTGGGTGTGTGTATTAGTGCTGTTGGTGAGTATGGGGCGAACAGTGCTTCTTCGAGAGTGCGGTTGGTAAATATTGAATGCAGCCAGAACCAATCTGTTATATACCTGAAGAAAACTGCCCTGTTGAATGTTGCAGGGTCTGGGATATTAAGTCCTCCCTCGGATCTAGGAAGCTGTAGTTTTGCGTAAGCAACTTTTTTTTTTTGCCAGCCCATAAGAATTTGGAAAAGACTGTCCTGACGATGGCGCAGTCCTGTCTGGAGAGGGACAATGGTATCATTTGTAATAGATATGCTAGTTTAGGGAACGCAATACTTTTAATGACCGCTGCCCTTCCCATGGTTGAGAGAGGGAGGGTGGTCCACCTATGGAGAAGTGCAGAAATTTCAGCTATCACAGGACGGAAGTTAGCCGAGTATATTTCGGAAACTGAGTGAGTTATGCGTACACCTAGGTATTTCATTGTATTCCTTACTATGGAGAACTGGGCCAATGGGGAGTCTATGGTTGACGAAGGTTTGGGGCCTGAGAGAGTCATTAATTCAGATTTGTTATAGTTAACTTTAAAACCGGAGAATGATCCAAATTGCTCTATCAGGGATACTATCACGGGGATGGCTTCTTTTGGGTTTGATACAAAAACCAACATGTCGTCGGTGAAGAGGGACAATTTGGCCTCCTCCCCTCCAACCCTGACTCCGGTATACGCAGAAAATGCTCTAAGGGCTATGGCTAAAGGCTCCAGGGCCAGGGCAAATATTAGTGGGGATAGCGGGCATCCCTGCCGGGTACCTCGTTTTGTGTAAAATGGTTGTGAAAGGAATCCATTATTAAGAATTTGTGTGGCCGGGTCTGTGTATAGGGTTTTAAGCAGAGTCAAATAACAATCTTTAAAATGGTACCTCATTTATCGATTTAGTTAAGTATGAAGGGAGAGGACTTCCGCTTCCACCTCATATGCAGCGGTAACAGGAGAGAGCTGCTCCGCTGCCTGAGCCCTAAACCTCCCCCAATACTCGGCTCTAAGCCTCCCTGCAGCTTGCCCACCACATCTACCATTTCCCCGCTGACCCCCGCTGCATGAAGCGCTACTATAGCGCAATGCCCACCACAGCAAATAGAAAAAATAGAGAAATGAAGCGACAGACCCCGGGATCAAGATGGCGCCGGACACCCTCACACGCGGCGCTACTCCTGCCTCACCTCTCCCAGACTCCCGGGGACCCACTCCTCCACTGCTGGACACCCACCCTTCTGGGGCACCTGACCCCCACAGTGATTACCCTGCACAAGACCAATTGCTGCCCGCTCTTACTGCCCCTGTCACCTATGATGATATGGTGGCTGCAATCAGGGCTGCAATAGGCCCCGTCTTAAAGAACAAACAGCAGACATTAACAGGCAAATCGCTAATCTGCAGCTGAGGGTGCTAGTTACTGAGCAAACTGTGGATGCTATCTTTGCTGATGCTGCTGAGCTTAAAAAATCCCTGCACTCAGCAAACAAGGAAATCGATCATTTACACAACAAGGTCCAGGATCTTGAGGAGTAACCTCAGAATAATAGGACTCCCTGAGACAGTGAAGGGCCAGGAACTTTTTGACTTTATTCGAATAACCCTACCAGAATTACTGCAAATATCTGATAGATGCAATGACCTAGCAATTGAGAGGGCCCATCGACCACTTAGACCACAAGAGGAAGCAAGACCCCGGGCTGTGATTTTTAAAACCCTGAATTTCTTACATAAAGAACTAATATGGTCTGCCTCTCGGAAAATCAGAGATATCTCCTGGCAAGGGCACAAGATTTTGGTTTTCCAGGATTATTCTGCGGAACTTTCAAAAACTCGCAAAGACTTTGCCCCAGTTTGTGCTAAATTGATTAAGGATGGTATTAAATTCGCCATGCTATACACCAGGGGTAGATAGCTTGTTTTTTTTATCGTCTCCAACACAAAGGCCTAAAGAAAATATCCCAAATCTTTGACCCCGAGGAAGACTATACTCTATATCTGAAGTTCAGCAGATTTACGGCCTCCCCATAAGCAGTTCATTCTCACTCTTCCAGCTACGACACTATGTCCAATCCCTCCCAACTATTTACCTTCTTTACCCCCATCCATAAAGCTTAACATTGCTTCTAAATTCCAAATGGGTCAGCGTAAGCTTCGCTTATGGGAGCTTCATCAGGTGGGTCCTGATGAAGCTCCCATAAGCGAAGCGTACGCTGACCCGTCAGCATTCTGCTGTGACTCCCTACTCCCTTTCCCCACATATCAATGTAAATATTTTTGTGATTTGTTAATAGCCGTACCTCTGCCTTACGAGCGTGTGCCAGTCGCCACTGGGCACGCCCGGCCAGAGACGCAGTGTTTGACGTCAGCACTCTCTCTTTGGACCGGTCAGACGGGCTCTAGCCCCCGGCGCACTACACCTAGACGCCGCGACTGATCCCGTCCAACAGCGGGAGGTGTTTTTGCGGCTCCGTGCAGTTGTGGTGGAACGGGGGTCTGAATGTGAAAGTGACAGCTCACATCAGACACCGCCCGCACACCAGCTCCGGAGACCGGACCCCAGACCGGGGACCCGCCACTGATTTACAAGCGGGCGCACACTCCATATAACTAGTCCTAGATTGGAGTGATTGGGCAGAGTCGGCTTAAACAGTCTCCGAACACCAATTGAATTTACACATACGTGGAGACAGATATCATACATACCAACCTGTCAAGGGGATAAAGTATTGCAGTCACATCTACTAGGATATATTATCCTTTTTAAAGTCACTTTATGTTTCATGTTTTGTGATGTTTGTGTCTCATACTTCGCTACTATTTTAGAAATCTTTAATAAAAGTTAGATTTTAGATCAATCAACCTCTTTGTGCACCACACAGCGACATTCTTTCCTTTCCCTGTTGCTAAGCAATAATACTCCACTGTACTATGTTTTCCACCTTTAAATTGTCTGCATACTGTATACTGTTTATATGATATTGAACTCATATGTGAACCTGAATAAACATATTTAAAAAAAAAAAAAGTATGAAGGGAGAAAAAAGGGATTGTCACCAAAAATCACCTTCTAGAAAAAAAATATATGATAAATGATCAATAGTAATATAAATATTGTTCTTCACAGGTGGGCTCCTTGTCCCAATAAACCTGCCAGGGGGGTGATGGTATTTGGAGAACCTCAAGTGGCAGCATGCCCAGGGCTTGGTGATACCCCTCGTTCATTTTTTTTCCCACTACCAGCTTACGCTATAAAGCAGGGGTGGGGAACCTTTTTTGTGCCAAGGGCCGTTTGCATGGGGAAAAAATCCTTCGGGGGCCATATGTAATCATTTCTCTTACAGATTGTCCTGCAGCAGCCATCCCACGCTCCGGCGGCTGCCGGTGTATAGGACTGACAGTCTCCGCCTGCTGTTGATTAAGAGGAATCTCGCGAGCACTACCACCCTCTTGCGAGAATTCCCCAGTGCTTGACTCCCGGCGGGTGGGTGGGACACTCAGACCAACTACAGGGGCCGCATACGATTCCTGGGCCTCGGGTGCCCCACCCCTGCCTAAGGGCCTAATTAAAATTTGTTCACAGAGCCGCAAATTCATGCGTAGGCTGATTATCGGTGAACTGCGCATACATATTAGATGGACATCGCGCATGCGCATTGCAGCCGCGATCAAGTAATGCCACTTTTTCTGCATGCTGGCCTTATGCATTGCGATTGACATATATGCATTGAGTGTGTGTTGGGGTGGGAGTGCCAAGAAAAAAAAAAAAAGGCGGGGAGTGACAGGGAAAATGCAGGCATGCCCAGATGTACCTCTTACGAAGGATTTTGGACATATTCACATGAATACGAACGGATGTGCACCTGTACACATCCATTCGCAGAGCGAGCACTTTAATTTGCAAGGCGGGATTTCAACAGAGGGTTGGCTGAACACTGGCAACATGCACATTTGTGGATGTGCAAACAGCTCTGAATCAGACCCTAAGGAGGGTTATCAATTGGCAAGGAATCCCCATGATTTTCTTTTTTAAATACAAGGCTTCTAAACCATGGTGGGTTTGGACCAGATATATAGGGGTTATTCTGGTTCACTCACAAAGGAAAATTCACTCTCTAATGGACAAAACCATGTGCACTGCAGTTGGGGCTGATGTAACATGTGCAGAGAGTTAGATTTGGGTGGGGGGTGTACTTCAAACTGATATCTATATTGCAGTGTAAAAATAAAGCAGCCAGTATTTACCCTGCACAGAAACAATATAAAACCCAAATCTAACTCTCTCTGCACATGTTACATCAGCCCCACCTGCAGTGCATATGGTTTTGTCCATTAAAGAGTGAATTTGCCTTTGCGAGTGAACCAGAATAATTCCCATAGCTTTAAGATCTAAAAGGGTTACTTAATCATGATAAATCAATTATAGATTTTTGTTTCTCAGTAATGAAATCGTCATTGTTTTAAACAGTATAGAATGGTCTATATCATATATACATATAGGAGAAAATCCCTATCATTACGAAAAACATCTTGTGTCATTTAACTAAATTCTATCAAAATCCTTCGGAGCCTGAGAACTCAGCCGTTCAGTGGATGTTTTCCTTTGTATTTTGCAGCTAATCTGATGGAGTCTAGCCATGTGAAAATCTGTGTCCTCAGACAGCTGCTCCATGGTGATAGGCTCCCTCCCTCAACAAATCTCCAGCTGGAAGAAATGACAAATTATTTCTGAGAGTGGACAAATGCTTCTGTACAGCTAAAGCCTGAATGTGTTTATTTCGGTCACTGACAGTTCCCTGATCCACTGCAATTTAACTCTGATTTATAATGGGGAGCCAAAGACCACTTCAAAGGTAATTTTAGTTTCCCCATCTATCATGTTCCTCCTTCTTATTCAGTATGTTGTGAAGTTGATTCTCTGTGTCAATAAAATGACTGACCTTCATTCACTTGGATTTATTGCATCTTATTGTACTTACAATACTGTGGTTTTGGGGGATCTGCATTGCTGTAAATGAAGCTGAAAAATGTCACCTGCAAGGAGTCCAGACCTTCATGTTAATGCAGCTAAGATGCATTATATTAAACACATCTCCACGGGAGACGTTTTCATAAAGTTCCAACATAAAAACTAGTTTTAAAGGCTTTATTACCAGAAATTGGAGTAACACTACAGCTACAAGCTTAAGGTGTGTACACACGGGGGAGATATATTGCTAGCAATATATTGCTTGCAATATATTGCTGAGTAATATATTGCTCAGTGTACTTGCAATATATCTCCGCAATATATTTCTCAGCAATATATTGCTCAGTGTCCAGTTTTTCAGAGGGACCAGCAATTTTCCCTGAAAATTGCTAGCAATTTTGACTAGATTTTTTTTACCCTCTATTTAAATTCATTTATGATTGACATGGGTTGTGGGAAGTCCTTCTGGAAGGGAATAAAAGTGTATATGGTGTATATACAGATGTAGCAGGGGTCATCTTTGTAGGGGCAGGATAATCTGCCCCGCTCCTGCCAGGGGTGTGGGGGCACAAGACGGCCGTGCGGCCCCCCTGCCCCCCCGACACCAATGCCCCCTTCATTTAAAATGAGTTCACATACTATTGGTGTGGGGCAGCATGGTAATGCTCATGCTGCCCACCGATGGTGCAAATCACCATCGATGGGCAGCATGAACATAATCATGCTGCCGTACACCAATGCCCCTTCATTTTATTTGATGCCACGTACTATTGGTGTGGGGCAGCATGGTAATGCTCATGCTGCCCACCGATGGTGCAAATCACCATCGATGGGCAGCATGAACATAATCATGCTGCCCAACACCAATGCCATCTACTACAGCCTATGCACTTACTGAATAGTGCGGCTGTGCAGGAGTCAGGACTAGCGTGCTGATGGGGGGAGATGCTGCTGTAAGCGCGGGCAGAGAAACGGAGCGGAGGTACTGTAGATGCAGGGGCTGGCTCCGTGACACGGCGGGTGGGCGGGGACACGGCGGGTGGGTGGTGAAACGGCCGGCGCTGGACTAGCAGGTGTCGCTTGTCGCTGGTGCACAGTGCTTTGTGCACCAGCGACCAGCAATTTTGGGGGAGAATCGGAGGAGCAAGCTCCTGCGACCAGCGACCATGAAGGGCTGGCCGCAGGAGCGCGCTCACAGGCATGTATCGCTGGCTGCAAATGAAATTACTGGCAATATGGTCACTGAGCGACCATTTTGCCAGCGATTTCATGACAAATTGCAGCAGTGTGTACGCACCATTAGAAGAAAACATTAAATTGGAAATAAATCTTTAGAAATATAGTGATGTTGTATTTTGTAGAGATACAAATCTGGTGATATATATATATATATATATATATAGTCCAAAGAGCAAACGCACCCGCAAACTGTATTGATAACCTGTGCCAGGTAATAATAGTATAGAGGTGGAGTCCTGTGGATAACAAGACACCGGCACCAGGAATAAGGAAGTCCAAATCAGGAAAACTTTTAGTGCATATTTAATGCAAATGCAAACATCTTCAAGCTCATGTGAATCAAAGCATAAGAACACCCATAGGCATCAGAGATACATAGTTACAATCTCACGTCTCCTCGACGGCCGTTTCGGCGCATAAGCGCCTTCTTCATGAGGGGTTGACAGAATGATGAGCAAAAGCACAGTGCTATATAGGGGGCATAGAGGTACACTCACCTGCTGCCACCTGAATCAATCACGTGCGCCAAGCGTCCCTGCTCCATGTCACACCTGCACATCGCCGCAGCCAGTGTCCAGCAGCGCCGCGTACCGGAAGTACAGACGGCGTTGTGGAACTAAGAATACAGCATATGTTGCAGGCGGACTGGAAACAGGTTCCCCTGTCGCCGGATATGACCCACGCAGCCAGCCGTTACCATAGTGACCAACACGCATCGGCACTGACAAAAAATACATATTAGTAACAACTGGATTACATCCAAAAAAAGAGGATGTATCATAAAAGATTAATCACATGCTTGACAATACAAACAAACAGACATCGATACATATAAAAAAGAGAAAAATAAATATGCGCAGAATAAACCAGCTAATGTCTCTCATATCCAGGACAATCTGTCTCATCTGAACAATACGAGAGAAAGCATCAAAAACAATAATATGCAAATACATACTACTCTGGGCATAAGAGGGAACCTGGAGCGGTGTAATACATATATATCTCTCAACTGGCAAGATAGTTAATGCATAAACTGTAAAAAACAAAAATTAGTGCATAAATGGTGAAAAGGAAAATTCTTCATTTAAGCCCTTGGGACTCATACAATCAAACTCGTAGATCCAATAGTATTCCTTTTTCATTAGTAATGAATGCCTATCGCCACCTCGCCTCAAAGGGGGCACATGTTCGAGTGGCATAAAGGCAAAATCCTTAATGGAATGCCCACTGTTTACAAAATGTCTAGCCACCGGGGGTGTATTGGTGTCCATTTTTACATATGCTTTATTAATGGACGACCTATGTGCACCTATTCGCTCCTTAAGCATACGCATAGTCTTGCCCACGTACAGTTTGTTGCACGGGCACTTGATAACGTAAACCACGTATCTGGTCTCACAGTCCATGGTATGTTTGAGACTGTATCTCTTGCCTGTATTGGGGTGTATAAATTCGCTTGCTTTGATAATATGTCGACAGTTGACACAACCGGAGCATTTCTGTGAGCCGACGGGCCTTGAAAGCCAATTTCTTGATTGGTCCACTTTGGGACTAATGTCAGAAAATGTGAGTTGCTGCTTGAGGTTTTGGCTTCTTTTAAAGCAGAATAGGGGAGGATACTGACAAATTTTTCCCATAACTGGATCGGTGCGTAGGATATGCCAGTGCTGTATCATGGAATCCTTAATAGATTTAGACGCCACCGAGAAGGTTGTCACAAAGTGTAGCCTCTGCTCCTTTTCTTCCCTCACCTTGGGAGAAAGCAGCTCTGTCCTCTGTAGGGCCAAGCATTTGGCTTTGGCCTCTTCGACCTCCTTACGGTCATACTGTCGCTCAATAAACTGTTTACACATATCATCAAGAACCCCTTCAAGGGATGAGGCATCAGACGTGATTCGCACTGCTCTGAGGAGCTGGGAATAGGGCAAGCCACGTTTGAGTGGCTGGGGGTGGAAACTTGTGGCAAGCAACAAGGTATTTTTATCAGTAGGCTTCTTGAATAGGGAAGTAACGAAAGTCCCATCCTTAATCGTGATCAACACATCAAGGAAATTAATACTTACAGGGCTACTGTTAGAAGTAAATCTAATATTGCCAGGAATGGAATTTAAGAACAATACAAATTCATCAAGAAGAGCATCAGTGCCAGTCCATACAAAGAACAGGTCATCAATGTACCTTACGTAACAATTGATAAACCTGGAAAAAATGGGGTTTGAAAGAATGTGTTGCTTTTCATATTGAAACATAAATAAATTGGCATACGATGGGGCCATGTTTGACCCCATCGCAGTACCGCGACGCTGCAAAAAAAAGGCGTTGTTAAACAAAAAATAATTTTTGTTCAAAACTAGTTCAAGTAAAAGCAACAAAAAATCCACTGGAGGACCTTTGTATAATGGACTGGCACTGATGCTCTCACGCACCGCTCCAAGCCCCTCGTCATGTGTAATATTGGTGTACAAGCTGGCGACATCTAGTGTCACCAGCAAACACCCATCGACTGGTTGACCAAATCCGCTGAGTTTATTTAAAAAATCAGTGGTGTCCCTTAGAAAATAGGGGCTATCCTGTACCACTGGCTGCAAAAAGTAATCGATAAATTGGGAAACAGGCTGACTGATGGACCCCATGGAGGAAATAATTGGTCTCCCAGGAGGGGAGACCAACGACTTATGCACTTTCGGCAAACAGTATAGCAAGGGAATAATCGGGAACTCTTGCACTAAGAATTCCATGGTGGAATCATCTATCCAATTATTACTAAGACCCATTTTCAACACAGAGTCAAACTCACTTTTGTATTTCTGGGTTGGATCATAGGTGAGTCTGGAATAACAACTAGAGTCACTCAGCTGGCCTTCGATTTCTTTAATGTAGTATTCCCTATCCAGCATTACCACCCCCCCGCCTTTATCAGCGGGGCGGATGATAATACTGGAATTATCCCTCAGGGATTTAATGGCCTGTTGTTCAACCCGTGATAAGTTGGAATAATACCTGACAGGCTTTTTAATAATGGGTAGAACATCTTGCTTGACCAATCGCATAAAAGTGTCAATGGATGCATTGGGGGAGGGGGGATCAAAGTCACTCTTGACACGGAAGGGAGAAGGAGTAGCACGAGGGGTACTACCCGGCTGTCTGAGGAAATAATCCTTCAGGCGCAATTGTCTATGGAACCGAAACAATTCAGTTTCGCATTCAAATGGCTTCTGTTTGTATGTCTGAACAAAGGACAAGCCTCTGTTCAGAACTGCCATTTCCGCTTCAGTGGGATTATAGGATGAGAGATTGAATACTTTTATTTCTGTTCCCCTCTCTTGCCCCTTCCTTTTTGAGTACTTGTGCCTGATGCCCCCTCTCCTGCATCCCTTATGTCTTTTTTTGACTTGTTGCGACTGCTCGTTCTGTTGCCTAAAAAAACATTTTTACTAGAGTGGTCCGAGTCACTATGTGAAGTCTGTGACTCCAAATCAGTAAAATTCACCTCTCTGCGTCGTCTATTGGCAGTATATTGTTCACGCCACGGGCGTCTAGAATTCTGCCCAGTGAGCCAGGGATAAACACGTAATTCCCTATAATCGTCCTTCACTTTCTTATATTTGCCTGCTTAAGGAGCGAATAGGTGCACATAGGTCGTCCATTAATAAAGCATATGTAAAAATGGACACCAATACACCCCCGGTGGCTAGACATTTTGTAAACAGTGGGCATTCCATTAAGGATTTTGCCTTTATGCCACTCGAACATGTGCCCCCTTTGAGGCGAGGTGGCGATAGGCATTCATTACTAATGAAAAAGGAATGCTATTGGATCTACGAGTTTGATTGTATGAGTCCCAAGGGCTTAAATGAAGAATTTTCCTTTTCACCATTTATGCACTAATTTTTGTTTTTTACAGTTTATGCATTAACTATCTTGCCAGTTGAGAGATATATATGTATTACACCGCTCCAGGTTCCCTCTTATGCCCAGAGTAGTATGTATTTGCATATTATTGTTTTTGATGCTTTCTCTCGTATTGTTCAGATGAGACAGATTGTCCTGGATATGAGAGACATTAGCTGGTTTATTCTGCGCATATTTATTTTTCTCTTTTTTATATGTATCGATGTCTGTTTGTTTGTATTGTCAAGCATGTGATTAATCTTTTATGATACATCCTCTTTTTTCGGTTCCATAGACAATTGTTTCGGTTCCATAGACAATTGCGCCTGAAGGATTATTTCCTCAGACAGCCGGGTAGTACCCCTCGTGCTACTCCTTCTCCCTTCCGTGTCAAGAGTGACTTTGATCCCCCCTCCCCCAATGCATCCATTGACACTTTTATGCGATTGGTCAAGCAAGATGTTCTACCCATTATTAAAAAGCCTGTCAGGTATTATTCCAACTTATCACGGGTTGAACAACAGGCCATTAAATCCCTGAGGGATAATTCCAGTATTATCATCCGCCCCGCTGATAAAGGCGGGGGGGTGGTAATGCTGGATAGGGAATACTACATTAAAGAAATCGAAGGCCAGCTGAGTGACTCTAGTTGTTATTCCAGACTCACCTATGATCCAACCCAGAAATACAAAAGTGAGTTTGACTCTGTGTTGAAAATGGGTCTTAGTAATAATTGGATAGATGATTCCACCATGGAATTCTTAGTGCAAGAGTTCCCGATTATTCCCTTGCTATACTGTTTGCCGAAAGTGCATAAGTCGTTGGTCTCCCCTCCTGGGAGACCAATTATTTCCTCCATGGGGTCCATCAGTCAGCCTGTTTCCCAATTTATCGATTACTTTTTGCAGCCAGTGGTACAGGATAGCCCCTATTTTCTAAGGGACACCACTGATTTTTTAAATAAACTCAGCGGATTTGGTCAACCAGTCGATGGGTGTTTGCTGGTGACACTAGATGTCGCCAGCTTGTACACCAATATTACACATGACGAGGGGCTTGGAGCGGTGCGTGAGAGCATCAGTGCCAGTCCATTATACAAAGGTCCTCCAGTGGATTTTTTGTTGCTTTTACTTGAACTAGTTTTGAACAAAAATTATTTTTTGTTTAACAACGCCTTTTTTTTGCAGCGTCGCGGTACTGCGATGGGGTCAAACATGGCCCCATCGTATGCCAATTTATTTATGTTTCAATATGAAAAGCAACACATTCTTTCAAACCCCATTTTTTCCAGGTTTATCAATTGTTACGTAAGGTACATTGATGACCTGTTCTTTGTATGGACTGGCACTGATGCTCTTCTTGATGAATTTGTATTGTTCTTAAATTCCATTCCTGGCAATATTAGATTTACTTCTAACAGTAGCCCTGTAAGTATTAATTTCCTTGATGTGTTGATCACGATTAAGGATGGGACTTTCGTTACTTCCCTATTCAAGAAGCCTACTGATAAAAATACCTTGTTGCTTGCCACAAGTTTCCACCCCCAGCCACTCAAACGTGGCTTGCCCTATTCCCAGCTCCTCAGAGCAGTGCGAATCACGTCTGATGCCTCATCCCTTGAAGGGGTTCTTGATGATATGTGTAAACAGTTTATTGAGCGACAGTATGACCGTAAGGAGGTCGAAGAGGCCAAAGCCAAATGCTTGGCCCTACAGAGGACAGAGCTGCTTTCTCCCAAGGTGAGGGAAGAAAAGGAGCAGAGGCTACACTTTGTGACAACCTTCTCGGTGGCGTCTAAATCTATTAAGGATTCCATGATACAGCACTGGCATATCCTACGCACCGATCCAGTTATGGGAAAAATTTGTCAGTATCCTCCCCTATTCTGCTTTAAAAGAAGCCAAAACCTCAAGCAGCAACTCACATTTTCTGACATTAGTCCCAAAGTGGACCAATCAAGAAATTGGCTTTCAAGGCCCGTCGGCTCACAGAAATGCTCCGGTTGTGTCAACTGTCGACATATTATCAAAGCAAGCGAATTTATACACCCCAATACAGGCAAGAGATACAGTCTCAAACATACCATGGACTGTGAGACCAGATACGTGGTTTACGTTATCAAGTGCCCGTGCAACAAACTGTACGTGGGCAAGACTATGCGTATGCTTAAGGAGCGAATAGGTGCACATAGGTCGTCCATTAATAAAGCATATGTAAAAATGGACACCAATACACCCCCGGTGGCTAGACATTTTGTAAACAGTGGGCATTCCATTAAGGATTTTGCCTTTATGCCACTCGAACATGTGCCCCCTTTGAGGCGAGGTGGCGATAGGCATTCATTACTAATGAAAAAGGAATGCTATTGGATCTACGAGTTTGATTGTATGAGTCCCAAGGGCTTAAATGAAGAATTTTCCTTTTCACCATTTATGCACTAATTTTTGTTTTTTACAGTTTATGCATTAACTATCTTGCCAGTTGAGAGATATATATGTATTACACCGCTCCAGGTTCCCTCTTATGCCCAGAGTAGTATGTATTTGCATATTATTGTTTTTGATGCTTTCTCTCGTATTGTTCAGATGAGACAGATTGTCCTGGATATGAGAGACATTAGCTGGTTTATTCTGCGCATATTTATTTTTCTCTTTTTTATATGTATCGATGTCTGTTTGTTTGTATTGTCAAGCATGTGATTAATCTTTTATGATACATCCTCTTTTTTTGGATGTAATCCAGTTGTTACTAATATGTATTTTTTGTCAGTGCCGATGCGTGTTGGTCACTATGGTAACGGCTGGCTGCGTGGGTCATATCCGGCGACAGGGGAACCTGTTTCCAGTCCGCCTGCAACATATGCTGTATTCTTAGTTCCACAACGCCGTCTGTACTTCCGGTACGCGGCGCTGCTGGACACTGGCTGCGGCGATGTGCAGGTGTGACATGGAGCAGGGACGCTTGGCGCACGTGATTGATTCAGGTGGCAGCAGGTGAGTGTACCTCTATGCCCCCTATATAGCACTGTGCTTTTGCTCATCATTCTGTCAACCCCTCATGAAGAAGGCGCTTATGCGCCGAAACGGCCGTCGAGGAGACGTGAGATTGTAACTATGTATCTCTGATGCCTATGGGTGTTCTTATGCTTTGATTCACATGAGCTTGAAGATGTTTGCATTTGCATTAAATATGCACTAAAAGTTTTCCTGATTTGGACTTCCTTATTCCTGGTGCCGGTGTCTTGTTATCCACAGGACTCCACCTCTATATATATATATATATATATATATATATATATAAATATATACAATCCAGCAGACCGGCACCCTCCTTCAATGATAACTGCCGCGGTGCTAGGAAAACAGTGTTAATATATCGAATCCAACAACCTGCACCCACGGACTTGCTTCAGAAAAAACGACTCATACCAAACAGGCTCTAGTGGACAAGCTTTCGGGCTTTATTGCCCATCGTCAGGTCAGCAGCATATGCTGCCTCCCCCCAATACAAGCTACTGGGTTTTTAGTGGAATTCGCCAAGATTGTATTCAATGCTGAAGTGGAGAACTGCTTTCTCCAGTGATTTTCCCCCAGATTCTCCATTTTACATTCGTCATCTTTTTCTGGAGAACTGGAATGTGATCTTTGAAAATAAAGCGTTTTTTATTTTTATTTTGTTGTCAAAAAAATCCGATTTTTTTTTCTGTGAAGGGGCATGCTACTTTTATTCATGTGCTTGCAGCACATGAATATATTTTAATATATATTTTTTTTAAACAATATATATATATATATATTTTTTTTTACACATTCACCAGCAGGGGGCCGAGCCGGGAGCCGCTCATTAATATTCATATATTCACTACACATGCACGATCGGGACCAGTGTGTAGCGGCTCCCTAACACAGCCCCCTGCCAGCTCTGGGGGGCTCTCCCTGTGTCCCCCACAGCCCTCCTTCACCCCCACAGTGTCCGGCGCAGGCAGGGAGGCTTCCATCTCCCTGCCTGCAGCCGTCCCCCAGCTCCCCAGCGGCATTCACCAGGGGGTTAAAATTTGCCGCCAGGGGCAGAGAGCCCCATACGCGTTGAATAGGGCGAACGGGCGGCTGCCCGGCGAATCGCCCTGCAGGGAGAATTGGGGCAAAAGTGCAGCGAATCCTACACAGGATTCGCTGCCTCCCCCCAATACAAGCATTGAATACCTGCCTATGTCAGCTGCCCCGGTGCCCGTCCTGGACAATGTTGACGTACAAAAGAAGAGACAGTGCCAGTCTCTTCTTTTGCATGTATATATATATATGTGTGTGTGTGTGTGTGTATCACGTCTGCCCAACAGCCATTTCCATAAGCACAGAATTAGTTTGAAAAATATCCCAATTTTTCATTGGCTTAGCCATGACGGCAATAACATAAGCATACCCTCCAACTGTATCATTTTTGGCAGGTACAGTACCAATTTATTATGACCTGTATCTTTTTGGGGTCTCCAACTGCCCATTGTAAGTATAGGAAAGGGGTTTTGGCCACGCCCCCTTTCCGAATTTGTACAGGTTTTTGCTCTTCAGATTGTTGGAGGGTATCAGATGTAAATATTTTACCTCATGTAAATCAAATTTTGTCCTGGTTTTTGCTTTGGTGTGGTGAAATAAATATTTTCATTAGTGTAGGATAATGGTTGTCCATTCACAACTGAAGAACCCACTCTCAGCCGGTTGCGTATAGTAAAACTGCAAAACTGAAATCTGATTTGCATTTATTTATATCAAAGTAAGAAGATACCTAACCCTTTGAAAATTGCCTTTTTTAACTATACATTATATATACTAACCATGAGTGAAAGAAAAGTTTGTGAGTTATCATTCATATTTTCTGACAAATGGCCAGAAAATCACAAATTCTGCTAGGGTGTGTAAACTTATGAGCAGAAAGGAAGTGCAACCAATGAGCTTCAAAGTAAAAGTATATTTACTATACTCACATAGGGATAAGATTAGAGCAATCTGCTTGTCAAACGCATGAAGTCCACATTCGCACCAAGCAGATGGAAGAGACTGGGAGCCGTCACAGCCGTCGTTATGTCTTTAGCGGACCAGGTGCGTCATGCACAGCGTTGTTTGGAGAAGACCACGTCCAATGCTTTTCATCATAGGTAGACTTCCATATTTCAGAATATTTTTATCTTTCAATGATTTTGATGTATCCCACATTTATGTTGTACAAACACAAGAAATACACACAAAGGTATTTTATTTGTGCATAAAACAAGGTTTCAAAGTGTGTATGTATGTATACATATCGAGAATAGTCAGTCAAATCTTCATAAGAAAGCATTGGGGTGCTCCAAGCTGGGGTGTGAATCAGAAAAATATATTGGTAGAAGAAAGGGCACTCACCAGTAGTCAAATGTAGTTTTAATAATTAAAGTCTCCAAAATATATCCATATCCAACATTTTGGTCCACAAGAGACCTCTTTTTCAAGGTAGGAGTTCAGGAAGCCAAAGAGAACTTAGAGAAAACAGAACAAGAGCATACACTGAACTGAATTAGCTAGGTCTAATTTAAATGGTGTAGGACGTCAGAAATTGGCGCCAAAAGTGCGTTAATGAATGAGATACTATCTATCTTGTAGAAGGTGCTAAATAGGAGATGTGTGAGTAACAGGAAATACCTTTAAAAGGGAGACAGTTCCAACCCATCCGGTAATTAAGTTTCCGCAGTCTTATATGCACCATAAACTGGGGACACCGTGTCTAGTGCACAACCTTTGTGACATTGTAATATATTCATTTTTTATCATTTATTGTGAAGTATTTTATGTTATGTGGATTGTACATTAAATACAGTATTATGCCATTGACTTTTTTTTCCTCATTTTATGGTAACATGAGAAATTTACATAGTGGAAATTGATGCTTTGTCCAGAAGTTGTGATCATCATTCACTTTTGTGATATCAATACAAGCGAAGGAAAGTCATTTACTGTATATGTATTTTTGGTGTGCTGGTGAAGAGTCCTCAACTTGTGTTTTTTATTGACAAAACATGCTGCACTGCAGGTGGGGCAGATGTGCAGAGATTTGGGTGGTGTGAGTTCACAATCAAATATCAATTGCAGTGTGAAAATAAAGCTGTCAAACATCTGTGGGCTACATGCAAAAGCCAGCAGTATTTACCCTTCAGAGAAACAATATTAATGTACAGTATTTGTTTCCCTTGAACAGTAGTATGTTTTTTTCCCAGACACAAAATGACTTGCTTTACTTATTCTGGCCCAATATGTGTTATAATGGTTAACCTCTTGAGTGGTGGGCTTTGCTGGGGCAGGACAAACCTACCAGGGCAGGTTTGTCCTTCCCCAGCAAAACCCTCCACAGTGCATAGGGCCACCACCCCATTGCTCCCCCCCTCCTGTTGCTCCCCCTCATCTCCGCTCCAGCGATCGTTCAGCTCCCGGCCCTGCCACTGCTCCAGCCGCCGCTCACAAAAGGTGGCAGTCTCGGAGATGTTTGGGGCAACTCGGGAGGACTTGGGCACTCCAAACTGCCGAGTCCCCCAAAGCTGCGCCGAACATCCCCGAGCATGCCGCCTGCTCACTGCAACTAATGGCGGCAGGGAAGCTCCAACATACGATCGGAGCAGAGAGGTGAGGGGGAGCGATGGGAGTGAGGGGAGGTGGGGGGTGCCCGGACAGGTGATGCGCCAGTGGTGCACAGCTGCAGGCACCACTGGCGCACCATTGTTGGAAGATTATCATTTTATTCTGGCAGTGCAGCTGAGCCTGGAAAATTTCCGAGCATACCACTAGTGGTTAAATGTATACATCCTTTCTTATGCTCAGTTTCTGCATATTCTCTTACCTGTACTAAAGTCATTATAACTTTTCACAGGGAAATGCATATTAATAAATCTAATGTGGTCATTCAAATGAAAACAAGACTGTTTATCAATATGAGCAACTAAATAATATTCGG
Source organism: Crinia signifera (assembly GCF_055691185.1). Taxonomy (NCBI): domain Eukaryota; kingdom Metazoa; phylum Chordata; class Amphibia; order Anura; family Myobatrachidae; genus Crinia; species Crinia signifera. Next base: position 271,054,297 of record NC_139218.1, read on the forward strand.
GAATATGTCTAATAAATAAAATTCACTGCTGCCATCAGGTGGCTGATCCCAGATCATGCATACTAAAAGGAAAACATTGAACTGAAATGATCATCTATATATATATGTCTAGTATCCGTAAGTCTCTGAAACACTGCCATCTGCTGGCAGAGAGTGAAACAACATCTCTTTCTCACACATGCACAAACACAGAAGGTAGCAGACTAGCTTTCAAAGCTTTTGCTTTGTGCGGGCTTTCTAGTTACTAGATATCAGAGAACCCAGGATATTCTGTTATTCAATGAAAAACAACTATACTGTATCTCACATACAACAATATTATTTCTGTTCAGTTCAGTACAGAACATCACATCAAATGTTTCTGTGATTGTAAAGAATAACTTAAAACAATAATATTATACAATTTTGTTTTTATTTTTAATGAGCACCTTGGTAAATATTATTTTTAATTTTTTTAAGGTTACTGCTTCTAGTCGTATAATCTTCATTTCTCCTGTTCCATTTTAGAATAATTAGTTTTTGGCTTAAACATTACAGTAACCTGTGTATAAGTATATGGTACAGAAATTATTATGAAATAGTCATTTTATACAATAAATATCTTTTAATTTATTTACAAAGAAATTCTCAATTGCAAAAATGTAATACAACGATAAAATTACTGTGGGGATGTGCTTAATATTACATACAGTAATTTCCCTATTTGCCTGGTTCCTATAAAAGCATAGCTGCCTCCCCTCCTGCATTCTGCAGGAGACTCCCTGAAATGACAGTAATCTCCCTCTCTCCCTCATTAGTCTAGCAATCTACCTAATTTCACCCAGCCCTCATTACACTGTTACATTTTTTGGGGAAAAAAGGAATGATAGAGAAATTTACATTGAATCATAAACACCATTTCCCAGCACTTTAGTGAGTATAGTAGCTCTTACTAACTGCTTTGGGGCTCATCTACATTTATAAATAAGTCATTTTAAAAGATTCCTCTCAGATGTAGCAGTACACACCCGTGCTTCTAGGTGAAACATAACCATCTCTTTTCACAATCTCTCCATATATAGAAGTAGACACGTTCTTTGGGTGGAGCATAACATGCCCCCTCAATGGGGCGCGGTGCAAAATTCTACTACCAACTATAATCTCCCTGAAACTAGTTTGCACAAGTAGGCAAGTATGTATAAAAGGTGGTGGAGCATTTGGCACCTTAATATGTTTCCTGTCTTGCTACCAGATTAGAAATGTATTGTTTTAAAAATAGAAAAGTATATATAACTATAAAAAAACACTAAATTCTAATCGGTTCGCAGATGTGCAAATATGCGCATGTGCAGGTCTTCTCTGCGGGCACCCACGGAGACTTACATAGTCTCAGAGGCGCTGGCAGCAGGGGGCATGAGCAGGAGGCGAGCTGGGGACGTTCGTGGGTGTACCCACAAAAACGCTGGGTGCGCCCAGGAAAACACTGAGCTTCCCCATACAAATGGGGGCGGCTTCCTGCCTTCCGCGGAGCAGGACGCCGCTAATCAGAGTCACCAGGGAGTGAGTTAGATTAGCGAGCGCTTGGGAAATCATTTGATGGTGGCCGACCATTGAATGATTTTGGTCCCACACATAAGGCTGCGAATGGGTGTTTATACAACACATCCATTCACAGGCCTGCAGGGACATTCGGCGTCCAGTGAGGGGGTTTTATGCGGACCGCTTTAGTTTTTTCGCAAAGCAGCGAAATACCGCTGCTTTGCGAGTGAACCAGAATCAGGGCCAAAGAGTGTTGGACTGGGGCATGGAGGGGGCCCATTGCTAGAATCCAATTTTGCTAATGATATTTAAAAATTTACGAAGATTGAATGGGTAAAAATGCACCCATTTGTAATCATTTGATCCTATTTTCGGCCGGAAAGCCTTACTGTTAACATACTCAGGACATCATCTAAAATCATGCGTCTTTTTTTAACATGATGCAGTTGCTCCACTGCCTGACACCGGGTTTGCCGCCCTACCTGACTACCAATGTCTCAGGAGAAATATAATGGTGTTGGACATGCACTGCATTCTTTGGGTTGCAATAGTCCAGCTCCTGCACAGTGCAACAAACTCCACTAACAACCAACTGCACAAGGTGGTGACAAGACCCGGCCTATTGCAGGGGCGGTGATGTCACTGCTTCCAGGGCTGCCAAGAGAAATCCTGGGCCCCGGAACAACAACTTCCTGGGGCCCCCACGGACGGAGCTCCCCGCACACTCTGTTGACCCTTGTAAGTTCCACTTACCTAAATGCTCATTGCTATGGGCTCCATGCTTGATGCCAGGGATTAACATGCTCTACCAGGGGTCATGCTCGTTGCCTTGGGTTTACATGCTCTGCTTGGAGTTATATGCTCTGCCAGGGGTTAACATTCTCTACCCGGGGTTAACATGCTCTGCCAGGGGTTACATGCTCTTTGCCATTGGATTAACCTGCTCTGCCAGGGGTCACATGCTCTGCCATGGGTTACATGCTCTGCCAGGGGTTAACATACTCTGCCCAGAGTTACATGCTCTGCCAGGGGTTAACATTCTCTGCCAGGGGTTAACATACTCTTTGCCATGGGATTAACCTGCTCTGCCAGGGCTTACATGCTCTGCCCAGAGTTACATGTTCTGCCAGGGGTTAACATGCTCTGCCAGGGGTTAACATTTTCTGCCAAGGGTTAAAATGCTTTTTGCCATGGGATTAACATGCTCTGCCTGGGGTTACATGCTCTGCCCGGAGTTACATGCTCTGCCTGGAGTTACATGCTCTGCCAGGGGTTAACATGCTCTTTGCCATAGGATTAATTTGCTCTGCCATGGGTTACATGCTCTGCCCGGAGTTACATGCTCTTTGCCATGGGATTCATTTGCTCTGTCAGGGGTTACATGCTCTGCCCGGAGTTACATGCTCTTTGCCATGGGATTCATTTGCTCTGTCAGGGGTTAACATACTCTGCCCAGAGTTACATGCTCTGCCAGGGGTTAACATTCTCTGCCAGGGGTTAACATACTATTTGCCATGGGATTAACCTGCTCTGCCAGGGCTTACATGCTCTGCCCAGAGTTACATGTTCTGCCAGGGGTTAACATGCTCTGCCAGGGGTTAACCTTTTCTGCCAAGGGTTAACATGCTTTTTGCCATGGGATTAACATGCTCTGCCTGGGGTTACATGCTCTGCCCGGAGTTACATGCTCTGCCTGGAGTTACATGCTCTGCCAGGGGTTAACATGCTCTTTGCCATAGGATTAATTTGCTCTGCCATGGGTTACATGCTCTGCCCGGAGTTACATGCTCTTTGCCATGGGATTCATTTGCTCTGTCAGGGGTTACATGCTCTGCCCGGAGTTACATGCTCTTTGCCTTGGGATTCATTTGCTCTGTCAGGGGTTACATGCTCTGCCCGGAGTTACATGCTCTTTGCCATGGGATTCATTTGCTCTGTCAGGGGTTACATACTCTGCCCAGAGTTAAATGCTCTGCCAGGGGTTAACATTCTCTGCCAGGGGTTAACATACTCTTTGCCATGGGATTAACCTGCTCTGCCAGGGCTTACATGCTCTGCCCAGAGTTACATGTTCTGCCAGGGGTTAACATGCTCTGCCAGGGGTTAACATTTTCTGCCAAGGGTTAACATGCTTTTTGCCATGGGATTAACATGCTCTGCCAGGGGTTACATGCTCTGCCCGGAGTTACATGCTCTGCCTGGAGTTACATGCTCTGCCTGGAGTTACATGCTCTGCCAGGGGTTAACATGCTCTTTGCCATGGGATTAATTTGCTCTGCCAGGGGTTACATGCTCTGCCCAGAGTTACATGCTCTTTGCCATGGGATTAATTTGCTCTGCCAGGGGTTACATGCTCTGCCAGGGGTTGCATGCTCTGCCAGGGGTTGCATGTTTTGCCAGGGGTTACATGCTCTGCCAGGGGTTAACATGCTCTGCCATGAGTAAACTCCCAAATCACATGGCGGGCTCTCAGCAGGCCCTGGAGTCAGAGAGTGGAAGGACCTCTGTGATGCTGCTGCTGCCATGCCGGCCCACGTTCGCCCACATCCGCACTCCCAATGCCGCCGCTGAAAAGTTGACTACGGCGCACTCAGACCCAGCACACTTGCCACCAAATTAAAAAAACTGTGTGTCCTGACCCGGGCCCCCCTGACAGGCCTGGGTAAACTGTACCTGCTCCCCCCCCCCTCTTGGCACCCCTGACAGCTTCTTGTAGATGAGATCATCTCATAGCGATGGCTAGCTTTACATCAACCTAGTTAACCCATTTACACTGCAGTGTGTGTGTGTGTGTGTGTGTGTGTGTGTGTGTGTGTGTGTGTGTGTGTGTGTGTGTGTGTTTATTTATTAGCTGGACTGGAGTAATAGTAGTATAAAAAGCATGCAAAATGTTATACTCCTCAATAAAATGAAAACCCAATTTAAAAATATAGAAATTTATAATAAACTCCTCAGATTCCAGCTAGGAATTCAGGTAGCTTCCTTAAATGCACGCTCGTATGTAAAATTTCCCGATCTTCGCTTCGTTTTCAAAACAATAGAACATTGTGGAAATTATTTCTGAAGCAATATTGGAAGCAAACGAAGTTTTCATTGTTAAATCCTATTATTTAATAAACCAATGGACAATAAGTCAGCTAATCTGTTTACATAGTGCTACACAAACCTGTTACACTTTATTCCTAACTACAGGTGTACCTAAGGATAGTGCCGCGTAGCATACCTTCCCAGCGTTCGTGACACTATAGTAATATCCTTATAGCGGTATCTTTGGTAATAGCAATGCACTCACACAAACCTTAATATATCTCAGGATGCGTCTCTGACACTCTGTCAGCTCTCTGTAATAACTTAGACAAGACTATTAGATATATTTAGATCAAGGGTACAAACCCTTAACCATATGTATTTAGTCCATAGTAGACACACAGGGGTAACCAAATAGTACAGTATTACAAAATATACATTACAGATACAATCTGATAATGTTAACTAACAAGGGAAAACAAACGTAAGTGCAATCAGCTACAATACAACCACACCAATACAAAGAATAACAGTTACCATCTTCATTTGCAGCGCCTTCTTGGACCAGGAGACTGTATTCACAGCGTACTATTGGTGAAGTGATAATGTGGCTGGTTTTAATCACTGGCCAATCAGCTCCTAACTGTGAAGTTACAGGCTTGGTTTGAAAAATGACAGGTAAGAGCTGATTGGCCAGTGATAAAAATTACACTTTATCACTTCACCAAGCTTAATAAATCTACCCCAGAGTTCCTTGACCAATTTATAAGGACTAGACCAGTGATGGCTAACCTTGACACTCTAGCTGTTGATGAACTACACATCCCTGCATGCACTGCTACAGTTTTACTATTTGGCCATGCTAAAACTGAGTAAGTGAATGCTCGGATGTGTAGGTCATCAACAGCTGTAGTGTCAAGGTTGGCCATCACTGGACTAGACAATAGGGTCCTGAAGGTCTTTAATTGGTTAAGGGGTCAGTTTTCACCTCTTCTGATTGGTACAGTAAAGATGCACAGCTGGGTCTTTGTTCTAGGCTTGTCATGTCCTGGGGGTCCTGCTATGCAATTGGTTCAAACTGGTCCTCATATGTCCCCTTTCCTCATGGCAATTCATTTATGAGTCATATCTATAGTCCATAACTTGTGAATGATATATGCTGCTGTTTCTAGTCTAACATGAGAGCGCTGTGAGTGAGACGCTAATCATACAGATACCAAACACGATGGGGAAAGAATGTGTTTTAACATTAAACTATGTGAAGTGCAATTTTAAGCTAAATTACTATATATTAGTTGTGGATATGAGCATAAAACGATGTGTATCATTATGGCTGCAATTAACAATCGCATAATCTCTGGTTCTCCTCCGTACACCCTTTACGTAAATATGCAATCGCAAATGGTGGCCATAATATTCTAAAGTAGTGTGGATGCAGTTAAACTTTCGAGAACATACAACCTCCAATCGCAAACACCAACCATCAGCCGGCCGTCCGCATTCGGAGCCATTCAACTCAATCAGAATAAGGGCCCATATGCACTGCAGGTTGGGCTGATGTAACATGTGCAGAGAGAGTTAGATTTTGGTGGGGGGTGCACTTCAAACTGATATCTATATTGCATTGTAAAAATAAAACAGCCAGTATTTACCCTGCACAGAAACAATAAAACACCAAAATCTAATTCTCTCTGCACATGTTACATCAGCCCCACCTGCAGTGCATATGGTTTGGTCCATTAGAGAGTGATTGTGCCTTTCCAAGTGAATCAGAATAACCACCTATATGATACACACTGTAATGCTACTCAAACTATACACCCCACCCCATAATGTACCTTACACTATATAGGCTGTGGGGTTTGTGTGTAAGGTTAGGGTTATAGGCTGTGGGGTGTGTGTGTGTATGGTTAGGGTTAGGGTTATACATTGCAAGGTGCGTGCTTGTATGGTTAGGGTTATAGGTTGTGGGGTGCGTGCTTGTATGGTTAGGGTTATAGGCTGCGGAGTGTATGTATTTTTAGGGTTATAGGTTGCTGGGTGCATGCTTGTATTGTTAGTGTTATAGGCTGCGGGGTGTGTGTGGTTAGGGTTATAAGTTGCAGGGTGCGTGCTTGTATGGTTAGGGTTATAGGTTGTGGGGTGCGTGCTTGTATGGTTAGGGTTATAGGCTGCGGAGTGTATGTATTTTTAGGGTTATAGGTTGCTGGGTGCATGCTTGTATGGTTAGGGTTATAGGCTGCGGGGTGTGTGTGTGGTTAGGGTTATAAGCTGCGGGGTGTGTGTGCATGGTTAGGGCTATAGGCTACGGAGTGTGTGTATGGTTCGGGTTATAGCCTGTGGGGGGTGTGTATGGTTGGGGGTTATAGGCTGCGGTGGGGGGGGCAGGTGTACACAGGCAAACTTCAGCAGGTGTATTGGTGCAGTATTTGTACTAATCTGCTCCTGCAGCTTAAGGGATATACAGCAGGCAAGCCATGGAGCTGGAGGGTTCTATGAGGGAGGCAATAAAAAAAGTGCTGCAGGCGCTGTGCAGGAGACACCGTCAGGCGGTGATTGACATCTCCTCCGGCACACTGACACAGCGGGCTCAAACTCCTCAGGGCGTCTGCACATACAGCGGGGCTCTCCTCACTAGAGGAGGGACGCTGACAGGCACACAGCATGGGGCGGGCACACTACAGTGCTGGGACACCCCACAGCACTGGGAACATGGACACACTCAGCAGCACTACAATTGGCTGGTAAGGGCTCATTGAGGGGTTAACTACTGAGGGGCTAACTGCGCTGTCACTCAGGGATGTGACAGCGCGGGATTGCGCTGGGGACCGCCTATACCTGGGGACGGAGGCTGTAGGGGACAAACAGCCTGCAGGCTGCTGCTGGGGTTGCCATGGAGATGGTTGCCGAGGGCACCTCTCCAACACCTGCGCCCATGTGGCGCCGGCTCCCCCCACCACCGCTAGGGCTGCGGAGCCTTAGCTATGCCACTGAAGTTTGTTGTAAATTGCTCCAGCCATTCTAGAGTTATGCTACTGTATCTAGGGGAGCTAGAGGTGTCTTATCCCTCACAGTGTTTGTTCCCCATCTGTAAGTAATAGATGTACCAAGTTTGGTTTAAATTGCTGCAGTCATTATGGAGTCATGCTGAAACATACATATTAGCGTTCAGCACAAATTGTGCTTTTTAATTAATAAAAAAGGAACAGTAATTAATTACAATCTGAAATTTTTTTTAGTTGCCATGGCCATGTTTTAATACACTCGTAAGTAAAATTTGAGTATCTTCCCTTGTAAACTGTGGATTTGTATAGAAAAACAGGACAGAAGGACAAATTTTCACTTTTATCTATTAGATATGTTGTATACTGTAAAGATTCAGAATATATGTTAAACGCACAGGGGACTAAGTAAAAACTGGACCAGACACCGTGTGGGGGGTGTCTTGTCTGGGGGGATGCCTGTGATAGCTATCACCAGGGACATGGGGAAGGGGAGATTACAGCCTCCCCGTGTGGTTTGCATCTGTCCGGTTTTTGCTACATGCCCGAACCATACAGGGCGGCTTTATTCTCTCCCTCCTCCTCCTCCCATGATGACAGCTGTCACAGGCAGCCCTCCGGACAGGACACCCCAGACCATAAACTACAAGCATGGCCAGCAACAGAAATCTTTAAGCCTAGTACACTGATATACCTCCTCCCCCCCCCCCCCCCCCCCCCGCCAACCCATTGCACCTTCATACACACGGGATGCGTTTAGCAGACACCACCAGCCACAAGACTGACTACCACCGGAATAATGGAGCTGGAATGCCAACATCCATTATACCAGCTGTGGGCATCCCTAGCGTAGGTATGCGAGCAGTGCTAGCGTAAGGAGTTAGGGTCATGCTGTGGATTATGGGGGATAGGGTAAGGCACTAGCGGGGAGTTGAGATGGCAATACACTTTCGCGATTTTGCATGACTCCAATGCATAGGGCTGAGAAATCAGGCAAATCCATGGGGGGGGGGGGGGGGGATTTTACCATGAAAAATAAAGTGTAGTGAAACACTGCAATCACTGTGCCCCTGCACATAACTGGGGGTTTGCAAGGGACTCGAACCCACACTCACAGAGACACCGGATGACAGGTCTCCCACTCCCCTTATACCGCCACACTGACCAGTACACCCATAATAATAACTTACCACACTGGGTGCTGCAGCTGGAATCACACTCTGCATTCTCTCTGTCTGCGGGGTCACAGGAGTCACGCTAGGATTAAGGGGCCATCTGCAAACTGCTTGCCACTATACAAGTGTAATCACTATCAGCAGTGTTTGATTACTCTTGTAAAATGGCAACAAGCTTGTTGACTATCCCTTCCTCCTTACATGCTGTGCTGAATGGAGAGACCTGACCTGGTCATTGACTAAAGAAAGGGACTATGTAATAACCGGACCCGGGCAAAACCCTGGACCGGACAACAAAATCTGCAGTCCGGAGCTTATAGTGTCCGGTCCAGGGGGGTGTCTTGTCCGAGGGGATGCCTGTGATAGCTTTCACCAGGGACATGGTCCAGTTTTTGCTACATGCCCAGACCATACAGGGAGGCTTTATTCTTCCCCTCCTCCTCTCCCTGGTGACAGTTGTCAGGTAAAGCCCCCCCTGGACAGGACACCCCCAGGACGGCACACCCCCGGACCGGACACTACAAGCTCCGGACTCCGGGGTCTTGGCTGGGTCCGGTTTTTACCCATACCCTGAAGAAAGGAGTCGGAGCTCAGCCACTGCCGCATTCCATTTTAGGAAAAGAAAAAAAAATTCAGAAATAATAGGGGGGGTATGGGCTACTACCCAGTGCCCCTTTGACACTTGGGGCCTGTCACAGGTGTCCCCCTTAACCCCCCCTGTTGCCGGGCCTGACTACAAGCTCTGGAGTGACAGAAATTGATGAATGGAGCCTGTCTGGTCCGGCGTCCCGGGGTACTGACCCATACCCAACGCACAGGTGGGATATTATAAAGCAGGTAAAAAGCTATTGCATTGTTATGTGAGACCACCCTGATATATGTCAGAGAATGGAAGTGATAGTTATACATAACACCACAGTGACTGCTCCAGAAGTAGCCGCATACAGAACACATAACAGTATGCAGGACTTGCCTACCTGACCCTCTCCATGAGGGAGAAAATACTCTGGGGTAGATTTATGATGTGTCGATCAGGAAAGTGGGGCAGATGTATTAAGCCTTAACAAGAGATAAATGCAAGGGTGAAAAAGGGCGAGATGTATCAAACGGAAAATGCGGTAAAACCCCGGTTTTACCGCATTTTTCAATGTATCAAAAATGATACCGCATTGAAGGGTGACGCCACCTTTGGGTGGCGATACCCTATAGAAGCCTATGGGCTTCTTTTTGCCGCCGCCTACGCAAACCCGCTGCCTCGCCGACCCCCCCTCCGGCTTACCTTCCTGAAGGGTCCTCCTGGACCCCGGAAGGTAAAACCCTCCTCCCCCTAGTAAAGCAGCCGGACATCCTTCCGGCTGCAGGGGGGAGGAGTAGGCGCCGGGGACAGCCTGCTTAGCTGTCCCCAGCATGAGGGGAGAACCAGGTGGCAGGGAGGTGACGGAGACCCCCCGCACACCAGAGTACAGGTATCGCGGGGGGGAGTTCCGTCACCGCACCGCGATGCCAGCCGCATATGTTGGTACATATGCGCTGGCATCGCGGCGGGGGGGGGCGCGAAGGGCGGTGATGTATTTTAATACATCTCTCCCACTGGGGCAGATGTATTATCCGTCGTTATGGGGGAGAAGGGTATCAGCGCACGTTATGTTATTAGCACTGTCCCTGCTGTTAGGTCTGGGCTGCGCTGGGGATCTCGCGTGAACAGCGAGATCCCGCGCATGCCCAGTGCGGCCGGCCGGGGGACAGGAGATAGCGCATCAGTATTAACTGATGCGCTATCTCCAGAAAGGGACATCGCCGGAGGGGGGAGTTAACGCTCCCCCGCTTCGGCAGACAAGATGTTAATACATCTTGTCGATGTCCCTTCCTGCTTTGCCTCGCTATTGAAATAGCGTTACAGGCTGTGTTTGAAAAAAGTCAGTAAGGAGCTAATTGGCTGGTTATTTATCTCTCTTTGGCCCGTGAAGGGCTGTTTGGGCTCATTAACATATGCATACGCCCCGCGTTTCATGGGCGTTCCCATGAAAACGCTGGGCGTACGTATGGTAATGCGGTCGTGACGCACGTGCAGGGGGCGGACATATGACATTGCCGGATGTCAGCTGCCCGCCCAGATCCCTGCTTTTGCACGGAGAAATGCCTGTGTGGTCTAAGGTTGCGGGAGCTGCCTGACCACTCGGTCCTGCATTCGATGGTCTGCGACCATCGAATGATGGGGGAGGTTCCCTGAGATGGAGGAGGTGTATTCATGAGAAATACACTTGCGGTCCGTTCGGACAGCTTCTTACCGCATTCGGACGGAGTGAGCGATCCGTACAAAAGGCGGGGTTTAGGACGCACGGTCCTGCCCGCATATTCGGCTCCGTCCGCACAGACCAGAATAAGGCCCTTTATCACACTTGAATTTATCTATTGTTAAGGCTTAATACATCTGCCCCAATACGCGCTATCCCCAGGGGCGGATTTAGGGATGAGGGCACCCCTAGGCACAGCACTAACATTCGCCCCCCCTCCCCCGCCTAATTGTACTATTTTTATTGATTACTTATAAGCCCTCATTTAATAATAGCCAATATAATTATAAAAAAGCCACTAACTGACATGTTCTTTAATTATGAATACATATTTACTAAGTAGGACAGTTTACAGGGGCAGTATCTGCATGTCCTATCCATTTACACTCTATTTAGGATGGAATATAGTACAGTACAGTGGATATTTTGCAGTTATTGGTACATTTTGGGCTGACAGTACTATCACAGGCATCAAAGTGCCGCCCCCAAACATGTGCCGCCCCTAGGCACGTGCCTCACGTGCTTAATGGGAAATTCGGCTCTGGCAGGGGATATCGCTTCCCCTGATCTATGACACCTGCTGGGCAGCGTGGCAGTGCAGGGCAGGAGGCATAGCGCAGCTACGATATTTCGTACTGCGCGCCTGCCTCCTGCCCAATTTATGAACGGTCAGCATAGCTGACCGTTCCGCCGCCTGCAGCTATCGACTTCGACAGATGCAGGCGGCGATGCCTTATGCCCACAGCAGGGACAGCGCTGTCCCTGCTGCTGGCTCTGAGCTGCGCCGGGGATCTCGCGTGAGTAGCAAGATCCTGCGCATGCGCAGTCAGCCGTTCGGGGGGGAAGGAGACAGCGCATCAGTATTAACTGATGCGCTGTCTCCAGGAGGGGACATCGCCAAAGGGGGGAGTTAGCGCTCCCCCGTTTCGGCCAGCAAGATGTTAATACATCTTGTCGGTGTCCCGTTATAGCGGCGCTATACCAGTTCCTGCTTCGCCTTATTAGTGAGGCGAAGCGGAGGAGACAGCGCATCAGTTAATACTGATGCGCCATCTCCTTCCCAACCGGCCGGCTGACTGCGCATGCACAGGATCTCGCTAGTCACGCGAGATCCCCAGCGCAGCCACCCCACTGTACCTGGACTTCCCTGATAATGTATGATTGCCATCACCTGTGGGGAGCCAGGTAATTGGTAAGAAAGGTGTTTCACCACAGGTGATGGCAATCATACATTACCAGGGCAGTCCAGGAATAGAGTATTTTCTCCCTCATGGAGAGAGACAGGTAGACAAGTATGATGCAGGACCCAGCCAAATCCAGAGACAGTCCCATTGTCATACCTCCCAACATGACCCTCTCCAGGAGTTACACAAATGCTCTGCTCCTGCACTTCCCTCCTAATGTATGATTGCCATCACCTGTGTTGAAGCACCTTTCTAATCCATTTGTTCAACACAAACACAGATGAAGGTAATCATGCATTAAGAAGAAAGTCCAGAAACAGAGCATTGTGTCCCTCCAGGAGAGGGTCATGTTGGGAGGTATGCATTGTCTATGGTTACCACCCGTCCGGGATTACTCTGGACAGTCCGGTAATTAGACCGGGTGTCCGGAGTCCGGACGGGTGGCGTTCCCGGACTATTCAATGTCCGGGAACTGGTGGCGGGCATCCCTACAGCCGCCGCGGAGGAGGAGGCAGTGGGCACGGCGGCAGAGGACATGTCATCACCTTGCTGCCGCCAGCGCAGCGATCGCGCCCCCCAAGCCGCCTCCTCTTCTCTTCTGTCCCCCGCTGGCCTGGGCTGCTGCGACTCTCTGCCCCTCCCCTCTCACCTGGGCGCTGGGCAAGCACTGTGACGCGCCTCCTCCTCTCAGTCGTCTCATGGGGTCACCTGACCTCGCGTTGTCCCAGCGGAGTCTGGCAGTGGTTGGGTGCTTCCTGACCATCATCTTGGGGGCGGAGCTGTGCTCCATCTGGCTGCCACTAGTCCGCTGTAATTGTGCATGCTCCTCCTCCTGCCCATGTGCATGGCTGTTGCTGAACCCCCGCTCCGCACTGCAGTGTCTACTTCACTGGGCTCTTTGAGTGCAGGCGGGACCCGAGAAGCGGCAGAGTCGGCTAACTGATCCTGGGGCAGGTAGGCATCTCACCTCGGGTGCTTTCTCTGGTGCCTGTACACTGTGCATGTTGTGCCTGCTTGTATCCACGCATCTGCTCTTTATTTCTGCTGCAAACTTCCCTTCCCTCCCACACTACCTGGCTGTGTCCTAATAATACCCCTGTACCTCTACTGTCACACCTTGAGGCAGTGTTACATATTTATGTTCATACTGATTATAGTAATTGTTTTTTTATAACACTATTATTGTTTATTCATCTGTCACCCTTTGTGTGCCCCCGTCACACTGTGTGTGCCCATGTCACCCTGTGTGTGTCCCTGTCACCCTGTGTATGCAGCTCTGTCACCCCATGTGTGTGTGTGTGTGGGCATCAGGGTGTGTCACATAATGTGTAATGGGCATTAGAATGTGTGTGATGCAATGGGCATCATGTGAGGCGTAACATGTAATGGGCATCAAGGTGTGGGGTGTAATGTGCAATGGGCATTACAGTGTTTGGGATACCGTGTAATGGGCATTATGGTGTTTAATATAATGTGTAATGGGCATTACGGTGTTTGGTATAACGTGTAATGGGCATTATGGTGTTTAGTATAATGTGTAATGGGCATTACAGTGTTTGGTGTAATGGGCATTATGGTGTTTAGTATAACATGTAATGGGCATTATGGCATGTGGTATACTATGTAATGGGTGTGTGATATGTAATCGGCATTACGGTGTCCGTGTTGTCCCTAATTTAGAAAAAATTTGAGTCCTGGCATAACAAGTAATAAGCATAATGTGTAATGGGCATCACGTTATGTGGCATAACATGTAATGGGCATTATGGCATGTGGCACTGTCCATATTATCCTAGCATAACATATAATGGGCATTGCGGTGTATGGTGTAACATGTAATGGGCATCACGGCGTGTGGCATAACATGTAATGGGCAGTACTGCGTGTGATGTAACATGTAACTGGCATTATGGTATGCAAAATCAATTGAAGCAAAGCTTAAAAAAATCTCAACATAAGGCGGGTCAAAGGGGCGGGGCAGTGGGTGTGTCAAGGGGCGGGTCACTGTCCGGGAATCTCTCAACAAAAAGGTGGTAACCCTAGCATTGTCACGTGTCTCTATCCCTTTAAACTGGGACATGCATAATAAAGTAATTACATACTAAGTTCTCTTGCTGATTAAAATGCAGACTTGCAGTCAGCCTGTCACATAACTAGCATAATGCATGACCGTCTCGTTTTAAAAAGATAACTTTATATAGATCATTCATTGTTGACAAACAATACCAAACCAGATACACACACTCGCAACAACCAATGGAAAGGTAGATAACAATGTCCAATCAGTGTGTAATGAGAATCAATAAACCAATAGGGATGCCGCTTGCTTGGAGCATATGGGCAGCGTGATGTTAAGGGCAGGACAAGGTGTGTGATAGGTGTGTGTGTGACTGGCAGCCCTTCCCTCCGTGGTGATGGCAGCGCAGCAGCAGCGCCCCCGGGCAGGCAGCCGCCGCAGCAGCAGCAAGAGGAGGGGGACACAACAAAGGCGGCAGCAGCAGCACTAGTACAGTAACAATAGCAGCAGCGCCCAGTGAGTTACTTTCCGGCATCCAGCAGGGAGGGTGCACAGACATACACAAAGATACCCTATACCCACATAAAGACTGCTGCACTGCTGCCCCGTCTCTATGTATAGATGGTAAATGTCAGTGTGTCTAGATGGAGCAGTGTCTGCATCATTCTTTCCTCTTTTAGTTCTAGATGGACCTGTACTATGTGGCAGCTGACCTGTACAGATGAGTGTCACTCAGCTACTACAGTATGTTAGTATACTAAGGATGACTACAGGGCTAAAGCAGGTATGATAATAATGCATGGTAACCCTACACCAAGCTGTCTGTATAAGTAATCAAGGAGCATGAAAGGTGACTGTCACTTACGTACCATGTCTGTTATCCTATATATGTGTGTGTGTGGCAGCAGCCAGTGAGTGTACGCACTGTTATATCTAGAATACTTTACGTCTGCTTTTGTTTTGTCTACTTTGTATGATGATGGCTATAATCACTACTAGTTTGTGGGAAAAATAGGTCCAGGAACTCCAGGTTTGGGGGTGCAATCAATTAAATAATAATAAAAATATATAGATTTGGCTATAATGCATTTATCCACCACCAATACATGTTGATTTGTACAGTAATATTAATAACAAACATATAAAGCTACTTATAACATTGACGAATATATGCAGAAGTGCTGGAAGCTGATCCGAGATGGAGAAACCGTACCTTAGATAGAAAGGGCTCTCTACGTGGTCACACGCCTATCCGATTTCCTTTCACTATGTGTCCTATTTAGTCCGCATCCGCTCGGTCTGAAATGGCTGAATTGAGGTCATCTTAATTCTATCTAAGTATACATTTGATTTACATCTGTGTATTAGAATTAAACTTACAGTACATATTGGATCGCTAAAAAGATCAGAAAGAACATATTTGTAGTGGAAATGTGTGCACTGGGAAGATAAGACCAATAAAGGATTTATCTACCCACACAGTAATGTTTTAAACCTCCTCTTCCAACTAACTGAACTGAGATCTCATGCCAGGGAGCCCAGCAATTGGATGGGCCTACACGCACAGCGAGTGTGCAGAATGATGCTAGATTGCTCAGCACACACACATACTGCGCTGTGTGCTGGGTGAGCTGTCGGCACCAGCAGGGCCGGCGCCACCACTAGGCAAATCTAGGCATTTGCCTAGGGCGCCGGCCACTGGAGGGCGGCATTTCGCCCCCCGTGCCGCGGGGGTACCTGTCCTGCGGCTGTGTATATAAAGCTTGCGGCGGCAGCGGGGGGGTCCCTGCAGTCAAGAAATAACGAGCGCTATCCGCCTGGCTACGCGGAAGCGCTTCTGTTGTGGAAACACTGACCGCACGCTGATTGGCTGAGATTCAGCCAATCAGCGTGCGCCGTGCGGCCAGTGTTTTCACAACAGAAGCGCTTCCGCGTAGCCAGGCGGATAGCGCTCGTTATTTCTTGACTGCAGGGACCCCCCCCGCTGCCGCCGCCACCGCAAGCTTTATATACACAGCCGCAGGACAGGTACACACCACCCCCCCCCCCCCCCCCCGGCACCGGGGCGCCCCCACCCCGACTCGCCTGGGGCGGCCCTGGGTGCCAGTGTTCTCCGATGAGAGAACACTGGTGATATGGTCCCTGCTCATTCTTACTCCACACACATCGATATCGCTATGGCCCCTACAGACAGAGCGATGTAGGGTCATTTTCTATGCAATCTAGCTAAAAATCGCTATGTGTGTAGGCCCCATTAGGATATACATATCCATTAAAATGTAAGTTCTCACGAACAGGGCCTTCTCCCCTCATGTGCTTTTTCTTCTATTAATTAAACCACCTTTTGATGGCACCAAATCCTGTGGTTTTCTGCCACCCTGATTCTTATTTCCGTGTCCTCTGTTGATGCAGCTATGTGTATGTACCCTGTACTTGTTCTCTATTGTTTTTAACTCGAAGTTACTGTTTTGTTTATTCAATTATGTACTCTGTAACTTTGCGCTGCGGATCCCTTGTGGCACCATATAAATAAAGGATGACCACAATAATAATAATATAGGGTTTTGGCAATAGGATGGAGCGATAAAGCAAACTATGCCATGTCAGAAAGTGTCATATTGCATATGACTTCTTAATCCTGTCAAAATACTGTAGAGAGCTGTTTAGCCGGGTGAGGGTCATATGGTTGACCATAAATTGGTGGTCGACACCACTAGGCCGACAGGTCATTAGGTCGACATGGGGTTTCACACTGTTTTTTTACCCGAATGTCGACATGGACACAGGAGAACGTGCACTGCGTCCCCTCACATGGTACTTTGCTTCCACTGTAATCTGCAGTATACAGTAGCTCATTAGCCATCGTGTAAATGGGTCATGGGGAATTCAGTTGTTGTATGCGTGCCTGTTAAGGCAATTCATTTGTTGCTCTGACTGGGCACTAGTGCCACAGGTACCTGCGTTTTTCCACCTTACGTAATCTCTACAGGGAAAGAAAGAGAGCGAGGGTGTCTGAGAAAGGGGAGAGAGGGAATTAGGGAGGTGTGAGTATTAAGCCCTGTACACAAGGTGGAATTCATTTTCTATTTGGTCCGGATTTGATTACAGCGCAGTGTACACATTGAACTTTGACTATATAGTACAGATCTGTACTTCATAGTTTTACCTGCACAGTTTATTTTTCTATTTGATTTCAATTGAATGTAGCTGAAAAATGTTTGATTCCGATTTGATTTTTGACTATATAGTCAGAATCGCACCGCCTGTATGGGGCATCGGTACAGTGTCAAGGTAGGAGGGAGAAAGAAAGAGATGGGAGCAAGAGAGAGAATGTCAGTGGGAGAGGGTGTGTCATTATGAGAGGCAGTGGGGGGAAATTTGTTAAGATGTGAATTCTACTTCACAGATGTTGCTATGGGCAACCAATCAGAATGTACTTCGGTACTTATATGTTAGTTGGGCACCCAATATAGTTAGTACGCTCATACCCCCCACTATCCATGTTGGCATGGAGTTGATTTTATATAGTGTGGCTAGCCACCGAGCCCGAAGCGTGGCGAGCAGACGCGGAAAACTAAGCAAATAGCTTAGTGGGCGCCCAACTAACATATAAGTACCTGTACTTCTTATTTATTTAGCACCTTCTAGAAATTAGTAGACAGGATCTTATTGGTTGCCCATAGCAATATCACATGTGAAGTAGAATTCACATCTTAGTAAATTTCCCCCCAGTGTCAGGAAGAAAACAGAGAGTGAAATAGACAGTCAGGGAGAGATGGAGGGGAACACAGTACATCCTCCATCCCAGAAAGTAAAACTATTGCCGGCGAGCGACACCGAAGTGCATATTTAAAATAAAATAAAAAGGTCAAAGGGTGCAGGGGATAGCCTGCTAGGCTTCCGGGCCCTCCAAGCTATGGGGCCCCATTGCAGTTGCATCCCCTGCACCCTCCATTGTTACACTATTGTTGTAGGGTAAAAATCTATTTAACAATAGTTCTAGTTCAGAACCATCTCTGGGAGGCAGATAATGTATTACTCATGTGAGTCTCGCCACAAATATTTGCTTTTTAGAGGAAAGTTTTGTGTTTTTGTTTTTTTTAACTGGAGCTTCGTTACAGCAATGTGTTTTATGCATTCGGGGGCTAATACAGACAATTGTTTACATAATGTATTTTGCGCTGTGCTTGGTCACTCAGTGAATAGTCATATGGGTAATTGCAAGGTTGGTTGTAAGCTCATTCAGACCTACAGAAATATGAATGTACTCCTGTTAGGAGGCTACTAGTCCAAGCTCTGTTTTCTAATATTTTCTAATATCACATGCACCAACAAAGATTATGCATACAGATGTAGCGGCCCTCATTCAGGCAGGGGCTGGCGATCGTTTTGCCAGCCGCCAGCTCCAGCCATGGGGTGCACACAAGACGCCCGCGCCCCATGGCAACGGAGCTCCCCCAGGTCCCTGCCGCCTCATTCTGATGCTTCCCCGCCCCCCCCCCCCCTCGCCCAGCTGCCAAGAGACTGGGACGCACGTGTGTCCCAGTTTAATGGAGTCGCTGTCCGCCGGTGCTCGCCAGAGGGGGTGTTCTGGCGGGCGCCGGGCATGGACAAGGGACGCTCCATCTGTATCTAATTCTGGGTACACACACATACAAATTTCTGTCCAATCTTTCTGGTGGGAACAAAATCTAGTGATTTATAGGATTACTACTACATACAGCTGAGATGGAAGCAAGGAAGATGTCTGCATTCAGGTTGTCATTGGTAGACATGCATGAATACCGGAAGAGATGCAGGTATAAATGCTGAGCTGAGTAAGGGCCTGAACGCAGGAAGTGAGCATGGCAGGGATGGCCAGGACATTAGATGGTAGGTAGGTAATGCGGCCTCAATATTAGGTTCTGCAGGAGCGTACACTATGATGAACAGGTGGGTATCAGTGCCTGTTTGAAGCTTCGAAGGTCAGGGAGAGTCCAATAAAGTGAGGGAGCTCATTCCAGTGAAGTGGGAAATCGCAGGCAAAATCTTATGACAATCATACTTTTTCTTGCAAATGCTGAAAAATTGATAAAATAAACTAGTTTTGATAAATTTGTAAAATCATTCATATATATTCTTACTTTTTACTTAAATGTATTTCTTTCTTTGTTAAACCCAAAAACATTTTTGTGTTCTCTCTTTTTTTATAAAGTTTTGTGTATTATTATTATTTAAATAAATGAATGTTTGTTTTTCCCCATACAGAATGCTGAAGTGTATAACTGGGCATGAATGCATACCATGGCACCAGCAGCAGCTCTGGATCAGGATATTCCATTGTTTTCCATTTCTATATTCTGGGCCAAGTCCTTAATTGGCTTGCTCTCATTCGTGTGCTTTGCAAATAGCTATAATGGCAACTTTGTATTTGATGACTCTGAAGCGATCATTAATAATAAGGTATGTGCTAATATTTGTTATATTGTATGAAACATATTGTCTTTGATTTTGCACGTGGGTAAAATATATACCTTTATGCCAGTGGTTCCCAAACTTTTTTGAATCACAGCACCCTAGAGCATCAAAATATTTTCAAGGCACCCCTAGGCCAAATGCTTATCGAGAAATTCAGAAAAAAAATATTAAATTAAGTGCATTGTGTTTATGTCAGTTATCTGGTGAGGGAGAGGATATGCTTCTGTTTGTGCACATATATTATTATTGGCAGCCACAAGCACTGGTTTTGCCTGGTACATTGACCATAAATAATATGAATTGTTCTTGGTCCACCAACCCAAGGCACCCCTGCAAGTGTCCTGAGGCACCCCAGGGTTCCTAGGCACACAGTTTGGGAACCACTGCCTTATGCTAAAAGTATACCTTTATAAATATGACATTTGTACTGATGGGCATTAGCAGTATGTGCGGGAACTCTCTAAAGTGCTGGTTCAGGAATTGCGGATGGATTTGCTACGGGATAGCGATATTTTGACAATTCAATTGCAAATTTACACAGGGCGGGTTTTCTTTCTGTCTGGCTGGCGGTTGCCTACTACCAGTAATCTGTAACTAGGGTGGCCAATCACAGGATCCTAGGATTTGGGCCCAAAATGGCCAGGATTTCATTCCCTGGATTGGAGCTCCCATTTTTGGGATTAGACCGTGCACACGCAATCTAATGCCGGGCAGTGTCTGTGCACTCGCTGAGACGCTATGCGGCTCTGCACCGCGTGATCACAGGTCACGCTACGCAGGCCGCATATCCGCTCAGACGTTCTGCCCCCAGACACACTGCCCGTATTGCTGACCCAGCTCTCAGCTGTTTCGCCCATATTACTGTCCAGGCCTGGCTCACCGCTGCCCGCCCGCCCGCCTGGCTAAGCACCGCACCCACCTGTCATCCTTTTTTTTTTTTTTATTAGGAAAGGCAATTCAGGGATTCTGGATTTTTCCATCCTGAATTCCGGGATTGAAAAATTGCTTCAGGATTGGTTTCCCTGTCTGTACCTCAGCAATCAGGTCCTAGTTTTTCCATGTTGGTTTGCACCATCCT
Source organism: Crinia signifera (assembly GCF_055691185.1). Lineage (NCBI taxonomy): Eukaryota > Metazoa > Chordata > Amphibia > Anura > Myobatrachidae > Crinia > Crinia signifera. The sequence goes on from NC_139218.1 coordinate 271,075,049, forward strand.
CATATAGTGTAAACTCCTTTTACCCTATAGAAACATGGGTGCATATGTAATACAGTCTCGGTTAGGTTGTGATACAGGATGCCAAGCGATCTTATGTTTATTTAAAGCAGTGATCATTTACGAGAAATGTCTGTTTTGTACAGGAGGAAAGCCTACAGCTATGACCAGTGAGTGTCCATGGTAACCCCTGTTCACTGCCAAATGCACCTACATTGAGCACGGGAGTGTCATAACTGGACTGTGAAACAATGGAAAAATTGTACTGGTCTGATGAATCGCATTATCTTTTCCATCATGAGAATGGACAGGTGCATTTTATTTAATGAAAAGGTGCACTATGGGAAGAAGGCAAACAAAGGGACATAGGACCTTATTCTGGTCCACATGCAATGCTGCGAATTGCGTGTGGATTAAACCGTGCTCGCATAGCCGCTCGCCCCCCACTCTTTGGTGTCTCAGCTTTGCGTGTTCCCTGTACGGTGATGTCAGCTGCCCTCCCCTGGCAGCCGCGTCACTGCCTTAGTTCCATGGGAACTCCCAGTATTTCATGGGAACACCCATGAAATGCTGGGCGTTCCCATGGGTGCGTCCCCATGCCCACAATGGTAGGTGTGAATGGGATGGAAAACTAGCAGTTTGCTGTGCCCGTTTGCAACCAGCACATGCGCAGAAGGGAAACATCACTCCCCCATGCGAGCACTCGGGGATCGAACAAACCAAACTAAGGCCCACAGTGTGATGCTCTGGGCAAAGTTTTTCTTGGGTCCTGGCATTCATGTGGCTGTTCCAGTATTCCCTGATGGCAGTGGCGTCTTTGACAAAGTTCAAGGTGTTCACTTGTCCACCATACTGATCAAACATAGGCGAGATGTGCTGGTAATCCATGTACGAGGATTGAGATGATTGCTCACATCTTGGTGTCAGGTTCCTCACGGAGCATTCAGAGGTCTTGTGGAGTCCATATCTTGTTGGGTTTTGTTGGCACGATTTTTGCTGGGTTTTGCCTACACAATATTATGCAGTTTTAATGTTATGACTGATCAGTGTACTATATATATACATGCTAGATAATGCATTTTTTGTTTTATTTATAGGACCTGCGAGAAGAGACCTCAGTTGGTGATCTTTGGATGCATGATTTCTGGGGTACTAAACTCAGTAGCAATGCTAGCCATAAATCCTACAGACCTCTCACAGTCCTAACATTCAGGTAAGATAAGTATTTTTTTTATTTTTTATTTGGCTCTGACAGGGAATGAACATTGTATTGCTTATTTAGGTTTAATCTGTAAAAATGTCAAACTATGGCTATGCTGAATGTATGTGTTCCAGTTGATTTTAAGGTCCAAGATTTATGCCCGTTTTGCTATTTATAGTAGCCATGTACTCTATATCTCACGAGTTTCTGGTTTAAAACCGCTGATGTTGGCACAAGGGAACTCTGCACTCTTTTGTAAATCGTCCCTCATGAATTGAGGTGGGCCAGCCTCAGACTCCCTTTATAATGGCCCTCCTTTAATTTGCCTGTCTCGGAACCCCCTTCCTAAAGTCTTAATTACCTTCACCAATCACTAAGGGGTCCAGTAATTCCACAGGCTCAACACTCCAGTCACCACTCCTCTCTCTGCCTAGCAAAGTCACTGCTTCTCAATAGCTTCACTGCTGAGATTACAGTAGCTCCAGTCTCCTCCTAGAGGCTTTCTTCAATTGCATTCCCAGTTTTGTTATATGCTGATGCATGCCTGGCATGCAAAGTGGCTGTATTCAACTGCTTACTGCAGGGTACAATCTCCAGATAATAGAATATCATTATGGGTTAATATAATGACATTTGTGCTCTATTTAAAAAAACAATTATATATATATATATATTTATATTGTGTTTGTATTCTGTAGTTGTGCACAATTTTGTTTTGTGTTTATTTATTTTTTTGTTGCTGTTTTAATTATTATTATTTTTTTTTTTTTACCCTCTTATATTACAGGATCAGTTATAGCCTTGCTGGTGGTTTGCACCCAATTGGATTTCATGTAGTCAACATAATCATTCATTGTGTAGTGTCAGTCCTGATGTTTGATGTCTTTTTATTACTTTTTGGTAATGGAACATGCGACAAAGGAAAAAAACGAATACATGCTCCCAAGGCGGCATTGTTAAGTGCCTTGTTGTTTGCAGTGCATCCAGTACATACAGAATGTGTAAGTATATTTTCTGTTTCTTTTGGCATTTTGGATCTTCCTTTTTACTTTTTTTTGCTTTCTCTTATTAAGTTGCTTCATTACCATGTCAGTGTTGTGTCTTCTTATTGCGAACAATGGGCATTTGGTTGTATTACTAGTCACTGATCATGTAGTATGTAAATCGGGTAATCTGAACAGGATGAAAAAGAGAAATGTCATAATCTAGTCTATAGCACAATATGATCCTTACGGCAGCAGGCCCAGTATCTAATTGAGTATACAAAAAAAGTGGTTGAGTTTGCTCAGCCCCATCCTCCTGTCCAAGCAGTCCTATTCTTTTGGTATTTACCAACATCGCCACAATAATGGATTGTTCACAGCTCTTGTTTCTTGTACTGCAATATCTCAAACGAACAGTGAGTCCTAGTTGTCTTCAAACGAACAGTGAGTCCTAGTTGTCTTTAAACACTGTTATTACAAAACCATGGAAAACTTTAATGTAACATGTGATTATTGTTATTACTTTTACATGTTAACAAACATGCCCTATATCTGAAGGTGTAGAAAGGTTTTAGTTTTTTTACTCCCCAAAATCGGTGGCCAAACATAGGCCCTTATTCTGGTTGGTGCGGATATGTCCGCGTGCGTTCGTTCCGCCGATGTTTTGTGTTTGCGCATGTGCAGAGGCATATCTGCGCATGTGCGAAAAGGACATACGTCCAAATTCCGCATGAATTGTTTACACTACGAACAGGGGGAGTAGAGGGGCGTGAAGGGCTGTTTGGCCTCATTAACATATGCATACGCCCCGCGTTTCATGGGCGTTCCCATGAAAACACTGGGCGTACCTATGGAAATGCGGCCGTGACGCACATGTAGGGGGCGGACATATGACATTGCCGGATGTCAGCTGCCCGCCCAGATCCCTGCTTTTGCACGGAGAAATGCCCGAGTGGTCTGAGCTCGCGGGAGCTGCCTGACCACTCGGTCCTGCATTCGATGGTCTGCGACCATCTAATGATGGGGGAGGTTCCCAGAGATGGAGGAGGTGTATACATGAGAAATCCACTCGTGCTCCGTGCGGTCAGCGGCTTACCGCATTCGGACGGAGTGAGCGATCCGTACGGAAGGCGGGGTTTAGGACACACGGTCCTGGCCGCATATTCGGCTCCGGCTGCACAGACCAGAATAAGGGCCATAGTCTAATTATTTGTTGGCTATTCTACTTCATATATCTACTTCAATATCTTTCTTTTATTGGCCTTTGTAATATATGGACATGGTTCTGATGCCTCTCTGTCCATTTTGATTGAAGAGCTGCGCCAAGGAGAGCCCAAGTATAGTAGTATTTAATTCATAGCATGGGGATTTTCAAAACTTTTTTTACAAGTAGAGAGTCAATTATAATTGTGTTCCAAAAAAATACATGCAGAGCAAACAAGAACTCCATGACATCATATGTCGTGATATTATGGTTGCCATAGTCCAAACAATCTGTAAATCAGTGATGGCAGCTACAAAATAGTGAGGTTGTCGGCATTGACTAAACTCATACTTTAGGTTGAGTGGTCTTGTGAAGGGGTTGTGGATAACCGACCCATCTTGACTTGGACCTCAGTTGTCTGCCCTATGCCCCAAGGAAATGCCACATGATCTGAAGGTGGGAGCCTACTGCTTGGAAGATTGTAATCCATTTAGCTCTGACTGGCATGATTGCTCAAGATACGTCCGATGCCCAATGTTCAAAAGCAGAGCCTGTAGCTTGCACTGTAATTTCGAGACTGTTAAGTACACTGACATTACGGTACACTTTCAGAATCAATTTTGTATCGGTACAATGGAAGTTTCTTTTTTTATTTCTAGGTTGCAGGAGTTGTTGGCAGGGCTGATTTGCTTTGTGCATTTTTTGTTGTTTTATCATTTCTTGGATACAGCAAAGCACTACCAGGAAGTAAGTTATCCTTTATGTATTTCTAAATTTCAAGGGAGGTGGGGGGTATGGACCTCACTCGACTACTCTCCATGGGGGTGATGCTAAAATGAGATGTCAAAAGCTTGTGCTGCATAATAAGGTCAGGCTGGGTGCACTGTCTACAGGATAAGTGTAACTGGATGGGTTCAAGGCACTGGCTACAGAATTAATGTCATTTGGGTGGGGGAGTGGGGCTGAGGTTACAGGATGAATGTGTATGATATTGTCATTTTAAATGTATAATTTGCTGGTTTGTCACCATTATTGCCATTACATTCAGTGATATGCGAAAATGATGGTTTCTGCGGAACCTTCGTATAAAAAACCATTACTAAGGATTCTATATGACAACGCTGGGTAACGTTAATGACCAACCCTAGTGACATCACTGCTTAAAATAATATTATATACATTTGATGGCTATATGGCAATATTCTGAAGGATGACCTGATATTACATGATTGGATGTATGGATAACTGGATAATATCTGAATTGTTCCCAAAAAAATTTGGCCAATATATAACGTTTTGGAAATGAAATGCTGTTGTTTTGATCTATAGCCATTATATTCGGGGCCTGGGTGGTTGTTATCATAAGCCATTCTCTCTTCACTATACTGCAGCAATAATTATATCTTAGGTGTTTTCTCCGGATTTTCACATATGAACTTGTAAGTTTACAGTATGTATTAACAGATTCTTACACAGTGCAGCAAGTTCCGTTGTGCTTTGCATTCGGAAATAGGGATAAAAAAAATGGGGTAATTACAGACAGTCACAATGGTGGGAAGGCCCTGTTAGCATGATTACAACATTGTTATGTTTGTCTGTTTTTTCTTGATTATGGTCTTGTGATTCCTTGGACATCTGAGCTCAATACGATCTATCATTTGTGCTTACTGATGGGTTGTGTGTGTGTGTGTGTGTGTGTGTGTATATATCTCCGTTCAGACTTGATCGCACGGCTGCAAATTTGTGTGCGGCCCATAGTACGCATGCACAGACTGTCATGTGGTGAAATCCTGCTACTTTTTCTGTTTGCTGGCTGTTCGCAAGGTTATAGTAGGCGTCTGTGGGTGGAATCTGTGCGTTTACTAGGAGTGCTAAGAAAAATGCAGGCATGCCAGAGAAAATGCTGGGAGTGTCAGGAAAATTGCTAGGCGTGCCTGAGCATTTTAGTGGAGGATCTGTGACTCCAGCTTCAGGCCGGATATGCCATTTTCCATCACACCACCAAGTCGCTTGCTGTGCCTGCGATGACTTGTGCCCATTTTAAAAATCATTAGATGCTGAGCCTGTTTAAAATGGGGGTGCTTGTTTAGTTTCACGGCGGCAGCACGAGACGCTCTAGCTTGAATATTGGCAGCTTGCCAGACTGCCTTAAGCTACGCTAGTAGCGTAGTGACTGTTTGAATTCTGGCAGCTTGCCAGCTGCCTAGCCGCCTTTCATTATTAGGCTACTTGTTTAGTTTCAGCTCGGCATCGCGTGCTGCCTTACGCTGACTTCTACGTGGCAGGCCAGCGCTGCTACCCCTAACCTCCTTTCAAGTGAGCGCCTCTCACACAGCGCTTGTGCCCGCATGATATCCTCTCCTGTGGAGAGGGGATCATGATGGCGCCGGCACTCCCGACCGCCGCAATGCCGGCACTTGGTCCCTCTATGGGTGTCCATGAGAATAAATAGTGTGCCGAGCATAGCAAGGCTCCGGGCCCATTGCGTGGCAAGCGCAGCCCCCTCACCAAGCCCCTTATTCCTGGTTCTTTCCAGAACCGACCCTTTAATCTATCTGGGCAGAATTCTGGGACAACTGGCACCAGGTTACTTGAGGGACCCTTTCACACCAAGCCGTGACCTGGGTTAACCTGGCATTAACCAGGGTTGACTCGGCTGTGTGAAAGTGGTATTCGTTACCAGGCATGAGGCTTCAGTTGCTTTTTAATGTCTGTTTGTGATCCTGACTTAGTTGTTCAATATGTAGATTGACGTTCTGAAACTTGAAATCACACAGCGCTAAAGTTTTAGCATAAGGCTTATGTGCTGACATTTTACATCTCAAGCCTTTTACAGTAACACTTTATACTTCATCAGCTGCCCTTGAGGTTTATTACACACGTTTTAAGTGCACAGTAGCTAACTTTTTAATGCAAAAAGTGTATCCTCCTGACCTTCTTTGAAATGTAATAGAGCAATCCATGCTGTTAGAGGAGAACAGAAAGATTCATGACCAATCTGATAAAAGCACTAATATATCCTTAAATATATGCTGCTAAATTCTGTAGCGGAAGCCTGATGTGACAATCTGTCTGTTTACTGATGAACAACATCGTTCCTGCAAAACGTTCTGTGCAGCTCATTTTGTTATTCCCATGGTGGCAAAATGTAGAATTTTGGCAAGTTATGTATATTAAAATAAACTTTTACAGACTAGATTTTCTCTTTGATTAATGCCATTTTTTTATAGTGACAAGGTAAGACCCTTCTTCCTCAAGCCCCCACACACTATGCTGAAGTAAATATCCCAGCATTCCCCCTCTGCAGTTTTGCTATTTAGCCATGCTAAAACAGTTGCAGGGCATGATGGGCTGTGTAGTTCCAACAGCTGGAGTGCCGAAGGTTCCCATCTCTGCACCATACGATAAAGTTAGACTATCTGCACATTAATGATCTCGTTAATGTTATTATCGTGGAAATATCGATCAGTGTGTATGAGCGATAATAATGTGCGCTCCCGTGGCTCATTATCGACACCCTTTCAAGGGGGATCCATGCTGGCGTCTGACAGGAGCCTGCAGTGGTGTCCTTGCTGCGCGGCGCTGTGTATAAAGCTGGCGGCGGGGTCCCTGCAGTGAATAAGAAATAACTAGCGCTATTCGCCGAGCTATGCGGCAGCGCAGGAAACTGCTGGTGGGTTTGAAAACACTGGCCGCACGCTGATTGGCTGAATCCTCAGCCAATCAGCGTGCGGCCAGTGTTTTCAAAACAGAAGCGCTTCCCGCGACGGCGCAACAGGTACCCCCGCCCCCCGGCACCGGGGTGCCCCCACCCCGACTCGGCTAGGGCGCTCCGGTGCCTTGTGCCGACCCTGGGTAAAGCAAGCTCTTTATCTTTGACATTTGAAATTGTTCAGTGTGTATGCACTATATTGTGTATTCTGTAGCTTCGGGGGTTCAAGGGAAATTGTTAACTGCCTTTATTGCATAGAGGGCCTGATTCAGACCTGATCACTGCTGTGCAAAATTGCAGAGTTCTGCGATCAGAAAGCCCTCACCCCAACAGAGTAAAACCCTGCACTTGCAAGTCTGAGAGTGGCTTGAAAATCGATTGCTGTTATGAAAATCGATTGGCAACAATCAAATGATTTATCCCGTCTGTGCAAGTGTGTGTAACTATGGGCCTTATTCTATATCACTCTTTCTGAGAAAATCCTTCTTAGATGGACAAAACCATGTGCACTGCAGGGGGGCAGATGTTACTTGTGCAGAGATAATTAGATTTGGGTGGGGTTTTACTTAAAAGTGAGATCTATATTGCAGTGTAAAAATAAAGCAGTCAGTATTTAACCTGCACAGAAACAAAATAACTCACCCAAATCTAATTCTCTCTGCACATTTTACATCTGCCCCCCCCCCCCTGCAGTACACATGGTTTTGTCCATCTAAGAAGGATTTTGTCAGAAAGAGGAAACTAGAATAAGGCCCCATGACCCTTCCACATCTCTGCCCAATCCCAGAAAACTGTCGGTTAACACCCACAAAAGGTGGCTTCCTGTCAATCAAACTGGGGCTGGATTGGCAATGAAGATCACAGATTTTTGTCATTGTTTATTGTTATGGTGGTATCACCCTGCCGCATGCGCGGTATCACCCTGCTGCATGCGCAGTCTTTCGATAATTGTTCAGCTTGCGCAGTTGGACCCGTGGAACCTCAGTGTGTACGAGGCTTTAGAAATGACATTTTATTGGGACCATAGACTGGGATGTTGCAATTGTATACCTTCCAAATGTAATTGTAATTGATTTAATCTGCACTTATTATATACTGATATGTTGGCTGAGACTCATGCGCTCTGTGAGATTCTAAATTGTGGGCTTGTTGTCAATTAGCTCAACATTTGTAAATATATAATTTGTCCAGTGCTCACCAGAGGCTATGGGTCTGATTCTGAGGTAAATATTTACAAATAAGTAATTGTGCAACTGGACAAACCATGTTTTAATTTTTTTTGCATGAATGGAAAATACTGTCTGCAATCAAATGAGCCCTACAAATACTGGGGAGATTTTTAATAGCAATTTTGTATTTCAGTTTGGACACGCCCCTGTCTCATCTAAATCTCTCTGCACATTTGAAATCTGCCCCAACTGCAGTGCAGCATGGTTTTGCCCAGGTGCACAGTTACTTGCTATTTTGCTTTACTCCCACATAATCCCATTGCATGTCATTTATATTTTGTGTCCCTAAGTAGATGAGCGTTTGCGCTATTTCTCATCTGTTTCAGGACATATACAAGATAAGGCATATGGTCATTTGGTCTACAGCATGATGGTCGACAGGCATTGGGTTGACACCATTAGGTCGACATAGATATAGGTCGACATGGCTTTAGGTCAACATGGGGTTTTTCACTGTGCCGACAGGCGGTATTTCATACCCTACCATCCACTAGGGCGTGGTGTGAGAATAAAATAGTGTGCCGAGCGCAGCGAGGGGATGCAGTGCACTTCAAACTATGTCCATGCCCACTGTGTCAACATTGGGGTCAAAACAGTGAAAAACCCCATGTCGACCTAATGACCTGTTGACCTTGACCCATGTTGACCTTATCTCCATGTCGACCTAATGCTTGTCGAACAACATGCTGTAGACCAAACGATCCCAACCCCAAGATAATCTCAAAGCCCTGTTGAGCATCACACGAATTATATTTATTATCTCTACCTCAGACTCCTAGTCACTACAGATATACAAATTGAAACCCCTTATTTTAGAACATGGAATCTCCACCTTATGGTCGGTCCTCTTTAATGTCTTTTTTCGGTACTTATGTAATATCTGGGCTCCCGTTTTTCTTATGAGACCGCATCCCCTCACGGGGCTCGCTGCGCTCGCCACGCTTCGGGCACAGTGGCTCGCTGCGCTCGCCACACTATATAAAATCAACTCCATGCGTAGTTGGATAGTAGGGGTATGAAAAAATGGGGTGCATTTAACATGGGAGCCCAGATAATACATAAGTACCCTTTTTTCTTTTCAATGTAAATTGCAAAATGAGTAATTTGAAGGTTATGTAGTTGTACTGTAAGACCGGGTACACCTACAGATTTTGGGCAGTATTCAATGAGGATAATTCGCCCTGTTTCACTGCGAATTTGTGCTATTTTCGCGTTGGAAGGTGATTTTTTTGGGGGGGGGGTCAGAAAGCGAATCACCCTATTCAACGTGCACTTCTCGCCGTCTTTCTAAGTGATTTTCGCCGTGTAGCAAATCGCCATCTTTTCATGGAGAAGTGGAAAGTGAACTTTTAAAATAAAGAAGTTGTTGTTGTTGTTGTTTTACATTTGGTATAAAAAAATCAGGAATTTTATTCTGTGAAGGGGCATGCTATTTTTATTCATGTGCTTATTGCACATGAATATATATTTAATTTTAAAAAACATATATTTTTTTTACACATAGCAGCCAGCAGGGGGCCGGGAGCAGAGAGCCGCTCATTACATATTCATATATTCACTGCTCCCGATCATTACATATGCACGATCGGGAGCAGTGCATATTTGGTCCCCTGCTGGCTCTCCCGGGGGGGGCAGCTTGTGCTGTCTGGCTCCTGATGTCACATGACATTGACCCATAACTCCACGCACTTATCCCAGAATTTGTGGCTTAATGTCTGTTAGCCACATTAGGAAAATGCCTTGGATATGCAGCACCCAGGTACTGAGATGTGTTTGCAGTCCAATAACACAAGTCTCCCTTGTTTACCAACAGGTCTTCTTAGATCACAAACACACCGTGACAGAGAGGCAAGCGTAGAGTCTACCCTTTTTTTTAGCAGACACAACCCTACACCATGTAAAAGTACAACTCCATTTCATTATATTAACAGGTTTCCAACTATAACCAAGCTAAAAGTATTATAAAGCAAGTGACAAGCAGGTGCACACATGACAGGTAGGTAATGTGGTTGCCGGCTTTGTTACACTGTTACTATAAACAACCACTGCCTTCACTATACAACCTCAATAACATTTCATAACCAACAGATCAATAACCTATTTCCAACAGCAATAAGTCAGCTTGAAAATGGCCACTATAACACTGTATAGACATACAATTCAATATATAGGAATGTAATGTTACCAATGGAGAAGAGAGGGAACATAAGGGGACCTATTCCCGGTGTCAACTTTTATGAAGGGGTGCACCAACAAAAGGAGTACTTTCTCCTATTTTAATTAAGGCCAGGACCTTGAGTAAAGGGGAACCCACCCCCTATTTCAACTCCAACCCAGACCAAAACTCCAATGGGACCTATTCCTAATAAAAATAACTGAAAAGGGTCCGTCTAGCAGAGCTGGCAATGAAGGTTAATGGAGCAGGGCACTGTACTAAGGGAATAATAGCAGAGTGTTTGGCAGCCGGAGGGATGCACAGCAAAGTTTTGGCAGCCGAGGGGTTACGATGCAGAGTTTGATAGCGAAAGGGTTAACAGACTCTCACCACCTGCTGCGGTGCTTCTGCCACCTCCGACCGACCTCTGCTATCGGTGCCACCCGAAATGGAAAGCACTGTGCCGGGGATGCACTTGGCGTGACCGACAGCCGTCAGGATTCCACCACGCCAGCATGCAGGTCCTTCAACATCCTCCCCGGATGTTCCTGGCTTACGCCCCGCTGTGATGTCCATCAGTGCGGACATACTCTAACTTGGATACTTTAACTCCCTGGGTTTTGCTTTAAAAAAAATTATATGGGGGTATTGTGTGTATGTTCTTCTGTCTATTTCTGTGAGCCCACAAGATAAAGGTTATTATTTTTTTTTTTTTTAAAGGCTTGTAATTGAAAAGCTCATGGCGTAAAAATCAAAGGCTACAAGCACTTTCCCTCACAGGGTAATCAGCACAGCTAATTGAATACGGCCTAGAGTCTATGATGTGATATGACGGCATCCACAATATGTTCGGATTCAGCAGGGAGCTTGTATCAGATTTTAAAAATTAAGCAGTGCTAGTTTCTATTACAATATTGTACATCTCTCTTTATGTGTATTACTGTTTAATTTGTACTAACAGCACACAACCACTATTATTTGATTATGATTTGAAATACAGATCTATCAGGGTTCATGCTTTATTAACCACTTGTAAGGCCTAAGGTTTGAGGCCTATGTCCCTTATTCGGATCTGATCCCAGTACAAATTTGGAAAATGGGCAAAACCATGTGCACTGCAGGTGGGGCAGATGTTACATGTTCAGAGAGAGTTAGATTTGTGAATTATTTTGTTTCTGTGCAGGGTAAACACTGGCTGCATTATTTTTTCACTGCAATTTAGATTTCAGTTTCAACACACCCCACCCAAATGTAACTCTCTGCACATGTTACATCTGCCCCACCTGCAGTGCACATGGTTTTGCCCATTTTCCAAACAAATTTGTACTGCAATCAGATCTGAATAAGGGCCTATGTGCCGGTTTCCTTCTCGCCTTTTGTACCATTCCCCCCCCTCCTTTTTGAGTCATTTATTGATTTGCTCTTATATGCAGCTATTGAATTTACAGCCTTTGTGATCATGATCTATATCACTTACTTCCAAATCATTTCCCTTAATAACTTTGTTTTCCCTGATTCTGAAGTCCATTATTCTCGATGCAGTAACACATGAAAGATTTCTGTAGTCCTACGTAACCAACACCTTCTTCCTGTGCAGAACTAATGCTTGTAACTCCGTGGTGCAAATCTGCTAAATCTTTGCAGCTAAAAACACAGACACCTATTAATTGTTTCAGGAATCGGATTGTTTAAAATGTGCAATAAAAATAATTGATTTTAAAATAAAAATAGAAAAAGTATACATATTTTTGCTAATGTTAATCATGTCGACCTACACTGATGGTTGTTTGTAATGAAGGACAGGTATGACTTTAAAACAGTTACTTTTTCCCCCCAGTTACCAAGGAGGAACATACATCTGCATTCTGGGTACTGTTTAGCGTTTTCCTTGGTGCTATTGCCATGTTGTGCAAAGAGCAAGGCATAACTGTCCTGGTAAGAAACATAATGAATTCTTTAATGCATGGACAAATGATGTAAATCCTGTATTTGTAAGAGAAAAGGGTGTATAAAACTGCCATGTGAAATCATTAGGAGAACCTTCCTGTTAGAGATTCTTAACATCAAAACCATGCTCGCTGTACATGAATTGATATAAGCTGTCTTTGTTTCTTTATTATGCCTCTATCTTGATTGCACCAAAATACTATCTGATTTATTAATCTTTAATTTAAATATTTTAGATCCCCCTCCTCTCCCTCATTCAAGCTAATGGTCCCTGGAAATAATAAAAGATGATTGTCTTTTCTAGGGTTTGAATGCAGTATTTGATGTCTTTGTAATCTGCAAGTTAAACATGCTGGAATGTATCCAGAAGGTACAGCACAGGGACAAACCCCCAGAGGTGAGTGTATTCAGTTTCCCATTTCCTATTCAGAGCAGATTCTGGGCTCCTCAGTTACTGCACAGTGTGATCTCATGTCTGTCGCTCAGTTGCATTCTTGAAAGAAGTCTCTTTATTGAAGGGAAAAAAAATCCTCAGCTGCCCTTTGATATTCTTGGTGCTATGGGAATACATAGCCAAACACTTTTTTGCTATAAAGTGGCAAAATCCCGATCTTTCAAGGTGTGGTGCGGAAGTAACTTGGAATAAGAGTATCATTATTATCATTCAGCGATTCATTATTTTGTGTCTCGGGTATCTTGTAGAATGAACTAGCATATGATAAATCAGATCTTCTTTCTAGTATATGCTGTTATTCCTTACAATAGTATACCCACAGGAAGAGGTTTTTGTTTAGGATTATGTACATTTTTGACAGTACAAACATGTTTTGAAATGATTATTTTTTTCCTTCCCTAATAGAATGTATCTTTTCTAAAGAAGGGATTGTTTCCAAGGATAAGCCTTCTGGCTGCTGGAGGTATATTTATGCTTTATGTACGCTGGCGCATAATGGGTACAGGACCACCAGCATTCACTGAAGTTGACAATCCGGCATCGTTTGCTGATCACCCACTTGTAAGAGTAAGTATTACGTTTCCGGGCTACAGGTTACTGCTGTTGTACTAGATACCCAGCACATAGGCTTATCACCACTACAAAGCAAATGTAAATCCACTTTTGTTGCTACAGACTACTATGGGGGTTATTCAAACCTGATCGCACAGCTGCTAAATTGCAGAGCCCTGCGATCAGGCAGTCGGCACCCAGCCAGAGTGAAACCCCACCCCGTGCAAGCCTGCAAATTGCTTAGCACAGCTTGCAAAAATAGCTGGATCAAGTCCAGTCATCAGACACTCAGCATCAATTGATTTTTTTTCCAGTGTGTGGGCAGTCTCTACATAGCCCAGGACTTACTCGGTGGTTGGGATAGAAGCAGTCAGATCAGGGCCGAAGCTGATGTCACACACCCTGCCTCCGAGCGCCTGCATTTTTCTCTGACACTCCTAGAAAACGAACAGTTACTACCCCCTTCTCGCGGCCACACCCCCTTCTCGCCCTGCGGCAGGCAGGACATTGAATCCCGCCTGCTTGTTTTCGGTCGAGCTGACCGAGAATGGTCGTTTTTTAGGGCACCTTTCCATTTGTGCACATTTCTTATTGTACATTTTGTTTAGGTTACAAATCACAATGATCTAGAAATACAATCTACCCAATTGTTTGTAAAGCTCTAGGGAATAACAGGCACCATATATACGGTAATAATATTGGATACATGTTGCTATTCAGATATATTGTGCTCTCGTAAATCCGTTGCTAGATCCCAGAATTCGTTGTGTACTGTGTAGTCTATAAAGCTATTGGCAGGTAAGCGTTTTCTAGAAGGCCATTAGGGTACATCTCACGCACATGAAATTCAGTATTCCATTATATGAGGATATTAAATCTGCTCAGCCAATGTTGATACAATTTTATAGTGATTCTGATATACAGATGGAGCAGGCTCTATCTTTATAGGGGCTGGCGATTCTATCGCCAGACCCCGCCAGCGGACGGCTCTCGCACGTGCCCCGTGGCTACGGAGCTGGCCCTGCCGTCCCCCCTATCCCTGCCCGTTTCCCTGAAGAGGAGAGGGGCAGGATGCCGCCGTGGCGCCTTCCTGAAACTGGGATGCGCGTGAGACACATATGCGTCCCAGTCAGATGGAGCGCCTCTGCACCGGTGATCGCCAGAGCAGGCATGCTGGCGACCCCCGGCCAAAGAAGAGAGGCGCTCTATCTGGATCTCACTGAATTACATTCCTATGTTGCCATTTATTTGTTTAGAATTTCTGCAATCCACAAGCAGTGAAAATTATTAAAATATATATATATATGTTGTAGTTCTCTATTATATTTTGTTACGTATCCATTTATTAAGTTCATTTTTATTTCTGTAACTAAATCATACAAGTGTTCCCAAACAGAGTCTTTCTGTCTCTTTCTAAATACACCATATATACTGCATATCAATAATGTGTATTTGGGGAAAAAGTTGGTCATTGATAAAACATGTAGCATGCTTTAGGTGCCCACACAAGGTAAGAGTTTAAGTTTTTAAATGTTATGGTCATTTTTGACCAATCGCAAAGTCCGTTGTTATAAAACTTTCAGTGTATGAACATGATCACAAACCAATGCAAGCTCCTACTGGTCATTCATCTAGCTCGCTGATCTCTTCGATAAGCGAAAAGATGAAAGACCTGTCATGCATGATTTGGCACATATCATTCCTTGTGTAGGCATGATGAACGATGTGGCAACCATGTGTTGTATGATTTGCAGTTGTTTAAACAACCCATCTAACATTCTGATCATTTATTTGACAATGGATTTTAAGTGAAATTGGATTATTATTATTTATTATAATTTTTTTTAATGAGGCACCACAAGTCTTTCGCAGCACCGTACAAAGGAACAGTACAGGGAGACAAAACTTATCATTACAGTAAATAAATAACAAAAATAGAGTACAGGTAAAAAGCGCCACAATTCAATACACATTAAAGCTTAAATATAAGTAGTGAGGACTAGATCAACGTACTACTACTAGAGGCTGGTGGCCAATGATGGAGAGGAGTATGTGGACACCGATAGTCGCTGAGTGAGTATGGGACAGCTGAGTGAAATGTGTAGAGAAGAGGTCTTTGACAACAGGAGAGAAGAGGGCCTTGCTCTGAGGAGCTTACAATCTAGTAGGGGGATGCGGTTAATTTCCCGGCGGTCGGAATCCCGGCGTTCAAAATACCGATGCTGGAATCCCGACCGCTGACACCCCGAAACTTTCTCTCTCCATGGGTGCCGGGATTTCGGCGGTTGGGATTCCAGCGTCGGGATTTTGAACACCGGGATTCCGACCGCTGGGATTCCATACCACATCCCTAGTAGGAAGGGGTGACAGACAGATTACATGAGGTGCAAGGGGCAGTGGCTTGATAGCAGGATATAAGCAGGCAGAGATGGTCAAGACAGGGGGTCGGAGGACCAGCCTCAGGACTAGATTATGCAGCGGAAGGGTACGCTTTGATAAATAGGTGAGTTTTCAGTGCCTGTTTGAAGCTTTGCAAGGTCGGGGAGAGTCTAATGGAGTAAGGGAGTGCGTTATACAACCACTTACACTCGGGAAAGCCATTTTAACCTTCCGTTTTATTTTTACATTTTTGCAACTTTTTATTTTAAATCTTTTTTTTTCTTTCAGTAGTAGATTAGTCAAACAGAATATACCATGAACACTGAAATAATGGTAAATATTAAATTTAAAACTACAACAAAATATTTTTGTGTTTTTTTTTTTTTTGTATTTATATGTTGACGCTGTGTAAGATGCACCTGTACTCATCATTTTGTTAACATTTAATATGGGACATTGATTTTTCTTTTCCTCTTAATGACAGGTAATAAACTATAATTACTATTATTCCTTAAATGGATGGCTGCTGCTGTGCCCATGGTGGCTCTGCTTTGATTGGTCAATGGGCTGCATACCTCTTATTAAATCTCTCAGCGATTCTCGGATAATGGCACCAGCAGCACTTTGGTTCTGCTTGTTTGGCTTAATGTACCAGGCTTTATTCTCCAGTAATGGCCAAACGAGAAGGTGAGGGCTTTTTTTGTGAGTTTTCAAATAATGGAAGCATGGCTTTTTTTTCTTTTTTTTTGATCAGTAGGGAGCCAGAAGCTCACGAAACCTTCATTTCTAGATACTGCTAATAAAGAGTAACCTAATTTTATTGCTTTCTGTTATCTGGCTCATTCAGTGCATGGGCAAATGAATAGTGTATGATTTCATGTATATATTTGTTCTTTAAACTTCCCCTTCCTTACTTCTAGATCCGATTTAGACAAGAATTGGTAGTTTGCTGTATACCTATATTTTATATACATTCATTCTCTTCTGTAACATAAAGCAGGTATTTGATGATAACCAATATATCAATTCACAGTTATCTTAATAAGGGGAATATGGCAACAATCCTTATTTTCAAATCATTATATACAGTACTGTAAGCAAAATTTTGCAAGGCAAATTTCACTTTAAAACTAGCTGGATCGTGAGTAGGAAAATACTACCGTACAACAGAGTACAGGGGTAGTAAGCCTGAATACAATGCTTGTGATTGAATCAGTGACAAATACTCTGTGTGCACATGGAAAACACAAAACACTACTGCATCTAAACTGGAGCTGTCATCCCACTTCATTTTTCATCATAAAGTTGCCACATTATACTAGTGTACAGTAAATACACAACCACCTACCGCAACATTGTATCACATTTGGGCTATATATAAACATAGCAATGGCTTTGCTTAAAGCTATAAGCGTGACCTAATTTTCCTGTTCATGATTTACAGTATTAACAAGAGCATACTATGCAAAAAAATAATAATAATTTTGTGTCTGGAACACACCATGTGTCAATGCAGGGTAAATAGTGGCTGCTTCTGCATGTAGCCCACAAATATTAGACCACTTTAAGTTTACACTGCAATTTTAAGTTTCAGTTTGAACACACACCACCCAAACCTAAATCTCTCTGCACATGTTACATCTGCCCCACCTGCAGTAGAACATGGTTTTGCCTAGTTGTGCGCTGCGTTATATATATATATATAATTTATTATTTTTTTGGGGGGGGGGGTTCTAACAGAAATTGTAATATGGCTCCAGAGAAATGTAAACATAAATTTTAAATGGGCCAGATTCCCCCCCCCTTTTTCGTTGTTCGGCAGGTGGGTGATTGAGTCCAGCCTGCCGCATAACAATCAAGTGGGCCTGAGAACGAGCCACGGTCACGACTGTCAAGAAAGCCATTTCTATTATCTGGGTTCTAACTTCTATTTTCGCTTATTACACAGAATTCTCACCATGGGATTAGGGTTTCTCACAATCCCTTATCTTCCGGCAAGTAATTTGTTCTTCCGAGTTGGCTTTGTTATTGCAGAGAGAGTCCTGTACCTACCTAGTGTCGGTTATTGCATGTTACTGACTTATGGCTACAGTAAAATCTGTAGACAATTCAGGAAAAAGGTAAGAATATTATTTTTATGATCTATACCAAAGACAAGTTTGAGAAGCCATAATGAATTGTTCTGATGGACTTTTGTAAGAAGAAAAGTACGCACAAACTCATGATCTGTGCACCTTTATTATAAACCTAACCAGCGGCAACAGACTGTCCCTGGAATCCATCAGTCAATGTCCTCTTTGACCACACAACCAAAATGAGGGACTTGGTGGACTTTTGGCTGTGTTAATAAATGCTTTTATCCACACTGCGCCTATCAAAGTAGCAAAATTTCCACTTTAATTTCCGGAATACACACCCTTAGACACACACACACATGTGATTGGCTTTATTGATCAACTTTTCCCGGTCACTAAATCATTATCTATGGAAGGTCGCACACTCCCTGCTTTTGGCAAACTTAATCCAGCAAGTAAGACTTCAACTAGATGCTAATTGTGTTCTTACACAAATGTCATTTAGGATATAGTCTCTTCCCCCTCAATAGCCTTGGTCTAGTGCAGTGATGGCTAACCTTGACACTCCAGATGTTTTTTAACTACATATGCCAGCATGCCCTGCAACAGTTTTGCTATTTGGCCATGTTACAACTGATGCATGGCATGCTGGGATATGTAGTTCAACAACAGCTGGCGTGTCAAGGTTAGCCATCACTGGTCTAGTGAGACCTCTAATGCCCAGACAGGAGTAAATATGGCTCCACTAGATGTAGGAATCGTCTGCATCTTACCACTTTCACCTTTTTCTTAATCACTTAATTACTATTGTCAGTTCTTTGTGTCGGTTTATCAATGACATGGTTCTACTGCTTGTATAAAGGCTAGGTGAGACCTGACAGGAGTTATGCCTAGGCTAAATGCAATGTCAGTAGAAAATAGGCAACCTGTATCATCCTCACAATCTTCTGAGGCTGCGCAAACCAAGAATAATCATTTAATCACATAAACTAAAACAGATCTTTTAGTGTGCCAACCTCACAAATTAGAACTCCAGTGGGATCATTTCCCTTTATTGCTAATTGGGTGAAATGAAGGTGCTGGATAATTTGTATATCTATTTACTAAAATCCACTACTACCATGTCCAATTCAAGACTGAACTGGATGTAAATACCCACTTCCTGAGCCTAGGCTGGTAGTCCTGACTTAGACTTTGCATCAATGACCTCATACCCACAATAATTAAAGGCCTCATATACGCTCCACAAAAATGAGCAAATTTAATCTAAGGTCTGCATGGCTCCAAACATAAGCAGATTTCCTCAACCAACCCTTAACTGCATTATTGACCCAATTGGACGCTGAAATGAGTCTAAGGGCCCTCTGTGCAGCCCATGTAAATCAACTTTTTGGGTGGCCTTAATTGTGCTATTCATGTTCTCTTTAATGCAGCAGTATTCAGAATCACAATGGTGGTGATCTTTGACAGGTGAGCACTATGAGCCTGATTATAACCTCAATAACAGCAGTGATCAGGTCTCCCCCAGAGACCATCTCATGGTGGGAGTGGGAAAGACAGTAGAAATAGGAACATCCCCAACCATAGCTGATTGATACTGATAAAAGTTGATTTGAAAACTTAAATATCAAACTTTAGCACCCATATGAAGTGTTTGATCTGCTCTGTTGACGTCCAGAATATCAATACTGTAATGTTGACTAGAGCATACCGGCACATCCGTTTTTGTTATTTTCAATTATTTTAACCATGTTGGCATTACAACTTTAAACATTATGCTTTATCATCGTCTTTAAAGTTGTTATGGCAACACAGTCAACTTGATTAATTAACTACTGTGCCTCCCCATACAAAACAGCCTGGCAGGCTTTTGGGGTTAATACTAGGCTTTTTGGAAGTAAATCGTCCCCAAAAGTAACTCTCTCGATTCCAACCATTCCAGGGGTGTTGTGAGTTTTTTTTGTTGGCTTATGTTCTTAAAGAGGATCTACCTACACATCTATACAATTATGGACCCATTCACCCAAAAACAGGTGATTTGGCCTTGGATTGTATAGGTGTGTACCCAGCATCAGTCTTTCCAGAAGTATTTTCTATATACTGTAATGTTATCTAGCTGCTGTGTGAAAAATATTTTTGATCATGTAACATCATGTTATTTAGGTGCTGTACTTTTTCATTTGTAATAACAGATTATTTATATTTAGAAACTTCTGACACTGGCTATACTAGGACTCCTGGCCATAAATGTAGTGCGTTGTATCCACCGTAGTAACCAGTGGAAGTCTGAGGAACTCCTATTCCAGAGCGCACTCTGTGTGTGTCCTCTGAATGCTAAAGTAAGTCCGTGGGTTCAGATATAAAATCTAGATTTAAAGAAAAGATATAGGTGAACTGTGTTGCTCAGATTAAAAAACAACAAAATGTACCTTTGTCTACATTGTGTTCATCTAAGGCTTACCTGTATGCTGAAAGTATAAACTTTTGAGATAACGGGTGACATTTAATGCGATGTGATTTTTGCGATTTTTTTTTTTTTTTGGCAAAAAAAGTCAGAAATCGCACGTTTTTCCTAAATCCCATATTTAATGAGATGCGTAAAACTGCAAAATCCCACATTCTGAAGGTGCAATTTTTTTTTTTATTATTTTAAGTATCGCCGGAACTTGACGGTTTTTGCATTGTAAAGTATACAAATCGCGTATTTAATGAGATGGGAAAATGTTACTAAAAATCGCCACACATGCAGACCAGGTTCTGACAGGCAAATTTGCTAGAACCAAGAACAGATCATGGAGATCTGTGCATGGTCCTTTTTTAAAAAATGTGTAAAAGTAAATTTGTTAAAATAAAAATGGCGTGAGGTCCCCCCTCCTGATCATAACCAGCCCTGGGCTCATTGAGCGGGACCTGGTTCCAAAAATACGGGGGACAAAACGTGTAGGGGTCCCCTGTATTTCTGAAACCAACCCTGGTCTTCAACAGCCCGCGGTGTCATGCCACAGCCGGGGGACACTTTTTACATAAGGTCCCCTGGCCGTACCATGTTCACCGTGGCTGGTCAGCCTTGGACGGGGTACCTGGCCCCCCCTGGCCTGATAGGGTTAAAGCAATCATACATAACATTGCTTTATACAGGTGAACCGCTGGGACTTGTAGTCCACCTGTAAAAAAAAAAATTTAAAATAAAACACACACACACACAGAAAAGTAGAACTTTATTACACACACACACCACAATTTTACACCAATATACTTACCAACCCAGGATCCAGCGTTGATTCAGGAGAGGTAATGCCAATTCCTTACATGTGTGATTGAAACAGCTGCTCATCCCCATGGTAACCTTGTAATTAGAGATGAGCGGGTTTGGTTTTATCTGGATCAGAAAGCAGGATCCAAAACACGTGATGGCGGATAGCCAATTGGAAAAATCCAAAATTGCGATAATTTGCCAATAAGAACCAAGTAAAACTGAACCCGCTCATCTCTACTTGTAATACATGCACCAAGTACTGTAATTGCATCTGCTAAATGAGGGTCCTGTTTTCTTTCAAAACTTTCTTTTTAAGATAGTAATGTGGGAATCTTTCTTCTTTTTTAATACATTACAAAATGCTCCTATAAAAAATGTCAATTGTATTTCTGCAGTTTTCATTGAAAGCATAATGTCGCTTGGCATGTAAAAGGAGAACGCTTCCCTTTTCATTATGCTTAAAGGAAGTGCTTTTGAGAATAGGGCTAAAATGACTGAAGTTGACAAACCTGCTCCTACATTAGTGGGATTTGTGTTTATTCTGTATAAAGCTCACATACTGTACATTGTAAATGGTCTGGTCCCTTAGCCAGGTTATTTTCTAACTCTTCCACTCATATCGATGACCAAACTGGTGCTCAGGCCAAGACATTGGATCACAAACTGGCTGGTCAGTTGGAAAACAACCAAATTTTTTTAGTCCTATAACTCTTTAGTGAAGGAATTTTGGGATTTACACAAGTGAACAAACAACTCACACACACAAACAGAGAAACTGATAAGTAACAGGTCATGAGCGATCAAATTGTCATAGAATTGTCAATAGCTAAACAGGTCAAATGACTTATTAGGCAATAACGAACCACCATGCGAGAGGCTAAGAAAAAAACAGAGAGGGGGGGGGGGGGGTAGAAGACAGGGGAATAAAGAAGAAAAAAAAAAAAGGACAGATCTGGGGGTATGCAATCCTCCGCCACTATTTCGGACAGGCGAAATAGCGGCGGATGCCTATTCAATGTTATCATTACCGACAGCATTGAAGAGGCAGAACGAGCCTGACTTTAAAAGCTGTCGGGCTCGTTCTGCCGATAACAGACGTATTTCGGCTATCCATGGCCGTTTACGCAGACACTTCCCCTTTTCGCCAATAGGCAGGGGGGACATTTGCAGATTTGCTGTTGGGCAAACCTCAAACGGGCCAGGATCACTGCTGTCCGGACGGACCGACAGTTGTGATCAGGGATTGCATACTCCCCTAAGACTGTTGTGGTTCAGGTCTGACATTCGTCTGTGCTGCTGTTACTATTGAACACACACGCACAGAACAAATTGCTAACATTGCATGTGTACAGTATAGAGACTTTAAATTTTTTAATTTTATGTCTAGTCTCCTTTATGAGGTGTCTTTAAAATGTATTTTCTTATGTCAATAGAATCCTGCATAATGAATATATATTCTGATTTGCAAATTGGATCCAACTTAGTCTTTTTTTCATCATTTATAGGTGCACTACAATGTAGGTAAAAATTTAGCAGATCAAGGCCTTCAGTCCGATGCCATTAAGTACTACAGAGAAGCTGTAAGGTAATGTTAGATGGTTTTCTGGGATTATAGATTTGCGTTCTGTATAAATGTGTCCTTTCAGAACATAATGCGAGATGTCTTGGAGCAGCCTGAGACCGCGGACACCGCTGATCATCTTTTTCTGCATCGGCCCTGTCTTGGCTTTGTCGCAGCATCACACAACATGCTATATTACTGCTCTCTCATAGATTAAAAAATGATAAAATGTGTTCAGAAAACACAGTGTTCAGTGCACATTGATAGATCTCTTTATTTATAGCTGGAAAATGCCACCATCCTAGATACGAAGAGCACTTAATATAATCTACTTAGCGAACAGCAGCTTCGCTATCCTGACATGTACTACTGTAAGGCTTACTGGTTTTAAACACACTCCTTATATAATATTTGATGTTTCCAGGTTAAATCCCAAATATGTTCATGCAATGAACAACCTTGGAAATATACTAAAAGAGAAAGATGAACTCCGTGAAGCTGAGCAACTTTTATCCCGCGCTGTGTCAATCCAGTAAGTGCTTAGAGAAAGTGTGTAGTAAAGAAATATGCGGTACTGTATATTTTGGTTAATTGCCCTTTTTAATCTGATATTTCTTTATCCCAATTATAGACCTGATTTCTCCGCTGCATGGATGAACTTGGGTATTGTGCAAAACAGCCTTAAACAGTTTGAAGAAGCTGAAAAAAGCTACCTAACTGCGATCCGGTACAGGAAAAAATATGCAGACTGTTACTATAACTTGGGACGACTGGTAAATGTTCTCCTGTTCTCAGTATACTTAGCTTCGGTACTTGTTTCCTAGCACGGCGCCCATCGCATACCGTACTTATTGGTGTGTGATTCGATCTTCCCGTTAAATTAACAGGAGTACTTGTACAATGAAATATCGCATGGCATGCGATGCGATTCGATTTTTAATTGTACAAGCATCCTGATGGGTGCTTACAATGTTAAATGCACCCCCATTGTCAACTCCACCCCCACTATCAACGGCAACCTGAAGCATGGCGAGTGCAGCGAGCCCACGAGGGGCGGCGTTACGCATCCTCCTACCTTTTAATACCCCCACTATCCACGTCAGCGTGGAGTTGATTCTACATAGTGTGGCGAGCCCCGCGAGGGGACGTGGAATACAAGCCGGAAGCGTGGCGAGGAATACGAGCCCGAAGAGTGGCGAGCGCAGCGGAATACATGTAAAGTAATCAGTGTCCGCTCGCCACACTTCGGGCTCGCCACACTATCTAAAATCAACTCCACGCTAACGTGGAAGGAATCGCATCGCATGCCGCTATATTGCATGCAATGCAATAAGATGCACTTTGATCAAAATCGGGGGCGCCGTGCTAGGAAACCTTCGCTTCTTTTGCAATTTTTCCAGGCATATTATTTTTCTGAACAGTAAAATGTAACTTATTTACAAGCATAGAATTATTTAACTCATCTAATCCCTGTGACTAAGGTTTTATGTGCAATATATAATACTTGTTGACTCTTACATACTGTAAGCTTCATGTCTGTGGGGGGGGATCGGATCGGATCCGATGTCAAACACAACCAATTTCTCATCCCAATCTGTCGAAATTGGGTCATATCTGCCCAAATCGGATTAGTGTATGGGGAGTTTTAGTAACTGGAAAAATCTGAACATGGAAGGAATATTCTTCAGAGGTTGACAGAAAAAGGACTGGAGCGAGACTGATATCCAGTCCAATTCTAATATATTAATGCTAAAATAAGAACGTATTTCTTGGACCACTCCCTCTCTTTTCTTTTCTGTGGAATACCCTGCTCATTGGCTGAACCTTTTTTTTTTTAGTAATTAAATTCAGGACCTAGTCTTCTCTGTATTCAGTGCACTAATTTCAGAAAGGTTACATATGGAAGCGGCAGTCATTTGGAAATGTTTCCAATTATGGCATTCCAGTAACTTGTTAATTTTATACAGAGCGGTTGAACATTTGATAATCGGACCATCTAAAGTTCAATGTCTAATGCACCAGATTATCAATTAATGACATTAACATCCAGTAGCTCAGAACTTTGTATGCAGAATAGTGATTATTATAGGATGTATGTTACAGATCTATGTAAAGTTCTATCCACTTATTTACTAGCAACATTAAAAGCAGTAGCTTGTGTATTGTACAGGTAATCATTAATTCCATCGGACGTCTGCAGCAGCTAGTTTATAATCATTACTTGGTAACCATGGCGAGAGAAGTGATGCACTAATGACACCGAAAAGTGTCATGTCAAACTTTTCACGTGTTGACCTTTTTGCTGTTCACCTAATGACTGTTGGTCTAGAAATGGTCTGTGATCTATACCACAATCTGATCTTTGAGCTGGCCAGGCCATCCGGGTTATCGATCTTTCTGTAGACCAGTGCAACGCTGCCCTGGAAACATGAAAGGTAGTATTGTCATCCTGATAACATTTATGTTTCCTAAGAACTGGCATAATGTAGGGAGCACAGAGTTACTGAGAACATCTCTATACTTTTCAGAGTTAATGTGACCATGCATTACAACTAGTGGACACATGCCAGACCAGTTGAAACAGCCCCACAGCATAACATCACCACCTCCATGTTTCCCTGTAGATACTGTACACTCTGGCATCAGACGTTCTCCTGGCAATCCCCAAACACGTCCATCTGGTCTGCAAAGTGTGAATCGCGATTTGTTTGTTTTATACCTTTTACAAACGTGTCTGTTGCAGGAACTTCTCACTTGGGCAGGGTTGTCCTATAACTTTGTCAGAAGGCCTGACCATTTCTAGTTACAGTCTAAAACATTTAACGTTTCAGTATGCAGATTTAAATCGACATATGGATGCACTGAACGCCTGGAGAAATGCAACGTTTTTGAAGCCACAGCACAGTTTGGCTTGGAATAACATGATCATACTGCTTGATAATACAGGTAAACTACTATTTTTGTCTTTTTAAAAATAATTTTCGCTGCTGACATGTTTGCTGTTTTTTATTTTTTATTTGTGTCTCTTCCTTAGGCAATTTGGCTCAGGCTGAAGCTATTGGAAGGGAAGCCTTAAAACTGTTACCACATGACCACTCCATCACATTCTCCTTAGCCAATGTGCTGGGAAAGGCTCAGAAGTACAAGGTTGGTTTGGTGTAAACTCTAAAGCAGCATGTTATGCATGAGTTCCTCTGACTGTATCTGTGCCATTAGTCTTCAGGTGTAACTGTAGCTGTCGTTTTCTATAGAATAGGTGCAGTTAAACAGCATGGGGTCTGCATACATGTGAAGTGGTAGTATTTAGATATTTGTGATCTGCTTTGTCCATACCACTTCTTGCACACTATAAGCATTTTAGTGTTTTGGGTTTCTTCTGGCACTTTGGCCACCTGAGGGCATTGTTCTTTTGTTGTCTGATTTTTTTTTTTTGCTTTGCACCCACTAAGAAATACAGATCCAGGCCTGATTTAGATACACAAACCCTAATGCTTATGTACAAATCCACTGGGGAGTGGATTGCGCAGGTGTAGGAGCTGTTCTGCTCATATTCAGAATGGGTCCTGTGCGATTGCTCGCAGTGCCTCCTTAGCCAAAGCATGAATGGCACGCTGTGGCATATAGGGTGCGAAGGCTTCTTTCATCACAGTGATAATTGCATTAATCATCTTTGGACGCAGCACTCGGATCGTAGGTGCTGGCTGGATGCATCTTTTGCCTCCCTGTAGCTGTGCAGTACCAAACCTATCCGAATAAGGCCCAAAGTCCCTTATTGCTTTTCCCGTCTTTAGTGATTTATCCAAAACCTACTGTTTGTAATCTGTATTATACTTCAGTTATACGAGAAAACTAAAACTATTTTGAAACCTATTATACACGTCACTTTGACTAATTGTACTTTAGCCTTCAAAGAATGTACAGATTTTCTATTCTTTTAATTTCAGGAGTCTGAAGGTTTGTTCCTTAAAGCCATTAAAGCAAACCCTTCGTCTGCGAGTTATCATGGCAATTTGGGTAAGAGCCATTTCAATTCTTCAACTGAATAAACTGTCACCCAGTAGATACATAAACTGTGAGAGATTTTTTTCTATTGATGGAGTGGAAAATTAATTATCAAACAATGTCAAGAATGAAACGTCAAGAAGCATATGTTTAACAGTCCATTCTCACTGCGTAGTAATTGAAAAGGGTAAAATCAATATCAATCAAAAATGAGGGTGTACAAAAAGCCTACCCATTGGAGTGAAGCATTTCCATTATGAGGTGATGACTGTTCGCACTGTAAATGTTTCCATGTGCGGACCCTTTGTTTAGGAACAGCATGAGCAGAATGGGAAAAAAAAACTGTAAGCGCTCTTTTGAGGCCTGCTCTTTCTTACAGCAGAACTCTGTCAAAGTTTTCAGGGCACGCTGAGATAAAGCATGCATGAAAATCAGGAACGTATTGAAAGAACTGGACATGACAAAACACTGATGAGTCATTGGTCAAGTGATATTGTTTTTCAGCCATTGATGAGATTTGTATTCTAAGTAATTATACATTTAAAATAACACTGTGATATCAATGAACATATCTGCACACTACAATATATGCAGTAATTCAGTTGTTCTGTGCAAACAACAAATCACTTAAGTGATTTATGATTTAGATTGAATGTCAACTGAGAAAAGTTATTTCAGAAAGTGTTTTTTTTTTTTTTTTATTACAAAAGTATTTTTATTTTGTTGAAGTTCACCTTACAATTCACCACAACTGTGCCACAAGATACCGACACAGTTTGCATGCAGTAAACACTGCTCTAATATGAGATATATCGGAGAACACTTCCCATTTGGAAACCAAAAACTGAATTTAAATCTAATTAAACTCCTACAAAAAATGTATAATAGATATCCGACTAACCATAAAATAATCAGTTGGCATCACAAGTAGACAATCACAAGCTTCTCACTAGTAGTTGCGACCTCCATCATGTGCTGTTCATTCAAACCGACATGTAGGTGTCTGTGTCCCAGTCTGCATGTTCACAGTTGCACAAACAAGCTCTTACTGTTAACTGCATTGGTTAGAATGTTTCTGTCACCTCTCGATGACCAGCCTGGAGTAAGTGCCAGAATCATGCAAACCACATACGGTATACATCTGATAACTTGGTACTTATGAGTTATCCGGGCGCCCGATTTCTAAATCGGGTCGGATCGGGAACATCGCATCGCATCGCATGCGACCATCGGATGCGATGCGATGCGATGACCCGATTTTTCCATAGGAATCAATGTTAAAATGGACTGAGTCCATTTTAACATGGAATTCAATGGGAAAAAGGGGTCCATTTCATACCCCTACTATCCAAGTGGGCATGGAGTTGGATATAAACCTGTGGCGAGCGTAGCGAGCCACCGAGCCCGAAGCGTGGCGAGCGGACATAGAATACCGTTCGCTCGCCACGCTTCGCTCGCCACGCTTCGCTCGCCACGCTTCGGGCTCGGTGGCTCGCTACGCTCGCCACAGGTTTATATCCAACTCCATGCCCACTTGGATAGTAGGGGTATGAAATGGACCCCTTTTTCCCATTGAATTCCATGTTAAAATGGACTCAGTCCATTTTAACATTGATTCCTATGGAAAAATCGGGTCATCGCATGCGATGCGATATCGCATCGCATCGCATCTGATTGTATGCCTTAACTTAAGGCATACAATCAAAAAATCGGGCGCCCAGATAACTCATAAGTACCGATAACTTTTCTCGCCATGCACACAGCAGTGTCATTGAGAATACCACTACACAAACTGACAGGCCAGATGTCTGCTATGATCTTAATATGTAGTATGCAAGATGAAAGGAAGAGCCAAATATGATAAATATTGCCAGTTTTATATGAATCCTCACCGTGTTCATTGAAGTACATCCTATAGAGTCCATATAGACAGTGTCTAGCTGGGTTTAGCAAAGTGCAAGTTGTAGTTTAGATTATAAACCTAATGAATACTGATGTATTGTGGCTGATGAATACTAAGGCTCTGTTACTAATTTGTGCTATTACTTGTTTGCGTATATATGCATATACAACTGTACATATTGCAGTCCTGAAATAAGTTTTGCCAATACAATAGACAGAATGTATTGGACTTATTATCCCCAGTGAAGAAGGGCACATGGAACACTAACTGATGTTGACTGGTGTGAGTTACTGCATAGGCCTATCGATCACCTCTACCTTCCTGAGTCATGGCCATGGTTATTCCCAGGTCTGACCAGGGTCAGCTGCAGTGGGAAAGGCAGACCCAAAACATACTTGACCCTGGTCATGCCTAAAAGGCTGATGATTTGATGGGCTCAGGAGTGACATCTCCAAGCATATTGTGTGAACGCCGAGGACCTGGGACCCAGCGGTGCTGTGATAGGGGTAAATGTATGACCCATGTTCGGTATCACCTTACAGCTACTGCTGAGTGGTAATGTCAGAAAGATGCAGATCCAACTGGTAAGGCAGGCCGCTAATGTGTGACGCTGGCTTCATAATATTCTTCTTGGATGAGGCTGGGATCCAGACACTCCTCTTGATCGCAATCGTAAGTTGGCGGAACTGTCCTGGCATATAATAGAGTGTGGGGCGAAATACCGACGCCAGGATCCCGACCGCCACAATCCTAACAGGGCTTGCGGCCTCACTATGGCCCTTATTCTGATCGGTGCGGATTTCTCCGCATGCGTTCGGCCCGCCGATGGTGATCGTCTGCGCATGTGCAGAGGTCACTCTGCGCATGTGCAGGCGATTTCGCCGCACGTATTCTTGACACGCCGCACAGGGGGCGTAGAGGGGCCTGAGGGGCTACTTAGCCTCATTACCCTATGCATACGCCCCGCGTTTCATGGGCGTTCCCATGCAAACGCGGGGCGTATGCATGGTAATGAGGCCGTGACGCGTGTGTAGGGGGCGGGCATCTGACATCGCCGGATGTCAGCTGCCCGCCCCCATACATGATTTCACACGGACAAGTGTCCGTGTGGTCTTGTGTGGCGGGACCTGGTGGAGCGTGCGGCCCTGCATTCGATGTTCGGCGACCATCGAATGCAGGGGCTGCTCCCAAGACGGAGGAGGCGTATCCCCGTCCAATTTCATGCGGATCACCACATATCCGCGTACGGACGGAGGTGGCGATCCGTATGGAAGGCGGGGATTCGCCTGCACGGTCGTGGCCGCATATTCTGATCGGGCCGCACCGATCAGAATAAGGCCCAATGTTCGGCACACTAATTTATTCTCCCTCTACCTTTTTCTAGCATAAGGCTTGTACAAGTTTCACTGGTTTGACTGATTGGTGGCATATAAAGAAGTACAAAGCCTGGTGGTATACACTGACAGTGGGTGTCTCAGTACGTGCATATTCAGATGTGCAGATGTACCAGGGATGGGCTTTGTAGCAGCATTAGTATAAAGTCACAGACTCAAGGCTGCGACTGCCTCAGAATTATGCCCTGTGATGATGGAGTTTCCCGCCACCTCCACAGACTCCACGCCTCAACAGTTCCCGTCCTCATTAGGGTTGCATTTAGAAATTTACCTGGATGGTTTAATATCCAAATCCTCCATTGTCGTTATCTGTCAACTGTCTCAACAGCTCCCTTGTCGTCTCCATCTCAGTAACTGATACAAAATGGGTTCCCTTAAGTACAGATTTGATGGTAGGGAAAATAAAGAAGTTAGAACATTCCAAACTGTTTCTTAGAAGAAAATCCTCCATTAGGACAACACGTTTTCGGTCTGATTCTTTCCAGCAAAGTTTCTAAACTATGTTTTTAGTGATGATTCACTGTTGCATCTTTTGATACCTAGTCTTACAAAATAACACCCATAGCAAACCTAACAATTAACATGGCTTTGAGTTTGGATTTGCTTTGATATGCTTTCTTGGTGATGATGGTGTTTTCCAGTGCATGGACTGTTGTTTTGTCATAATGGAAGCGCCAAGGTTCAAAACCGTTAAAAGCCTTATCTAAAAAATGAGAATCCGCTTGGATTTGATTCATAATGTCTGTACAATTTTTCGCTTTTGATTTTATTTCTGCTTGGCAGTGAGAACCATCTTAGCACAAATGTTTGTCATGTTAAGGTTTTGATACAAAACTTGTCTAACAATTTCCTTGGCAATGTTTACCATTTCTTTTATCATGCTAAGTCAACCATCAGTTGGAACAATTTCCCCCATTTTTTTTTTACCTTTTTTCCTTTTGTGTTTGATGTGCAAGGCCTTCCGGAATGTTCAGTCTTAAATGTCCTCACAACAATCACTAAATCTTTTGTGCCACTCAAAAACAGGTGCACTCACACTCTGCTCTAGTGGTTTCCGACCTTAATTGGAAGTGAGCTACTCAAAACAAAATAAACCTATTGAAGAGCTAAAGATGGAGCCGCGTACATCTAGCCGGGCCTCTAACATTTTTTTATAGAAAAAATCGGTACTCTTTACCTAGAACGGCGCCAGCGATTGAAATCGCGGTCGTCGGGGGTAAAAATCGCGGTGATCGCGGGCATCGCGGGTAAATCGGGATGGCCGCGATGACCGCGATCACCGCGATTTTCCCATAGGGAACAATGTTAAAACGGCAGATTCACCGCGATTTTACTGTTAAATGCCTCAATGGACCCGATTTGGGGCCAAATAGGCCAAATTAACCCTTAAATGTCCCCCCAAATTTTTAACGCCACCCCACGATCCACGCCAACCCGAAGCGTGGCGAGCGCTGCGAGCCCGCGAGGGGCGGCGGTACGCGTCCTCCGACCTTTTCATGCCCTACTATCCACTAGGGCGTGGTGTGAGAATATAATAGTGTGGCGAGCCACCGAGCCCGAAGCGTGGCGAGCGGACGCGGATACCTTCACAGGTAGACGCGTCCCCTCGCGGGCTTCACAGGTGTCCGCCTCGCCACGGACACCTGTGAAGCCCGCGAGGGGACGCGCATAACTGTGAAGGTATCCGCGTGCGCTCGCCACGCTTCGGGCTCGGTGGCTCGCTGCGCTCGCCACACTATTATATTCTCACACCACGCCCTAGTGGATAGTAGGGCATGAAAAGGTCGGAGGACGCGTACCGCCGCCCCTCGCGGGCTCGCTGCGCTCGCCACGCTTCGGGTTGGCGTGGATCGTGGGGTGGCGTTAAAAATTTGGGGGGACATTTAAGGGTTAATGGGCTCTGTGGCCCATTTAACATTGATTCCTATGGCCAAATCGGGTGGATTGAGCCATTTAACAGTAAAATCGGGTCCATCGCGCCTTTTAACATTGATTCCTATGGGAAATCGGGAGCATCGCGTCGCGGGCATCGCGGGTACATTTATGGCCGGCCGCGACGCGACCGACACGATTTCCATGTTTAACATTGGTTTCAATGTGAAATCGCGGGCATCGCGTCGGTCGCGTCGCGGCCATACATACATGTACCCGCGATGCCCGCGACGGGCGCCGTTCTAGGTAAAGAGTACCAAAAAATCTGTATAAAAAACAATAAATGCCCCTTGCACATTATGCCACACACATACTGCCTATTACACATAATGTCACACACCATAATGCCCCTGACATAATATGCCCCACACTGCAATAACCCCAACACAATATGCAGCTTCCACATGATGCCACCTGTAGTGCTGCTTATACATAAAGCACCCTGTGATGCCACTTACAAATGATGCCCTCTGTATTGCTGCTTTAAAATGATTCCTCCTGTAGTGTCCCTTACAAATAATGCCCCCTGTATTGAATGCCCTCTGCGGTGCTGATTTATAAATAATACGCTTCATAGTGAAGCTTTACAAACTCATCTCATAGGCTCCCACTTACCAGGCTCTCTGCTCTGCTGCTGGCCAGTGAAAGATGGGGCTGCCTCATGAGCAAATCGCAGCGGTACACTGCTCTAATATGAGATATATCGGAGAACACTTCCCATTTGGAAACCAAAAACTGAATTTAAATCTAATTAAACTCCTACAAAAAATGTATAATAGATATCCGACTAACCATAAAATAATCAGTTGGCATCACAAGTAGACAATCACAAGCTTCTCACTAGTAGTTGCGACCTCCATCATGTGCTGTTCATTCAAACCGACATGTAGGTGTCTGTGTCCCAGTCTGCATGTTCACAGTTGCACAAACAAGCTCTTACTGTTAACTGCATTGGTTAGAATGTTTCTGTCACCTCTCGATGACCAGCCTGGAGTAAGTGCCAGAATCATGCAAACCACATACGGTATACATCTGATAACTTGGTACTTATGAGTTATCCGGGCGCCCGATTTCTAAATCGGGTCGGATCGGGAACATCGCATCGCATCGCATGCGACCATCGGATGCGATGCGATGACCCGATTTTTCCATAGGAATCAATGTTAAAATGGACTCAGTCCATTTTAACATGGAATTCAATGGGAAAAAGGGGTCCATTTCATACCCCTACTATCCAAGTGGGCATGGAGTTGGATATAAACCTGTGGCGAGCGTAGCGAGCCACCGAGCCCGAAGCGTGGCGAGCGGACATAGAATACCGTCCCCTCGCGGGGCTCGCTTCGCTCGCCACGCTTCGCTCGCCACGCTTCGGGCTCGGTGGCTCGCTACGCTCGCCACAGGTTTATATCCAACTCCATGCCCACTTGGATAGTAGGGGTATGAAATGGACCCCTTTTTCCCATTGAATTCCATGTTAAAATGGACTCAGTCCATTTTAACATTGATTCCTATGGAAAAATCGGGTCATCGCATGCGATGCGATATCGCATCGCATCGCATCTGATTGTATGCCTTAACTTAAGGCATACAATCAAAAAATCGGGCGCCCAGATAACTCATAAGTACCGATAACTTTTCTCGCCATGCACACAGCAGTGTCATTGAGAATACCACTACACAAACTGACAGGCCAGATGTCTGCTATGATCTTAATATGTAGTATGCAAGATGAAAGGAAGAGCCAAATATGATAAATATTGCCAGTTTTATATGAATCCTCACCGTGTTCATTGAAGTACATCCTATAGAGTCCATATAGACAGTGTCTAGCTGGGTTTAGCAAAGTGCAAGTTGTAGTTTAGATTATAAACCTAATGAATACTGATGTATTGTGGCTGATGAATACTAAGGCTCTGTTACTAATTTGTGCTATTACTTGTTTGCGTATATATGCATATACAACTGTACATATTGCAGTCCTGAAATAAGTTTTGCCAATACAATAGACAGAATGTATTGGACTTATTATCCCCAGTGAAGAAGGGCACATGGAACACTAACTGATGTTGACTGGTGTGAGTTACTGCATAGGCCTATCGATCACCTCTACCTTCCTGAGTCATGGCCATGGTTATTCCCAGGTCTGACCAGGGTCAGCTGCAGTGGGAAAGGCAGACCCAAAACATACTTGACCCTGGTCATGCCTAAAAGGCTGATGATTTGATGGGCTCAGGAGTGACATCTCCAAGCATATTGTGTGAACGCCGAGGACCTGGGACCCAGCGGTGCTGTGATAGGGGTAAATGTATGACCCATGTTCGGTATCACCTTACAGCTACTGCTGAGTGGTAATGTCAGAAAGATGCAGATCCAACTGGTAAGGCAGGCCGCTAATGTGTGACGCTGGCTTCATAATATTCTTCTTGGATGAGGCTGGGATCCAGACACTCCTCTTGATCGCAATCGTAAGTTGGCGGAACTGTCCTGGCATATAATAGAGTGTGGGGCGAAATACCGACGCCAGGATCCCGACCGCCACAATCCTAACAGGGCTTGCGGCCTCACTATGGCCCTTATTCTGATCGGTGCGGATTTCTCCGCATGCGTTCGGCCCGCCGATGGTGATCGTCTGCGCATGTGCAGAGGTCACTCTGCGCATGTGCAGGCGATTTCGCCGCACGTATTCTTGACACGCCGCACAGGGGGCGTAGAGGGGCCTGAGGGGCTACTTAGCCTCATTACCCTATGCATACGCCCCGCGTTTCATGGGCGTTCCCATGCAAACGCGGGGCGTATGCATGGTAATGAGGCCGTGACGCGTGTGTAGGGGGCGGGCATCTGACATCGCCGGATGTCAGCTGCCCGCCCCCATACATGATTTCACACGGACAAGTGTCCGTGTGGTCTTGTGTGGCGGGACCTGGTGGAGCGTGCGGCCCTGCATTCGATGTTCGGCGACCATCGAATGCAGGGGCTGCTCCCAAGACGGAGGAGGCGTATCCCCGTCCAATTTCATGCGGATCACCACATATCCGCGTACGGACGGAGGTGGCGATCCGTATGGAAGGCGGGGATTCGCCTGCACGGTCGTGGCCGCATATTCTGATCGGGCCGCACCGATCAGAATAAGGCCCAATGTTCGGCACACTAATTTATTCTCCCTCTACCTTTTTCTAGCATAAGGCTTGTACAAGTTTCACTGGTTTGACTGATTGGTGGCATATAAAGAAGTACAAAGCCTGGTGGTATACACTGACAGTGGGTGTCTCAGTACGTGCATATTCAGATGTGCAGATGTACCAGGGATGGGCTTTGTAGCAGCATTAGTATAAAGTCACAGACTCAAGGCTGCGACTGCCTCAGAATTATGCCCTGTGATGATGGAGTTTCCCGCCACCTCCACAGACTCCACGCCTCAACAGTTCCCGTCCTCATTAGGGTTGCATTTAGAAATTTACCTGGATGGTTTAATATCCAAATCCTCCATTGTCGTTATCTGTCAACTGTCTCAACAGCTCCCTTGTCGTCTCCATCTCAGTAACTGATACAAAATGGGTTCCCTTAAGTACAGATTTGATGGTAGGGAAAATAAAGAAGTTAGAACATTCCAAACTGTTTCTTAGAAGAAAATCCTCCATTAGGACAACACGTTTTCGGTCTGATTCTTTCCAGCAAAGTTTCTAAACTATGTTTTTAGTGATGATTCACTGTTGCATCTTTTGATACCTAGTCTTACAAAATAACACCCATAGCAAACCTAACAATTAACATGGCTTTGAGTTTGGATTTGCTTTGATATGCTTTCTTGGTGATGATGGTGTTTTCCAGTGCATGGACTGTTGTTTTGTCATAATGGAAGCGCCAAGGTTCAAAACCGTTAAAAGCCTTATCTAAAAAATGAGAATCCGCTTGGATTTGATTCATAATGTCTGTACAATTTTTCGCTTTTGATTTTATTTCTGCTTGGCAGTGAGAACCATCTTAGCACAAATGTTTGTCATGTTAAGGTTTTGATACAAAACTTGTCTAACAATTTCCTTGGCAATGTTTACCATTTCTTTTATCATGCTAAGTCAACCATCAGTTGGAACAATTTCCCCCA
Organism: Crinia signifera; assembly: GCF_055691185.1. Classification (NCBI taxonomy): domain Eukaryota; kingdom Metazoa; phylum Chordata; class Amphibia; order Anura; family Myobatrachidae; genus Crinia; species Crinia signifera. Next base: position 271,111,087 of record NC_139218.1, read on the forward strand.
TTTTTTTTTTACCTTTTTTCCTTTTGTGTTTGATGTGCAAGGCCTTCCGGAATGTTCAGTCTTAAATGTCCTCACAACAATCACTAAATCTTTTGTGCCACTCAAAAACAGGTGCACTCACACTCTGCTCTAGTGGTTTCCGACCTTAATTGGAAGTGAGCTACTCAAAACAAAATAAACCTATTGAAGAGCTAAAGATGGAGTTGCGTACATCTAGCCGGGCCTCTAACATTTTTTTATAGAAAAAATCGGTACTCTTTACCTAGAACGGCGCCAGCGATTGAAATCGCGGTCGTCGGGGGTAAAAATCGCGGTGATCGCGGGCATCGCGGGTAAATCGGGATGGCCGTGATGACCGCGATCACCGCGATTTTCCCATAGGGAACAATGTTAAAACGGCAGATTGACCGCGATTTTACTGTTAAATGCCTCAATGGACCCGATTTGGGGCCAAATAGGCCAAATTAACCCTTAAATGTCCCCCCAAATTTTTAACGCCACCCCACGATCCACGCCAACCCGAAGCGTGGCGAGCGCTGCGAGCCCGCGAGGGGCGGCGGTACGCGTCCTCCGACCTTTTCATGCCCTACTATCCACTAGGGCGTGGTGTGAGAATATAATAGTGTGGCGAGCCACCGAGCCCGAAGCGTGGCGAGCGGACGCGGATACCTTCACAGGTAGACGCGTCCCCTCGCGGGCTTCACAGGTGTCCGCCTCGCCACGGACACCTGTGAAGCCCGCGAGGGGACGCGCATAACTGTGAAGGTATCCGCGTGCGCTCGCCACGCTTCGGGCTCGGTGGCTCGCTGCGCTCGCCACACTATTATATTCTCACACCACGCCCTAGTGGATAGTAGGGCATGAAAAGGTCGGAGGACGCGTACCGCCGCCCCTCGCGGGCTCGCTGCGCTCGCCACGCTTCGGGTTGGCGTGGATCGTGGGGTGGCGTTAAAAATTTGGGGGGACATTTAAGGGTTAATGGGCTCTGTGGCCCATTTAACATTGATTCCTATGGCCAAATCGGGTGGATTGAGCCATTTAACAGTAAAATCGGGTCCATCGCGCCTTTTAACATTGATTCCTATGGGAAATCGGGAGCATCGCGTCGCGGGCATCGCGGGTACATTTATGGCCGGCCGCGACGCGACCGACACGATTTCCATGTTTAACATTGGTTTCAATGTGAAATCGCGGGCATCGCGTCGGTCGCGTCGCGGCCATACATACATGTACCCGCGATGCCCGCGACGGGCGCCGTTCTAGGTAAAGAGTACCAAAAAATCTGTATAAAAAACAATAAATGCCCCTTGCACATTATGCCACACACATACTGCCTATTACACATAATGTCACACACCATAATGCCCCTGACATAATATGCCCCACACTGCAATAACCCCAACACAATATGCAGCTTCCACATGATGCCACCTGTAGTGCTGCTTATACATAAAGCACCCTGTGATGCCACTTACAAATGATGCCCTCTGTATTGCTGCTTTAAAATGATTCCTCCTGTAGTGTCCCTTACAAATAATGCCCCCTGTATTGAATGCCCTCTGCGGTGCTGATTTATAAATAATACGCTTCATAGTGAAGCTTTACAAACTCATCTCATAGGCTCCCACTTACCAGGCTCTCTGCTCTGCTGCTGGCCAGTGAAAGATGGGGCTGCCTCATGAGCAAATCGCAGCGGTACGCGATTTCTGATTGGCTTTTGATCCGGCGTCGCATTTGAACTGGTCGCTGCCCAGCAGAGAAGTAGGTTGTCATATCGTATGTTCATATAAAGTACAATAAAGATACTGGTTGATAAAAGGATATGGGGTCCCTTCTCTGTTCTGATTGGATATCAGTGTTTTAAATGTTCTAATTATTCATTGGAATATATAAGAAAAGGAAAAATAAATAGAGAAAAGTAAGAGAGAAAAGGAGAGAGAACGTTGGTCATGCACTGAAAGTGTATGGTATAAATATCATCCCATATAGGGTAATGCATTCTTATCATGTCATAGACTAAACAGAACTTATCAATATATTGTGGTTATCAGCATCCATAGTTAACATAAACACCTAGTTCTGAAGTATCAAGAGTGTGAGGAATGCGGAGACTCCAGCCACCTATTCCAAATTTTTTCAAATTTAGGCAGAGTGCCGCGAGACATATATACATATCTTTCATGTTGCGCGGTGGTGTTGACCAGAGACCTCCACTCTGCCAGTGTAGGCCCCGAGCCAGCCATCCAATGCCTGGCTATTATGACATTAGCTAGGGAGCATAAGTTAATCACATATTGACCCTCTATATTAGTCAGGGGGGTATTTTCTTTGCTAACCCAGTATGCACAGTTTAGGCGTCAAAGCCTGCTCAGAGATCCCAGTGGAGACAATCGTTGATTTGACAGCACCCCAAAAAGAACTAACCAGGGGGCAGTCCCAGAGGAGGTGCCATAAGTTCCCCTGTGAGAAATGACATTTTGGACAGTCCGATGAGGCTCGTCCACCAAATCTAACCAGAGTACACGGTGTTAAGTATGTTCTGTGTAGAATAAATAGTTGGACTTGTTGGAATCTTGCGGAGACCTTGGAATGTCATGGTGATGCCAGCGCCTCCTCCAAACTACCCACATCTGCCTCCCACTTGGCTTTTAGGGTGAATAGTGAATCCTTGTGTAGAAAAGATAGCATAAATGAGTAAGTTAAAGATATGGTTTTAACCTGCCCCAAATTGGTCAGAAATATTTTTGCCGGAGAGGATAACAGCACTGGGGGACTGTTGTTACACTGAGTATTTAAAGCATGACGCAGCTGCAGGTACCTGAAAAAATAAACCTGAGACAACCCATATTCCTCCTTTAGCTGCTGAAAAGATTTTAGTATACTTGCCTCGTATAGCTGCCCAATCGTCACCACCCCCCCAGATGACCACAGTCTCCTGCCCGACAAACAGGCGAGCTCTGGTAGCTTAATGGAGTTCCAGAGGGGAGCCTCAGGATCTATAGCCGTGTATCCCATCAAGGACTGGGCCTCCTGCCAAATCCTAATGGCCTGAACCACTAAGGAAGGGGCACCCCCAGGGATCCTACCACCCAAGAACAGTTGCGAGGGTGAGACAGTGGGGCAAACTTGATGTATAAATGTAACCGGAAGCGAAGTCTGGTCAGTGTCCTATATCCAGTGCCTGAGATGTGAGAATTGGCTAGCATAATAGTACAACCTGAAATGAGGCAGGGCCAAACCCCCATCTATCCTTGGTCTAGTGAGGGTACTGACACTAATTCTAGGACGCTTATTCGCCCATACCCACTCCCTTTTTAACTCTCTCAGTATTGGTTATTTTTTTTTACACTATTTAAAAGCTACACCTTGTGCAAAATATATTTAACAACTTAACAGTTGTATGGTTTATATGCTATTTTAGCAGTACAGAGATATACCCCATAGTTTATAACCAACGGCAAACCATTTACAAGCTTTTATCAAGGAATTAGAGCAGATTTATCTTTATGTAACCTTTTTAAATATATATATATTTAATTATTCTTAATCCATCAAATATGCTAAAATGTTTTGTTTTTCAGCTGTGCTGTATCATCGCTGGGGACATCTAGACCTAGCCAAAAAATACTATGAAATTTCTATGAAGATTGATCCTTCTGCCCCTGGGACGAGGGAGAACTACAGTCTTTTGAAACGCAAGCTAGAACAACAGCAAATGAGAGGCCACATGTAGCAGCCCCACTTTTGATGTAGGAACAGTGTGAGGATCACACAGTGTAACGTTACTGACATTCTCACAAACACCACTGGGTCATTCACACTTATCTCGCTGGAAATGATGCTTTTGGTTTATCTACAAATACTCTGGTCGTGTCTTTTGGCCACCACTGCAGCACGTGATTTTTTCTTTTACTACTCACTAAGTAAAGATGAAGAATTAATTAAACCAATGATTTTCTTCTTGTGCAAACCGTTTAAGTAAAAAAAGCACAGCTTTATTGTCTCCGGAAAACTGTTTACTACAGTCCCTTTTTTTTTTTTTTTTTTTTTATAGACATCAATAAGGACTTTATACTACAGTTGCTACACTGTGGGAGATGAGAAATGGATGGAACAAATTGACTGTTACATTATTTATTTCCTTTTTAATGTATGCTGCATGTGCCTCTGGCATTTTCAGAATAATATCTACAGGAACTTTTTTCGGGTGAGGTTACCTTTTGGAGATAACAAATATTGGCTTTAATTTGTTTTAACCCTTTGAGTGCCAACTTCTGTGAGGGATGTGCAAAATATCTGAACAAAAATGCCAACGTCGCTCACATTCTATAAATTTAAATAAAAAATGTTGCGTAAAAAAAGATTATATGGGCGAGATGTAATAGGTGGCTTATTTGCCATTCATCTTGAATTCGCACTATATTGCACGTGGCTAGTGTTTGATTTATTTTTAAATGGTAATTCGCAAATGTTATAGGGTGCGAATTTGAAGGTAAAATCAGAAATTGCATGCGAAGTAGCAAGATACTTTAGAACCGGAAACATGTAGATTTTTGGATCAACTGGATTGCAATTTACAACACCAGCATGGCTAACACAAGTCCCCCTACATTATGCATCACTATTTCCACCTCACCATTAAAAGGTGTTCAATATACATTTGCCCCATTCTCCCACAAATACAAACCTTTAAAACGTACAATACTCACCATTATTTATAAATACACAGGACCATCCCAAGTATTGTTCCAGCGACAAATTGAAGAGGGCGATGCTCAGAACATGCAGGAGATCATGCTCAAAGCTGTGGATCCCGTGGTGCCTGAGGAGCATACACCATATAATGTAGGAGAAGACATGCCTCAGTCCCCAAGACTAATGCATCAAGACCCAAAACCAACACCTGCCCCAACTCCACAGCAAATTGCCGTATCACTTGATGCATTCATACAAAAACAAATTGGATATATGTCCTTTCAAACTCAACAATGAACGGGTTAACACAAAACTCCACTTTGTCACACCACCTCCATAAGGTGTCTAATGCCATCCGTATAGCCGAAGGGACACTGTTTAGAATGGCTTCAAATATACAGTAGATCTGCGCCTTTTTGAGATTATCCAGGCAATTCGGGCCAAGAATGGGGCCATTCAGGCCCAAACTGCTTTCATTCAGGCACAAAAGGCAGTACTGGTATCCATACACACGCACTTAAGTGGACATAGACAAATTGAGGCTGGGCCTGTTGCATCCACTATAGATAATATATCTATCACCCATGACTCGTGGTGGGTACACAAAACCTCCTGCACGAGGCAGAGGCAAGGCAGATCTCACACAAAAAATTTGGCGGTTTAATATTGAGACCAGGGGGGAAAAAAAGGTATTCACTAGGAATAATCAGGCACCTTGCAATTAGCTGGATCTCCAGTGAAAGCAGCTGCTTGACTGTGGGGGTAGTCACTCCCCACTGGAAGAAAACCACAGAAAAGAAATACTCACACAAGGTGGGTAAAGCAGCGCTTAAATCAATGAAAAATACCAATGGTGAAAAGGTATAACAATTTTACTGATTCTGTTAAAATCACAATCACAATAAAAATACAGTAATAAAACAATGACGATAAATGAATTACTATAATGACATAAGAAGGTGGGGGGGGAATAAACGTAAATTGGAATGAATGGCAATAATGGTAAATAATAAGAATAGGCCCCGCCTCAATGGACAGTCTGAGTAAGCTGTGTTGACACTGATATGAAGTAAACAGGTAAGTGCACTTTACCAATAATAAACGGTGGATCCTTTGAGTATAAAGTATGCTGGGAGTCCTCACGATGTATGCGGCTGGAATGTTTGCCGCTGGAGGTGATGAGTATCGCTTGATGTAAACAGACCATAAGTTGGTGCGAGGCTGGTGAATGTCGACTCAGTGTACCAGAATTTGTCTGTAGCGATCCCAGATGAAAGATCCCAGTGAAAGAAGACTGATGTGGCTTCCGTGCCTAGTAGCAGCCCACACTGGTATGGATGGTGGTGACCAGTGGTATTTTGCACGGTGTCCGCCAATAGGAGCAAATTGTCCAAGTGAAAATATGAGGAAAGATGGTGTCCAAAAGAAACAAGGTGTCACAGCTGTGTCCAGAGGTGGGGGGCAATCACCTAACGCGTTTCACTGCGTCCTGCAGCTTTATCAAAGGTGCCACATCAGTCTTCTTTCACTGGGATCTTTCATCTGGGGTCGCTACAGACAAATTCTGGTACACTGAGTCGACATTCACCAGCCTCGCACCAACTTATGGTCTGTTTACATCAAGCGATACTCATCACCTCCAGCGGCAAACATTCCAGCCGCATACATCGTGAGGACTCCCAGCATACTTCATACTCCACCGTTTATTATTGGTAAAGTGCACTTACCTGTTTACTTCATATCAGTGTCAACACAGCTTACTCCGACTGTCCATTGAGGCAGGGCCTATTCTTATTATTTACCATTATTGCCATTCATTCCAATTTACGTTTATCCCCCCCCCCCCCCACAGAATCAGTAAAATTGTTATACCTTTTCACCATTGGTATTTTTCATTGATTTAAGCGCTGCTTTACCCACCTTGTGTGAGTATTTCTTTTCTGTAATATTGAGACCATACCCATGTTTAGATCTATACAGAAATGGCAGTACTTCAAAAGGATGGGCCTCATTCATACATGTGTGCAGGACCATCTTAGCGCATGGGCTTTATGGGCAGTTGCCCAAGGGCCCCATAACCCTAGGGGCCCAATGCCACAGCCTTCCAGAGGCGCCATTGCAGTGGAGCGCAGATAGTAGGGTGCGCAGTTGCTGCTGCAGCTTGTGCCGGTCACAGGTAACAGCGGCGCTGGCAGCACTGTCTCCCGTATTAGGAGCCTCCCCTTCCCTCTCCTCCGTGCTGCCCTGTCATCATAGATTATAGACAGGCAGCGTCTCCCTGGGTCACCCCTCCTCCCATCCCATCAGTGGGATGCCACCCCCATCCTCTCTCCGGCTTCCTATCTGAACAGGAAGTCACAGGTCGTGCACTCGCTGCACTGGAGGAGCCCAGCAGAGAGGAGAAGACGACGGACAGCAGCAGCCACACCACAGGAGCACAGACTCGGTCAGCAGGGGCTCAGGTAAGTCCTGCTGAAGATGGAGGGGGTGTCAGTAATGTGTGCTAGAGGCGGGGTGTCGGTAATGGTTGCTGGGGGGAGAGGGGTCAGCAGTGTTTGCTGGGGGGGTTGTCAGTAATGTTTGCTGGGGGGAGGGGTTTGTCAGTAATGTTTGCTGGGGGGGGAAGGGGGTTTGTCAGTAAGGTTTGCCGGGGGGGTCAGTAATGTTTGCTGGTGGGGAGTTTGTCAGTAATTTAATGCACGCACCTCCTCTGCACCCCTGTGTATGTATTGAGCGGGGTCTGCATGGCTCTGGTGGTGGTGGTGGTGTCACACTGAGACTGGGCACATTTCCCTGTGCTGTTGCCTGCACTGGAGAAGTTGTGATCAACTTTTGCTATAGCCTATGGCTGTGTGACTATGGGAGTTATTCTGGTTCACTCCTTCTGGCAAATTCCTTCCTAATAGAGAGATGGCAGCCCAGTTGCAAGTATGCTGGTAGCGCTCACCTCATGCTTTGACCCGCCTTTACTGCAGCCTCCCACCTTGACTTGTGATGTGTCTATGATAGAGCAGTGTTGATTGTGTATGTGCTGTGTAATAGAGTAGCAATAGAGTCCCTGTCACCATATTTTGGTCACCCACGGCTTCTCTGCATCACCCATTCCATGTCCCCCACTGCTTTTCTCTGGTACCCTCTCTCCTTGTAGCTTCTGCCTCACTCTGTTACTCCCTATTACCCATTGCCTGTCACCATCTTTTGGTCACCCACTGCTATCCATCACCCACACCCTATCACCCACTGCTTCTTTCCGTCACCCACTGCCTCTCTCTCTGGTACGCTCTTCTTGTAATCCACTGCCTCTTCCTGTCACCAACTCACTGCAAGAGGCAGTGGGTGATGAAGTGAGTGACAGTCACCCACTCACTCCCTGTCACACCCTGCCTATCACCCACTGCTTCTATCACCAATTGTCTGCCACCCTTTCCTTGTCACCACTGTCTATCCATCACCCTTTTCCTGTAAGCCACTGCTTTTCTCCATCTCCCATTCACTGTCCCTTACTAGAGTACCCTCTTGCTATAACCCACTCCTCTTTCTATCACCTTATCCCTGTTACCCACTGCCTCTCTATCACCCTCTCCATCTCCAACAACACCCTTTCTGCCCCACCACCCCAGGCTGACTGGGTGGTCTCAGCCTTTTTTTTGGTGTGTACTCGCACTTAGTGTGCAATAATATACCCCGGGTTGAATACTAAATTGCTGTCAATTTTCCATACCCCTACTTCAAAATTCCCACTTTGATATATATAGTATAGCACTGCTTTGCCCTGGGGCCCATAATGCTCTTAAGATGGCCCTGCATGTGTGATTTGCAGAAAACTTTTTTTTTTTTTTTAAGAAAGTCACACATGGCTAAAAATCAAACCCTATATTTCCTATATGCTGTAAGGTAAACATTACAGGTCATTATGATGAATAACAATGTTTGCCTGGCAATATTCACACCTATTTTGACAATTTCCCTTGGCACTCAAAGGGTTAAATTCTGAAGATACAACATGAATCCAAACTGCTAATGTGTAATGTTTTTTTATAGCTACTCTATTTACCTCAGTACCAGGCCACAACCGCCAAGTACACACTCTATTTTGTAAAATTGTTTGCTTTTCACACACTATAAAGTAGCCAACTGCTTCTCTTCAGGGGCCAGATGCACTAAGCTTCAGAAGTGATAAAATGGAGAGCGATAAACAACCAACCAATCACCTCCTGTCTGACATTTTTCAAACACAGTCTGTGACATGGCAGGTAGGAGATGATTGGCTGGCTGTTTATCACTCTCCATTTTATCACTTTTGAAGCTTAGTGCATCTGGCCCTAAGTAATTAGATATGGCCCTGTCTTACCAGCATTTTTACCTGCAGGCTACAGTATTTGACTTTGAATTGGACAATGAACCAGTTTGTTCAAGACAGTCTGCAGCTGTGTGTAGAGTTGTAAAATAGTTTGTGTGCAAACCTGTGATCTGCCATTTCATTAATGATGGCTGTTGTATTGTTTACAGTGTTTGTTATATTATTTATCTATTGTTACTCATACAAAAATGTCCTCATACATCGGATACCCCTGTCACACTCGCAGAATGTGTTCCCGGGTGCTTCCCGGAAATGTACCCTTTCACACTGCACGAAGACCTGGGATCGACCCGGGACAGCCCCATTCACACTGATCCCAGGAAATCCCTGCAAATACATATGCATGTCATTAGAAATGGACTCCAGGGCTCTGAAAGATGACATCAGCATTTGTGAGCACAAGAAAGCTGCAATCAGCAGCTTTTGTAAAGTCCTGTGTACCCAATCCTGGGTACGGGACCATTCACAATGACCGCATCCCGGGTTGATTCCGGAATCTACCCAGGTCAGGACCTGGGTAGAAATCCCGGGATGCTCATCCCGTGATATTCTTTCAAGACCCTTTCACACTGAGCTAAATCCCGGGTTGATGCGCAAAACAAACGGGATCAAATTGCGAGTGTGAAAGGGGAATTAGCTGCAGTCACACCAAATAGTCCCCCTTGGCACATCAGGTAGTGTGAGAACCTTTAAGCATCAGGCATTTTTATTTCTTTGCCAAAAATGCATCTTGGTCAGAATGCAGTGCAACTAGGACACATTGTGAGACTGTGCTGATTAATTAGATATGACGGTACTTGTTTCCTAGCACGGCCACACCGATCATGATCTTGGGCATCGCAGGTAAAAAAATCGCGTTGGTCGCATCACATGCGGGCTAAAAAATCGTATGCGATGCGACCGACGCAATGCCCGCGATTTCCCATAGGGAACAATGTTAAATGCCTCAATTTACCCAATTCAACATAGGGAACAATGTTAAATGGGCCAGAAACCCCCCAAAACACCCCTGAACAGTGAAATGGGCCCCCAAAATTAGTTAACGCCACCCCACGATGAATGTGAACCCGAAGCGTGGCGAGCGGCGGCGGTACGCATCCTCCGACCTTTTCATACCCCCACTATCCACGTCGGCATGGAGTTGAGAATAGATTAGTGTGGCGAGCCACCGAGCCCGAAGCGTGGCGAGCGCACGCGGATACCTTCACAGGTAAACGCGTCCCTTTGCAGGCTTCACAGGTATTCGCGTCCCCTCGCTGCGCTCGCCACACTAATCTATTCTCAACTCCACGCCGACGTGTATAGTGGGGGTATGAAAAGGTCGTAGGACGCGTACCGCTGCGCTCGCCACGCTTCGGGTTCACGTTGATCGTGGGGTGGCGTTAACTAATTTTGGGGGCCCATTTCATTGTTCAGGGGTGTTTTTAGGGGTTTCTGGCCCATTTACCATTGTTCCCTATGTTGATTTGGGTAAATTGAGGCATTTAACATTGTTCCCTATGGGAAATCGCGGGCATCGCGTCTGGACCATTTAATGCTTTTTTAGCCGCCTGCGATGCGACCGACGCGATTTTGACTTTTTTCAATGCATTTCAATGGGAAATCGCGGGCATCGCGTCGGTCGCATCGCAGACTACTAAAAATTACCCGCGATTGTGGCCGTGCTAGGAAACCAGTACCGATATGACGCTTGTACCGCTTTCAGATCGCAAATGCAGGGTCACACTGGGACTTTGAAACGGTTCAGTCCCGGTGCAACCCTGCATGTGCAGTCTGTTCAGATCGCCTTTGCGAACCGGCAATATTGCCTGTTTGCTGACATCATGTGGGGGCGCGTCATCTGGGGTGGGGGAGGAGGCAGCGCTCAGAGCTGGCGCTGCTCCAAGCGCTGCCTCCTCCATAGTGTGAATGGGAAACTGGTCGCTCGACAGGTAAGAACCCTGCTTTTTACCCAGTTCAGATTGCCGCATTGCTACCAGTTAGCTGTAACTAGTAGGTAACCCCTTTCATATCGCACTAATTATCAGGTCGAACCGGCAAGAAATTGGCTTGTACCCGGTAATTCGGTGCGATGTGAAAGGGGTATTTTATGCAAAGGAGTCTCTTAATATGCATATGAATTTCTACAATGTAGCATCCACAGCATTTTCCCATAAAAGGTCTGTGTTCTGTTCTGCTCCACATGCAGACTCGGGTGGGTGGTGCATTGCTTATTGCTGGGTCCATGACATCACTGCAGACACCTCCCGAGCTAGTGCCTGGAGTTTAGCTTTTCTCCAAGCGCCATATCTTCCTATGTAGCAAATGGATTCCGGGTTGCGCTGACGTAGTTTACGAGTTCACACTGCACCGCAACCCAGATTATGTCAACTGAACCCTTTTAGATGACCTATAAACCTGTGTTGCAATTTCATGTAAAAAAAACCGACTGTCAGACTGAAAATGGTATTGTAGAGCATGAGAACCAAGAGGAGCAGGCCTTTGCCACTTTAAAAATACATCAGAATTCACACAATCATTTACAGGGCAAAAACGGCCTTGTTTTTCAGTGTAAATGATTGCTGCTTTAAAAATAGGTGAAAACTCACACAACTTCCTAATTCATGCACTCTTTTACATTATGCCCCTCAGTCTCACACAATGGACCTTATTCTGGTTCACACGCAATATTGTGCGTTTCGCAGTGTTACGTGTGGACCAAACGCCGTCTGCAGAAAACCACACCCTCCCTCTCGCACAGGCCGATCCCCTGCATGGCTGCAAATGAGCGATTTGCTTAATCATCCATTTGCAGCCAGGGAGAAATCATTCGATGGCAGGCAACCATCAAATGATTTCTCCAGCGCTCGCAGATCAGGGAAACCTCTATGGTGTCTCTGATCGGCAAGCGCCCTATGCGGGAAGCAGGCAGGCAGCTGACATTCACTGACGTCAGCTGCCCACCCCCTGCACCCACGTCACCAGGCGATTTAACATGGGAACGGCCATGAAATGCGAAGCATTCCCATGGGTTCTCGTCATCCCCCCCTGGGCCACACTGCTTGGCAAACGCAGATGCAAAATATCGGTCTCCCGTGCTAACGCGTGGGGGGACCGATTGATTTAAAATAAGGTCCAATATGCAATATCCAATGAATGGGCACAGTCTTCTCATGCCTCCTAGCTTTTCTGTATTGGAATGAAGATGCAAAAGATGTTCAACATTAGTAGAGTTGGACATGGCGGCTCACTCGCCCCAGCTATCTTGCGCTGCATGAAACATTGAGGCTAGATGAATGAGGAATCCTCTGTGTATTGCAATTAGAAAATGCATTTGGTTTTACTTTTTTGTAATCCGTTTCCCAGGTTAAGCATACTAAAATGGTATTACCATCATCACATTTGTATAAACTCATTTCTAATATGAACACAATGTTAAAAAAGACAGTAATATATAGGCCACCAATGTTTGTTTATTTTTGTTCCTGTGATACACATAGTTTTTTTATGTAGTGTCTAAAAAGGATGGTCCTGGTCAGTATTTTGACTTCCCAAGATGGCTTCTTTTACTGTGCAGTGTTTTAGTAAATAAAAGTCACTTTGCTTTATTTTGGGCTGAATTTTATATGCTACCTTTGGAACAAAGCAGTCAGTGGCGCAACAATAGGCCCGCAGACCCCCGTGGTTGCACGGGGGGGGCCTATTTAAGTGCAGGCGCCGGGGTCTGCGGGGCTATTGTAATGCTGCTGTGCTGCGGCCGGGACCTGCAGATTTACCTGTCTGCGCAGCGGTCCCTGCTCCCCTCCTGCCCTGCTTCTGCAGTGCTAAAATGCAAATGGACCATCATAAAATGTCTGCCCCCATACAGCAGACAGTTCTCTAAAACTGTCTGCTGTATGGGGGCAGACATTTTGTGATGGTTTATTTTCATACCAGCAGGAGGGGAGCCGGGACTGCAGACAAAATCTGCGGGTCCCGGCCGCAGCACAGCAGGGGGGCATGGGCGGCGAGGGGTGGTGGTGGGGTTTGTTATATTTACTGGGGGGGGGGGGGGGGGGGGCAATTTTCATAGTTACACCACTGAAAGCAGTTTATTATGTTATGTATTTATTGAATGCACTACCGCTTTGGGCCTGGTGCAGTGCCAGCATATTTTTACAGTTGCACAAAAATAAATGATCTAATTAAAGGCTTCATCAAGTTTAGAGAAGCCCCTGGCTCATAGCTACCAGCCATATACCATATAGTGGGCTGTTTTCTTCCCTGGACACCACGCACTATATCCTTTTGTGTATCCCCATCAAATAAGAAGAAATGACACCCTAATTTGAAATGAAATTATTAAGAAATTACTTTTTTTGGTACTTGTGTATTTGCAGGGCGCCCACTAAGCTATTTGTGAAATTGCATCGCATGGTACGTTTTCGTGCCGTGCGATGTGATCTCACAAGTTAATTTATTCACTGCACCCTGACATCCGATCGCATCGCATCACACGCAAAATCCCATGTGCGTAACGTGTCCCCTCGCGGTTCTTGCTGCATTCGCCACACTTACGGCTGGCGTGGATAGTGGGGGTGTTTTAGGAACATATTCACACCTGCCATATCATACATCTGAGACAGTAATGAAGACATGTATTAACTGGATTGTATTTAATAATTAAGAAGAAATAATCAAATTAACAAATTACAATAATAACAATTAATCAAGAACAAAGAAAATAATAGTCATTCTTCTGATTCTGCATCAGCCTTTGGCAGAAGAGAAAGTGCATAAAGAATACGCTCAAAAGTATTTTCAGCGCCCACAGTCTTTCGCCAGATAAATTCCTGTAGGTAGGAGTCGAGATTCTGGCGCGCGGTGCCTCTTTGACGCTTGTTGCGCCATCTACAGGATCCCAAAAGGCGCTCAATGTTTTATGTGTGAACACCAGTCTGTGGATTGACGAAATTAAACCTGTGGTTCACCCGAGCATGGTGGTACCCTGCCTTCTCCAGCTGCTCTGTGTTATAGGCACGCCAGCAATCGGAGTAAATAGTCGTCCCCGGTTCAATGAATTGATTAATGGCGGCCATCCGGGTACTGGCGTCACGTCTTTGTACAGGTGTCACAAAGCACTCACCGGTGTCTCGTGAAATGCCTCATGCCTCCGAATATCCACTGTTGAGGCAGCATCCGTCCCACATGACTTTTCCTCTGTACAAAGAGGCTCTCGTCGACTTCAACGATTTTCCCTGGACCACCAATACGGCGTTGGCGCTGTGACATTAGGTCCACGGTGCAGGCCTCCCACATCATTATTATAGAGCACCATTGTTTTATTTGCTAACTTAAGTTGTCGCTCACAGAAACTGATACTTGTGAGCTCCTGTGCCCATGAATAAATTAACAGTATCAGCGTCAGGAAAGGTAATCGGGAACCAATGTGCCACACGGAGGCTCACCTTCTTCCGACACGTTTTAACATAGCAGCTCCACTTGCACTCCTTCATACTTAAGCGCATTGGGTGTCCATTAACACAATTTTTTGTCACTGGCTGCAAATGGTGCTGCTGGAAGAAAACCACTGCCTCCTCCTCTGTCTGCGGCAACCATTATGCAGTCACTTCTCCTTCACCTCTGACTGAATCTGACAGGGAGCAGGAACACTATGCTACTCTGACTACGCTATCTACACAGCCCGCGCGAACACTACGCTGATTCTGACAGCGCCGTTACACTAACTGCATAACGGGTGCCGTGCTAATTAGAGATGAGCGGGTCCGGATCCCCGAGATCCGTCAGATCAGAATCCCGGGATCTGGGTCAGGATCCGAGGCGGCTCGGGAGTTCCCGCCTCAATTCCGGACCGAAAACGAGGCAAAACGTCATCATTGTGCTTCTCACGGGAGCGGGATCTTATAAAAGACGCACGCGCGCCCCACCATCTTCACTCCAATCTTGGAGAGGGAAGAGGGTGGTTAAGAAGCTCCGTGTGCCCTGTGCTGTGCTCCATGCTGTGCTGTGCTCCGTGACCTGCCCTGTGCCCTCACTGCCCTGTGCTCTGTGCACTGTGTTGTAGACTTGTATTGAGTGAGAGTCAGTGACTGTTTATAGGCCTGAGCCCTGTAGTGTGATTTAACTAACTAGGTGCTGCAGTGCTCACACGCAGGGGCTGCAGTGTCCACTGTCCAGGGGCTGTCCTGTGGCCCGTGCCCTGTTGTGATTTATTTAGCCCTAAGCCCTGTGTTGTGATTTATTTAGCCCTGAGTTGTGTGATTTAACTAACTCAGTGCTGCAGTGCTCACACGCAGGGGCTGCAGTGCTGCTGAGTAGTACACTGTGTACAGGGGCTGCAGTAATACAAGGGGCTGTGTCCAGTGTGACGGCCTATATCCATTGTCCAGTGTCACGAGTCATGACATATCCTGTGTCCAGTGTGACGACATATATCCTGTGTCCAGTGTGACGGCATATATCCAGTGTCCAGTGTGACAGATATATCCATTGTCCAGTGTGACGACATATATCCTATATCCAGTGTGACGGCATATATCCAGTGTCCAGTGTGACATCTAACCATTGTGTGACGGCATATATCCAGTGTCCAGCGTGACATATATCCATTGTCCAGTGTGACGACATATATCCTGTGTCCAGTGTGACTACATATATCCAGTGTGACATCTAACCATTGTGTGACGGCATATATCCTGTGTCCAGCATGACATATATCCTGTGTCCAGTGTGACGACATATATCCAGTCTCCAGTGTGACAACATATATCCTGTGTCCAGTGTGACGACATATATCCTGTGTCCAGTGTGACGACATATATCCAGTGTCCAGTGTGACATGTAACCATTGTGTGACGGCATATATCCTGTGTCCAGCATGACATATATCCATTGTCCAGTGTGACGACATATATCCATTGTCCAGTGTGACGACATATATCCTGTGTCCAGCGTGACATATATCCATTGTCCAGTGTGACGACATATATCCTGTGTCCAGTGTGACTACATATATCCAGTGTCCAGTGTGACATCTAACCATTGTGTGACGGCATATATCCTGTGTCCAGTGTGACGACATATATCCTGTGTCCAGTGTGACGACATATATCCAGTGTCCAGTGTGACATGTAACCATTGTGTGACGGCATATATCCTGTGTCCAGCATGACATATATCCATTGTCCAGTGTGACGACATATATCCATTGTCCAGTGTGACGACATATATCCTGTGTCCAGCGTGACATATATCCATTGTCCAGTGTGACGACATATATCCTGTGTCCAGTGTGACGACATATATCCAGTCTCCAGTGTGACGACATATATCCTGTGTCCAGTGTGACATGTAACCATTGTGTGCCGGCATATATCCTGTGTCCAGCGTGACATATATCCATTGTCCAGTGTGACGACATATATCCTGTGTCCAGTGTGACATGTAACCATTGTGTGACGGCATATATCCTGTGTCCAGCGTGACATATATCCATTGTCCAGTGTGACGACATATATCCTGTGTCCAGTGTGACGACATATATCCAGTGTCCAGTGTGACATATATCCTGTGTCCAGTGTGACGACCTATATCCTGTGTCCAGTGTGACATGTAACCATTGTGTGACGGCATATATCCTGTGTCCAGCATGACATGTAACCATTGTGTGACGGCATATATCCTGTGTCCAGCAAGTATGTCCTCATGGACATCCATGGTCTTATCCATTCCTATCGTACTTATTTTTTGGATGAGATGTCCAGGATGGATGGCTGGGTGGGTGGGAGAGCCCCAGCTAATCTAATATTTTTTTGGGATATGATGGATGAATGGAGGTGAGAGGAAGTCCAAACAGCTGGGGATGGTCATCCAATTAGACCGAGTGTGCGGCTTCGGGAGGGACACACGTGAAGTTGTGAAGTGGTGAGGGAGGTAAGGGAACACACGCCTAGCCAGTCATATCAAACGAATTAACCTTAGCGGTAAATCGGGTGACAGATGTCGCAGTATGATAGACCTCACAACCTAGATAGGGGTCTATAAGGGTAGACTAGATAGGGATCTCCAAACCAGGGGTCTTAGAGACGTGGAGGAACTCGGTTATCTGCCACCAATTACCCCCCTCCCCTCCACCCATTAGGTGATGGATAAGGAGGCAACTGGTAATGTTTCCAGAGTTCATCAACCTGATCACGACAGATAGGGGTCTTATTAGATTTTAAACTGATCAGAACAGATAAACACTTGCCGCAGGTTAGAAGTCAGTCTCTGCACAGACCGGCGGCTGCGCAGGAAACTCATACAGGGGAAATTGGCCCAACTACAGTAAATGAAAACAATTCTGTGAGCTGTGAAGTGATCAAAATTGACTAGAAATGACTGGAAACTAATGTTATTGAGCTTAATAACACTTTAGGGGCAAAAACAGGCCCAAATTCTGTTATTTTAGCAATTTTTAGCATTTTTAAAAAAAAAATCCAGATCCAAAACCCGCAAGGGTGGTTTTACCAAAACCAATCCAGATCCAAAACACGAAGGGAGATCCAGATCCAAAACCCGAAAAAGTGCCCGCCGCTCATGTATAGTGCTAATATACAAGTACCATATTAACTTGTAAGATCGCACGGCACGAAAACATGCCATGCAATGCGATTTCACTACGCCTGCGTACGTATGTTAATTGGGCGCCCTGCAAATACACAAGTACCCTTTTTTTATATGTACAAATGTATAATAGTCTGCATTGATCGATTTATGTATTTTCAATGTTTTTAAGTAGGATATACAGTACTGCAGCAACAGATATGATCAGCCGCTCCTTAAAGGTTTCAGAAGAGAAACAAGGCACGGTATACAGTGTAAGGTAAACTTGTAGTCACTTGGAATATCACTCTGAGGAAGACCATTCTTGAAATGCATTGGTAAAAGGAGTATTCTTGGTTGCTTAAGGAACATTGGTGTCTGACATTTTTCAAACACAGTCTGTGACATAACAGGTAGGAGCTGATTGGCTGACTGTTTATCACTCTCCATTGTATCACGTTTGAATCAATTCTAGATTTTGGCACCCCAAAAACTTAAAGGGACAGCTAGCACTGAAGGCGCCACAAAAAAGGGTTGTGGTCTTGCAAGGAAGGGGCATGGCTAAACAAGATTTCCCACGAGAGATAGTTGGTGACAGGGATATATTGGGTGACTTGCTGGGGAGACAGGGAGATAGCTGGTGACTGGCGAGGCTGGGGTGATTAAAGGAATTATATATACCGTTAGATCGCGATCAAACTTTTGGCCACCCCTGCCCTAGGGCATGAAGGGCAGGGGTAGGGCATGAATTACCGCCTGTCGGCACGTCAGCTCATAGAGACGTGAAAAACTCATGTTGACCTTTTGACTGTCAACCTAGCAATTTGTGACCTTAGCCATGTCGACCTAATGACCATATATTTTCATGTCAGTGGTAAGGCGTATTAGAATGCAGAAGAGCAGGTGACATACCTCCTAGGGAGAACTGATCAGCCTTCAAAACAGAAAAGGTTTCTGTTGCTGGCCACACATCAGACCAACTTTCCTCCAACCATCCAACTAGTTGCTTGGAAGGAATAAAATGATGGTACTGGATGGGCGCAAATGTAATATTTACTTCAGAAATTTGCTCCCAAAATCTGGAAAAGGACAAAAACTGTCGCTCGGACGCGGTACTGTAGTTGAACCTGTTTGATTTAAACAATTTTACTGAATGTTTTTGTCCATTTCCCTGGGTTTGTGAGCACATTTCTGATTGTCCTTTGCTCCCATCCATTACCATATTTGTATTCCATCCAACAACTAGTTGGGAGGTTGGAGGAAAGTTGGTCTGATGTGTGGCCAGCATTAGTCAGTGGTTCCCAATTGTGGTCTTGAAGGCACCCCAAACAGTCTAGACTTTAAGGATCTCTATGCTTAGGTACAGGAGGCTTAAATAACTCCATTATATTATGCCATCTAGGCATAGGCAAGGATATCCCTAAAACCTGGACTGTTGTAGTTCCTTGTGGACTGGATTTAGGAACCACTGTTCTCTGTTAATGGGGTCGATCCTATTAACCCCGAAGGGTGAGAGTTGCCGTTCGGATGCCGATTTCACGCTGAAAACGGCCCCCAAATTAACACTAACTCGCACCATTTGCAGGGCCAAATTCAATGAAATGTGCTCGAACCCCTATGGAGGTGTGAGCACTTTTCAGTGTATTCGGACAGATGTAAAGTGTGCCGGGTGTTGTGATTCGGTGAATCAGCTGCACCCTTCGGGGTTAATAGGATCGACCCCCCTAATGTCTTTTTTTCTTTACTTTTACCTAGAAATGTTCCCTGCGCATGCCTTATGTGGAAACACTGCAGCAAAATACTGTGACTTAATATTCTGCACACATTAGTTTATTTTGCCATTTAAGACAATGACATTAATTACATACTATGCATACCATACTTGCCTTCCTTATACCAAACTTGCCTACCTGACCGTCTCCAGGAGGGACACAATGCTCTGTTCCTGGACTTCCCTGGTAATGTATGATTGCCCTCATCTCTGGTGAAACACCTTTTCTATCCATTAACTAGCTCTCCACAGGTGATGATAATCATACATTACCAGGGAAGTCCAGCAGCAGAGCATTTTCTCCCTCATGGAGATGGTGTGGTAGGCAAGTATGACTTAAGGTGCTCATACACGCACCGATTTTTGTGTGCTGTGCGTTTTGTACTTCAAGCTGCCATGCTATTTTCGCATTTGAAGTGGATGCGATGTGATGTACTGTACTTTGCGGATGAGATGCGATTTTAGCCACTTTTTTTTTTTTAAGTTAATAGGTAGTAATGGACATCGCATCGCATGTACTCCTGTACTGATGCGATACAATGAAGCACAAAAAGTACTGCCTGCAGATACGGTATGTGCTTTACAATATTGTACCCGTGGGGACGCGCATCGCATCCCCGCAGGTACACTGTGTGATTATCGCACATGCGATGCGTTTTGTACTTACGATAATCGCAGTGTGTATGGGCACCTTTTATACTCTTGAAACTTGAATTATCAATTAGCAGTTTTAACGACCAGGGAAGACTCTCCACACAATTTAACACATCTGAACACACTCAATACTTCTAATTTAGGTGTTAGTGTCTCTTTAAATTTGCAAATGGTGACACCTAGTGTCAGAGGCATGCATTTCTAATAGCATTTTTGCTCTTTTGTACAGCAAATGTAAATACCATGCCTGTATTGGGAAATAGATGAGTTTATTTCACATTGAAAAACTCAATTATACATTTTTACAAACGTGTCAGTGGAATGCTATGTTCTGATAATTATGTTAAGACTGATGACGTGTTGTGCAATGTGGGGGTGTGACACGGCTGTCCAGGTGCATTAACAAGAGTAGGTGGAGCTACAAACAGGTTTACACACAGAGCAGTTAGCAGTCCCAGTAGGCAGAGTCACCTGTGCTCCACGACAGGTAAGTGTCCAGCTTAGCACGTTTCAGGTGTTCTGCTGTAATTACGTGGCCTTGTATTACTGACATTCTGTCATTGTTCTGGCCTTAACGTTAATCTGGCATATGCGTACTGCTTATTTTAATGTTCTGCTGCAGATCTCTATTGAATTAGACTTTACACTGTTCTTTTTAGAGACGTGCTGAAATCAGAGTAAATCAGAGCCTGCACATCTCTAGTTCTTTTTAATGCGTGAAGTGGCAGTGGGGTCTGCGAGATTAGAATCTCTGAATAGCGTGGCCTGACCATCCTTTTATTACCGTAGTAAATAAATGACAGTCATTATTATTATTATTATTATTTTATTATTTATAGATAGGAATGGCTGGATGCGTAGCCTGTGCTCTCCCAGGGCAGAGATCATTTTAGTAACTGATTAAACTAAACTGTGTTGTTTGCAGTATCTTGGGTCCCTTTTATCATCATCTGCATTTCTTATTAAAGTGTTGCTACTAATTAAATCTATGCTAACCTCATTAACCTCAGAGGTTAGCGTTGAATCCTATTATTCCCACAAAAACACACGTTTCCAATTAGTTAATATAAATAATAATGAGCCTTGTTTCTCTGTGGAGGTATTGAATTAGCCCCAAATATTTTAACGGGTGTAAAAAAAAAAAAACAGGAGTAGTATAGAGCTTTTTTTTTTGCTTTGGGCTATTCAGTTAAAGACAGGGTTTTTTTTGTGCCCATCAAATGTTCTAGTATTTGGGTGAAAACACATAGGGGTATATTCAGTGCGGTTTTGGTGAGTAATGCCTATTGCTCGCCATCATAGCCCGCCCTCAGTATTCAACACATCCCCTGCACTCGCCGTTTCCACCTCACTGTTTCTAAAAATCTAAGTAGAAACAGCGAATGCGGCCATCGAAATGGCGAGGCTCACGGCTTTATGTAGTGGGCTCGCTGCATTAGGTGCTAACCTCGCCATTCGGGGGAACATAGAGTAGGGCAAGGAGCTTAAATGGTGAGGATGGCTTGGTTTTCGGTGATCCTCGCTGAAAACAAGACATCCTCACCATAAAACCCCCCTCCCTGCTCACATTAATATACCCCATAGAATCCATGATCAGTTCACAGACCTACAGATGCTTCCACATAAATCTATCCTCCGTGTGCTAAAAGTCATGTTACACATAATGGCCTTTATTTAGATCTGATTGCAGTACAAATTTGTTTGGAAAAATGGGCAAAACCATGTGCACTGCAGGTGGGGCAGATGTTACATGTGCAGAGAGAGTTAGATTTGTGTGTTATTTCGTTTCTTTTTTTTTTTAAATTGAGTGATTTTTTTATTGTACAAATTGTTAGAAAGCATAAAACATGTACAGTTTCGGTATAACAACCAAACAGTGTTTACAGATGGTTTGCAAGGCAGAGAAATACAAGCTATAATAAAGCTTTTTCGTATATAACTTGGTGTAGTCTCTGTCAGTCCTTTGAGATCAGATATGTATCTGGGTACACGTATGGATAAATCTATGCTTTATACATAGGAAACAGCACACATGTAGAAATTTTCATTTTAACAGTTTAACAAGAACTTAACTAGCTAACTTAACACTACACCCACCCCCCATCCCCCTACACAAAAAGAGAAAAGAAAGGAGAGAGAGAAAGAGAGAGAAGAAAAAAAAAAAAAAAACCGACTGTGACAATAAAGGACTAAGTTCAGTTCATGGTGCTGTCTGAGACGGAGGCATACAGCATTAGTGTTTTAGGAACGACCCTATTGTGGTGGTGAGGCCCAGTCCAATAAGTAAATGCGGATGGTCTACATGTATCGTGACATACAGAGGTAAGTACACTTGCAGATATACATATTAACATAGATATATATAAATATAGGCTCCCCCATAGCTGGAGTCAAGGATTAGGGATGTTGGGCCTGATGTCGACGGCTGTGGCAAATCTAGAGGAGGTCCATCTGCTCCATTTGTTATAGTAAGAAGTGAGTGAACCCCTGGCTTTGAAGGTGAATCTCTCATGCCCCGAAACCTCGTTCACGAGAGCCCTCCAGTTGTATATATTTGGGAATGTAGGGTCAAACCATTTCCTGGCAATGAGAACCTTGGCCAGAGTTGTTAAGCATAGGACATATTTATAGATTGGAGGTGAGAGTGATTCCTCTAGGTCAAGAGCAAACATACAGTATTTAGGAGCGATGGGAGGGACTGATGGTTCAGTAGTGATTATATCAATCCAAACAGCCTCCCAAAAGCTGTACACCTGTGGGCAGAGCCATAACATGTGCCAGAAGTCTGCACCGGGTGAGGCACATCTGGGGCAGCTGTCGTCTGATCTGAGTCCCGCTCTGTGCATGGAAACTGGAGAGCGATAGGCTCTATGAAGAATATAGAAAGAGATCTGCTGGTATTTAAGACATGGGGTGGTGTGCTTGACCGATTCCAAAATCTGACTCCACTGCTCTGCATCTAGGGTTCCAATGTTAGGCTCCCATTTACCCCTAAGGGAGTCCAGGCTATCAATATCTATCTGTCTGCTAAGATTATTATATATAGTAGATATCTGACCCTTGGTGTTTAGGTTTTTTAATAGTATTTTAATCGGAGAGTCGGAAGTGGAGGGAGGGGAGTTAGGAAATTGAGCCCTGGCAGCATGTCGGAGTTGTAGAAATCGGTAGAAGAGCCTGTTTGACAGCTGATGCTCCTCTGCCAGCTGCTGGAATGATTTAAGGGACCCAGCCAGGAACAGCTGGGAGATTGATGTAAGACCCACACTGAGCCAGAAGCCGTCCCTAGATAGCTGCCTAAACTCTGGGAATGTCTTATTGTACCATAGGGGGGTCTCCGAGTCCATGCCCCTCCAGTTCCATAATTTATGGGTTTGACGCCACACCAGCAGCGCCTGTCTGAAGAGAGGAGAGAGAGTAGGACTGAAAGGGAAAGAGAGAAGAAATTGCGTGGGGGGAAGGCGGGACCCCACACACTCGGCATAGGAGCACTCAAAGGTGGAACCGCAGCGTCCCAAGATCCAATCTGATAGATGCATCAGTTGGGCTGCTAGATAGTAGGCCTGGAGGTTGGGAAGACCCAGCCCCCCATCAACTCTGGGCTTGACCAGTGTCCTAAGGGCTATTCTAGGCGGCTTGCTCCCCCAAATAAAGGATGATATTAAGCTATTTATGGCCGTAAAGACATGCTTAGGGATGTATACTGGGGAGTGCTGGAGCAGATACAGGTACTTGGGAAGTATCGTCATTTTTATTAAGTTGACGCGGCCCATGACAATAAGAGGAAGTTTCTTCCACTGGCGAACCCGCCCCTTAAACTGAGTAGTAATGGTGTCTATGTTGAGTGGTACAAACTCCGTCACTTTAGGGGTTATCCATACTCCCAGGTATTTAAATTTGAGGACCCATTGCAGAGGGGAGGAGGGTATCAATTCACTCGGAATTACACCTGAAAGAGGCATAATGCTTGACTTACCCCAGTTTATGAGAAGGCCAGAGAATGAGCCGAATCTCTCAACAATTCGCAGGACCGCCTCAAGGGAAGCTCCGGCGTCATCAAGGAAAAGGAGAGTGTCGTCAGCATAAAGAGCGACGACATCCTCCCTATTACCTATAGAGACGCCGCGGACAGCCGGGGTGGTGCGGAGAACAATAGCCAAGGGCTCTATCGCCAGGGCAAATAGGGCAGGGGAGAGGGGGCACCCCTGTCTAGTCCCTCTGCCAAGTGGGAATGCATGGGTCACATAGCCGTTAACCGAAATACGGGCCATCGGGGAGGAGTATAGTAGCCTTATCCAACTGATAAAATTAGGGCCAAAGGCAAAGGAGCGTAGGACCTCCCATAGGTAGCTCCATTCCACAGAGTCGAAGGCCTTGGCAGCGTCAAGCGACACTACCACTGCCCCCGACCCACAGTTTGTATCTCGCTGTAAATGACAGAAGAGTCGCCTGAGGTTACGGGTAGTGGAGCGGCCAGGCATAAAGCCTGACTGGTCCTCGTGTATAACGGAAGTGACCACTGCATTCAGTCTGGTAGCAAGGATTTTTGCTAGTATTTTAACATCGGTTGAGAGGAGCGAGATGGGACGGTACGAGTCCGGGAGGGAGGGGTCCTTTCCAGGCTTTGGAATTACAACTATAACTGCCTCTGACATGGAAGGGGGGAGGCCCCCAACCCTTCTGAGGTCAGTGTATAGCTGGAGTAAATAAGGGACAAAATAATCTTTATGCTTTTTATACACCTCAATCGGTATGCCATCACTACCGGGGGCTTTCTTGTTAGGGAAGGAGGCAATTGCGGTCTCAATCTCTAAAGTAGTGATATCTGCTTCCAAGAGGTCTACAGACTGTCGGGAGAGAGTGGGTATGTTTATCCCTGATAGATACTGCTCCAGTTGGCCAGAGGTGTAGGTCGCCCGGGACGTGTACAACGAGGAGTAGAATGATAAGAAGGTTTGAGCAATTTCAGGGGTGGTATGGTATTCCACTCCCCCAGAGTCGCATATCTTTTGGACAGAATTAGTTGATCTTTCGTCTCGGGCGAGATACGCCAAGTAGCCGCCTCCCGCATCTGACTGGGCATATCTAGCATGTGCAGAGAACAGGAGCCCACGCTTAGACTTGTCAAGTAGGTAGTCCGTCCAGAGCCTGCGCGCTCCATCCCATCTCACTCCATCCTCCAACAGACCCGAGCTCAGGTATGTGGCCTCGTGTTGAGAGCATGCAAGTTCTAATTTTGACTCCTCCTCCCTGCTGGCTTTTTTAATGTTAGCTATGCGTTTTATGAGGGAACCCCTGATAACGGTCTTGAACGTGTCGTGACGGATGTGGGGGTCCGTACATGACGCATTATGTTCCTGAAAATCTGACCACTCCCCGAGTAGCGCATCACTGTCAGCCATCAAGGTGAGCCAGAAGGGGTTTAGCTTCCAGGTACTGGCACCCCTGGAGGGCATCAGGTCCAAAACTATCACCATGGGGGAATGATCCGATATCCCGCTCTGTAGATAGTCAACTAGATTAGTTTTATGTATAAGGTCTGGAGAGATCAGCGTAAGATCTATTCTGGAAAAAGAGCGATGGCCAGCAGAGTAGCAGGAGAACTGCTTCTGATGTGGGTGTCTAAGTCGCCAGATGTCTATTAAGTTAAGTTCGTTGATCAGTTTAGCAAATGGCGTGGGAGAGGGAATAGGTGAAGGAGTGGGATTAGTTGCGCCCGTCCATCTGTCTAGGGTATTATCTAAAATATTATTAAAGTCCCCAATACTGACAGTCGGCACAGATGGGAAGGAAGCCAGGAAGGATACTGCCCTTCTAAGTACGTCATTGCTATAGGGGGGGGGGGAACGTAGATGGCAAGTATGTTGAGGAGAACGTGGTTGACGTGGGCCCTCAGAAAAACATATCTGCCATGTTGATCTATTTGGTGATGTGTAAGGTGGAAGCCTATGGTTTTTTTGATTAGAATCGCCACACCCCTAGCATTGTTAGAAAAGGTGGAATGGAACATGTGGCCCACCCAAGGTTTCTTAAGTGACATAGTTCTTGTGCCAACCAGGTGAGTCTCTGAGAGACATGCTATATCCGCCCTATTCTTTTTAATCTCTGCAAGGACCAGGGAGCGCTTAACACGGTCGTTGAGGCCACGGACATTCCAGCCGAGTATGCGGAGCCCCGCTAGGTTATGGGTATGAGCCATAGTTGGAACCGATAGAGAAGGGCATAGAGATGGACAGAGGAGAATCAGAGGCGAGGGAGGAGGTTACATAGGGAAGGGGGACATACGTAGATACATGTAATCTGTTTCCTGTTGAGGTGGGACTTGGCAGCAGCAGCCAGCGGGGAGTTGACTCTACGCTAGTACAGTAGGTTAGTTTGCACATTATAATATAGTCATTCCTGTCAAAAAACACAGTCAGCACCAACTTAACTTTAAACAAAAACATAGTTAGAGAATAAAAAAGAAAAACCCGCAACATTACCCCCCACCCGGTATACCTATCTAACATTAGATATACTTTGGATCCCGAACAACCAAAAGGAAAGAAGGGGTTACCCAACTATAGCTAAACTTTGTATACCCAGAGGTATAGACCAGTAGTCGCCTATAGACAGATAACTATTTCCCAGCATTGAGCTCCATTCAAAAAAAAAAAAAAACACATTTCCTGCACATTAAACCGCACAAACACATTGCAGCCTGAAAATAGAAACGCATGGATTACCCCCGGACCTAAGGGAAATAAACAAGAGAAACAACATTTTGCCAAAGGGCCAAATATTCTCCTGGATGCAACAGTAGAACCATCATGCTCACGTGGGTAGCATCAGGGTGGGCCCCGCGGCCTGCAATCCAGCCATTGTTCAGCATCCCGAGGGGTGTTGAAGAAGTGGGAGTTGCCGTCAACCACCACCCTCAATCGTGCCTGGAAGAGCATTGAATACTGGATTTGCTGCTCCCGAAGTTTTCTTTTGATCTGAAGAAATTGGGCACGAGTTTTTTGAACGTCCGCTGCAAAATCTGGATATGCTGCCACAACTTGGTTGTCACACTTCAAAGGGCCCTGTAGACGGGCCAGGCGGAGGACAGCGTCTCTGTCTCTATAGTGGAGGAAGCGAGCAATAAATGTACGCGGGGGGGCACCCGGCGGGGGAGCCCTAACAGGGATGCGATGGGCCCTTTCCACAGCAAAATGCTGGCTGAATTCACCGCCAGGAAACAGGTTTAGGAGCCACCCCTCCAGGAACTTCTCTGGGGAGGATCCCTCCGCCCGCTCAGGGAGGCCAACAAAACGGACATTGTTCCGGCGCAGGCGCCCCTCCATGTCCGACAATTTAGATTTGACCTCTGACATCTGGGTGGTAAGGTCGGCAACTGCAGATTTAAGGGGATTAGTTGTGTCCTCCAGGTCGGATATACGGTGTTCCGCCTCTCCCACCCTCTCTCTTATTTTTTGCATATCATGTCGAAGCAGGGAAATATCCGAGCGCACCTGGCCAATCTCACCAGTGACTCTCTGTTCGGACGCCGTTATAGCTAAGAGGATCTGTTGAGTAGACTGAATTGAGCTTTCAGCGTCAGGTGCGTCGACCTCTGACTGAGGGGGCGAAGGGGAGGGAGAGGTCTGGGAGGACTGCGTGGAGGATGAAGGCTGGGTTCCACGCGCAAACTTTTCCAGCTTAGCTGCAGCAGACGCTGCATTCGTTTTCCCCATGCTGAGCAGCCTTGTCTTTTACCAAGGCAAATCCCAGGCCTGATGTGAGTTGCAGGGGGGACCAAGGGTAGGGAGACCAGCCTAGGAGTAGCTTCAGAGGCTTCCAGACTGCAAGGAGATGCTGTTATGCTGAGGGGGGGGGGACACGCTCTGGATTTATGAGCTGGCTGCGGGGCACTTAGAGATAGAGCCCTTATCTGGGCAGTACAGTCAGGATATATATAGTCCGGCACTGTAAGAAGAAATGGAGGCCTGAGGCAGGGGGAGAGGATGGCAGCAGGCTCAGTAGCCAGAAAGACAAAAGTGGAGGCCTGAGGCAGGGGGAAAGGATGGCGGCAGGCCCAGCAGCCAGGTCTCAGTGCACTCACCCCCGCTATATGTTACAGGAGCTCCGGAGGCTCCGTGCGCGGCGAGCAGGACTTCCAGGCAGGTGATTGCAGCCAATGGGGGATCGCTGCCTCCCGCTGGGTGGTCGGGTGGAAGGCGCGAGTACCCCGCGTCCAGCCAGCCGCTCCAATTACACGTGAGCGGGGGGACGGGAGCCGGAGTCCAGCTCAGCGCCGCGGGGCTCACCTTCCGTGTCGGGTGCTGCTGCAGGGGAGAGTCGGGTGATGGCAGGACCGTACAGGGGCTGCTCAAGCCAGCTAGCCCGCGCTCCCAGGTCACCAAAATGGCGGCGGGTCCTCTCCAGCCCCGGATCGTGTCCAAGTTTACGCAGCGTTCCAGGGGCAGGTATGTGAATAATTCGGGCGGCAAACGGACGGCTGATGGCAGGGGGTGTTCAGGCAGGGTGTAGGCAGGTGCTGGTGAATATTCCAGTGCAGGAATAAGGATTTTGCAAGCGGATGGACGGAGAGCTCAGAGAGTCTGCTACCTCTCACATGCTCGGCCAAGCCACGCCCCGTGTGTTATTTCGTTTCTGTGCAGGGTAAATACTGGCTGCATTATTTTTACACTGCAATTTAAATTTCAGTTTCTACACACCCCACCCAAATATAACTCTCTCTGCACATGTTAAATCTGCCCCCCCCCGTGCAGTGCACATGGTTTTGCCCATTTTCCAAACAAATTTGTACTGCAATCAGATCTGAATAAGGGCCAATGCGTGAGCACCGTGCTTCTTTTTGTGCAACTTTTTCTATTAACATGCCTCTTATTCGCAAAGTGATGTCATCAGCTTCTGCTGATTAAAATAATTGCCATGTCTTGATTCTGTATATGACTGCAGCTGTATCTGCATAAGGAATGCCATGTTATAGTGTTTACTTATACCTCTTTCACACCAGAAATGCAGAGACAAACCCGGGAATTAAATTCCAGGGACATGCAGGGACATTCCCGGGTTGGGACCCATTCACACATGCTTTTGAAGCAGAGACAACCCGGGTCAGCACCTTTTACACTGAACCCGGGATGACCCTGCTTTTCTATGAGAATAGCATTGAAAATGGCCTTTTTTAGGCTCACATTAGATTATTGATTATTATTAATTAAGACACAAAACATTTGGGTACTTATGTATTATCTGGACTCCCATGTTAAATGCACCCCATTTTTTCATACCCCTACTATCCAACTACGCATGGAGTTGATTTTCTATAGTGCGGCGAGGGGACGCGGTCTCATAAGAAAAACGGGAGTCCAGATATTACATAAGTACCAACATTTGTAGTGTTTCAGCCTTTGTTTACTTGTATAAAACAAATTAAAAGGCATATAAAAGCATCTTCCCCTCTAATGATTAAGAGCTCCCTCACCTCCTCATTTGTCCAAGACATGGCACACATTGCAGGCTTTCAGGGGGATAAAACGCACTTCTGGGGTCTGTGGTGCCACAGAACATGCACAGTGTCTCCCTGCATGCTGTATGCTGTCTCTGGGCGTGTCTGTGAGTGTTCACCACAACAGGAAGTTGCCCTGCTAGCAAATCAGCACTAGCAGAGGCAACACGGGAAGCAGGGACATGTCCCTGCACCTTTCACACCAGCCAGTAACCCTGGAAGGACCCGGGAGCAACCCTGCTACCTAGCAGGGTTGAATTGCCGGCAAATTAACCCGGGAATTTGTCCCTGGAACCTTTCACACCAGAGCTAGGTCCGGGTTGTTCCCGGACCCAACCCGGGAATTTAGGCTGGTGTGAAACGAGTATAAGAAAATTCTGTAAGGTAGCATTTGACAAGAAAATAAATGCTACACCTCTCACGTGCATTAACTTACCTACAATTCCCTGGTGCACAGTTGTACACTGTCTCCATATATTCTCCAATCTTTAGGCTGAATACACACTTAAATATTTATGTGTCTAGTGGGAACAAAAACCTAGAAATATAAATACGCAAATTACTATTAACCATTCGCTCCCAAACAGACTAAAAACAATAGCTTGGATGAAATTGTTAAACCAAATTAATTAAGCCAATTTGTCTACTATTGTATGTTTTCCAGCGTTTCAGGGCAATCCTTTGATTGTTGCTCCCATAAATTTCCAGATTTTTGTTTCCACCACCAAAAAGATTAGACACATAAATCTTTAGGTGTGTACCCAGCCGAATAAGCCCACCCCAATTTTGGAGCTCTTCACAAGTCCATGTCCCTGACCCAATCCCATTCTTTTATGCCAGGGCTGGGCAACACCGGCCCTCCAGATGTTGATGAACTACACATCCCAGCATGCCTTGCATCAGTTTCAGCATGGCCACATAGCAAAACTAATGCAAAGCATCCAGGGATGTGTAGTTCACTAACATCTGGAGGGCCGGTGTTGCCCAGCCCTGTTTTATGCTATACAGTACTACTTTTGGGTTGTGCCTAGAATACAAATGCTCATTAGTGGCCCAGCATATAACCAGTCCATTTACTATTATATAATATGCTGGCCATGCACTTCACCAACTTTAATCCAACTGGTTGGTTGGACTGAAAAGCTGGTACTGTATGGAGGCAAAGGACAATAAGCAATTTGCTTACAAACCCAGGAAAATTTGACAAAAACATTCAGCAAAATTGTTTAAATCAAACGGATTCAAGTACAGTAACTTGTCTGACCGACAGCTTTTGTCAGTTTCCAGATATTGGGGCAGATGTATCATAGCAGCGCTTATCGCGCCGCTATGATACTTCCTGCTTCGCCTCAATAACGAGGCGAAGCAGGAAGGGACATCGACAAGATGTATTAACATCTTGTCTGCCGAAGCGGGGGAGCGTTAACTCCCCCCTCCGGCGATGTCCCTTTCTGGAGATAGCGCATCAGTTAATACTGATGCGCTATCTCCTGTCCCCCGGCCGGCCGCACTGGGCATGCGCGAGATCTCGCAAAAACTGCGAGATCTCCAGCGCAGCCCAAGCCAGACGCAGGGCTAGCGTTGTCCCCATAGTGGGGGATAGGACAACGCTAGCCCTGAGCTGGCGAAGCGGCCGGGGCGAATTAACGCCTTGAAGGCTGTTAATACATCGCCCCGGCCGTTAATCCCTGGGGGGGATTGCAGGGACAGCCCCGCCGAGCGTAACTCGGCGGGCTGTCACTAGCGCACGTTAGGTGCGCTAGTAATACATTAGGGACAGACGTAATCCCCCCCAGTTAACCAGCGTTAAGTGCATTTTTGCACTTAATGCTGGTTAATACATCTGCCCCATAGGGAGCAAATTACTGAATTACAAATTACATTTTGTTCCCATCCAGCACTAGATTTTTATTTCATCCAACCAACTAGTTGGACGAAAGTTGGTCTAGTCTAGTCCCTTGATGGCTAACCTTGTCACTTCAGATGTTTTTAAACTACACATCCCAGCATGCTCTGCTTCAGTTTTGCTATTTTAGCCATGCTTACTCTGCAGAGCATGCTGGGATGTGTAGTTCAACAACAGCTGGAGTGTCAAGGTTAGCCATCAAGGCTCTAGTGTATGGCAAGCATTAGCTATAGGGGGAAATTCAGTTTGCTTCGGGTTTGGCTTGCAGCTAATTAATTGTTCCACGTTCTGAATAGCTGTTCAATCAATCAACCTTTTCCACACACAAAAACTCACTGATTCTGTGCAAAATGTCAAATTGAAACGTTTCCCAGCATGTTAAATGCAGGGGAGCATGGAATGCAAGTTTGCTATGAGGTAAATGCCTGGTCTGGGGATTACTGGGCATGGTTACCACAGCTATTAGAATCAGGCAGTGCAACCAATTAGTTACAGTATAAAGCAGAGATAGCTAACCTTGACACTCCAACTGTTGTTGAATTATACATCCCAGCATGCCCTGCATCAGCTTCAGCATGGCTAAATAGTAAAACTGTAGCAGGGCGTGCTGGGATGGATAGTTCAACAACAGCTGGAGTGGCAAGGTTAGCCATAACTGTTAATGAGTACACCCCATGGTTTATATGATTTCCCCCATAGAATAAAGATAATTGGTAGTAAGAAAACAACAGAAATAATGTGTTTCTGTGTAGAAACAGCTGAATGAAGGTGTGGCATATTAGATTGACACCAAAAGGTTCACATACACAGGGCTGAAACAAGTTGAAGAAAAATTGGTGTCAATGTCAACCCCTGCGCGCGCACACACACACACACACACACGCACACAATTAGTGTGCTGCTTCACCTGCCATGCTTCCAGGCAGATGCAATGCTCCACTATCGCTGCACTTGGCTCACTTTACCGTACCCAGTCCATGTGGGTGGTAATGTATGTTTATTAAATACAAGCGTTCCCAAAAGTTGGCTTTCTCATGTGTCCACTATATCCCTGATGGCCTTTTGTTTGTGTCAACCTTGTGGACATATTGACCTGTTGACCTAGACAGGGTCTATCAGCCATCTGGTTACCGGAAATATTGGTGAGGATGAAAACTGTAGATGAGTCAGTAAGTATCTCTAACGCTGTGTACACACGGGGGGTGATATTAAGCACGTATCGCTGGCAATATGGTCGCTGAGTAACCATATTGCCAGCGATTTGTTTGTGCTGCAGCGATAAATCGCCGGGTGTGCACTCCCATTTTCAGCCCCTAATGGTCGCAGGAGCCAGCTATTTCCCCCTGTGGCTCCACCAATCATTTCCTTGTCATCAGCAACCATCTCTGGTCACTGATGAAAATGGGACACTGAACAATATACTGCACCATGTGTACACCGCTTTAGAACAGGCATTCTCAATCTCCGTTCGCAAGGCACACCAACAGTGCAGGCTTTAGTGATATCCAGGCTTCAGTACAGATTGGTAAATTAAAATAGCGCTGGTAATGTCCCCAAGGTGATGGAAATAGGGGTCCAGACCCCCCCTTCCTGAGACCATGCCCACTTAGACCGTTGCCCCACCCTTTTTCGGACCAGCCACACTTTCAACACAGCAGATCCCGATTATGAACAAACAAAAGTTGGGAGGTGGCAGTCATAATTAATGCTTAGCAGCAGAAAAATATTTACTCTTATGTTGTGTACACACGGGGCAATTTGATTGCTCAGCAATTTTGGCTTCATATCTCTCAGCAATATATTAGTCCGTGTACTGTTTTCATCAGAGACCAGCAAACATGGGTTGTGGGCAGTCCTTCTGGAGGGGAATAAAAGGACAGGGGCCATTTTAATGCTCTGTGGCTAGTTTGTTTAGGTTATACCTGCTGACCATTGTAACATTGCTATTTTGCTTTGTATTTGGCTGGTATATGGTGGTTGGGTCGACACTATTAAGGTTGACATACATTGGGTCCACTGGCCTTAGATGGACACGTGGATATGATTGACATGGCTAAGGTCGACAGGGTCAAAAGATTGGTACTAGCATTAGGCTGACAATGGGAAGGTTGACAGTCAAAAGGTCGGCATGGGGTTTTCACCTTTTTGTTGAGCCGACATGTGCCAACAGGCACATGTCCTACCATCCACTACGGCCTGGAGGGAGATTATAATAGTGTACCAAGCATAGCAAAGCACCGGACCCGAAGCATGGCGAGCCATGTGAAGGGGACATGGTGCACTCTTCTGCTGTCCATGTTGACTGTCAACAGTCAAGAAAAACAAAACATGAGAAACCCATGTCAACCTGGCGACCTACTCCTTGTGTTGGCCTAATGACCCAATGAATGAAGACATTAGTTTGGTCGACCTAAAGATCCAAACCTGTGCCGATTCTCACATTACCCATTGATGTGGTCTGCAACTTGACTTGTTGAAACCTTGTGGTTATCCACCTTCCACATCAATGTGGAGTGGGAAATCCTGCACAAGTGTTGGTAATGTAATATTGTGTGCTAGGGTACCCATTTGGCCACCCAGGAGTTCACCCAGGAACCCTTACCTTTACCTTTTCACTGGAAAAACGAACGACAGAACATTTTTATTTTTCCTTTTATATATAAATTAACAAATTGGAAAATCTGGGTTCATTGAAATATACAAAGAGCAGAGTGCCTCTGGAGTCTACAAGGACTTTAGCAACATAAAGTACTGTATGAAATATCCTCCAAATAGTGGGTTACACTCAGGCCTGAAATCGCACTGCCAACATGATTTGGGGCCAAGTAGAAGGTGCATAACATTCCGAACAGTGTTTTTTGAAGAACACTAAGTACATGTCTTGTTGCAGCAGTCACTGGAATAAAAGATGTTCATGGTACCAGATCAATGGCTTATGAACAGGTCCCAACAGTTTTCAAACAACTTGCATTTAAAAAAAAAAATGCTAATTTAAAAAAATATTCACAACTTTTGAAAAGTGGGGTCCCGATCAGGAGTGTCTTCTGAACGCCGTATAGCTGAGAACAGTCCACTCGATGAGCTGGTGGTTTGGGTGAGGGGTTGGCTGGCACATGCCGGAAAGACACAGGGAAGCGTAAGAAGTAAAAATGGATGAACATAAGTGGCTGGCAATGTTGGTGAATACGGTGCTCGTTGCCATTGTAGGGGGATTGAGCCTTGTGTATGGCATAAAGTCATAATGCTCAGTCAGTATCTTACTGCTGACATGCGACATTACGCTATATAATGCGCTTAAAATTTCCTTGTTGGGTCTCAGACATTCTACACTTGTGGTGGGCAACAATGTTCTACACTTGTGGTGGGCAACAATGTTCACAAAGTCATCAAATTAATCAGTCTGCCTCAGTTTATTAAGCAGCTCCTCTGCAACACTTAAAAGTTGCTTGACCTCTGTTGGTGCTGTCGGTGCCCTCCTAGGAAACATCCTCCTCCAGGTGCTTTGAGAATGCAAAGGGATGCTTGTTTAACAGTAGAACTCTCCCTCAGGTCGGCGGAACAGCTGTGCAAGGGGTAGCATAGAGGAAAAAAATAAATGAACACTTGCATGGCATGAAAATTATACTGTTGCTGGAAAAAATAAAGTGCTTACCAGTAATGGACTCTCTCGAACCGCCTCACCCATCTGTTTCACTGGCAATGGCTCCTTCATGGAATTTAGCGCCTCCTCTTCAGGGTCTTGGTCTAGAGTAAAGAGAAGCAGGTCGTAGTACCAGATCTTTGGTTTCCATATGTCATCTGCCCCATCTCCAGAACCCGTTATACTTCTAGTGCTCTTTCAAAAACACTGTACAGTAGTTATGATCTTCTTATTTATTGTCTTGATGTTGGCACTGCTATTTTGGGCCTTGGCATAATCCACCATTTGTTGATATGCCACATTTCTTATTTGTTTGTTGCTGAAATCCTTGCTGGTGGTTCTACAGAGGCACTCGTTCTCTTTGTATATGTTAATGAACCCAGCTAAGAACCCTGCCATCAGCCATGACTGTTAGGACACAAGTAGGACAAAATTGGTCATTGTACTTGCATTTAAGTAAAAAAAAAAAAAATCTAAATGAGGCTGTGAATTAGCACATTTAATAGGGTGCGAGTTGCGATTTAATTTGCACATTTTGCATACAAAATAATGTGCACACTTCAATTTGCAACCAGATGTTGCAAATTGAATTAAAAAATGTAATAGGGTGCAATTTTTGGTAAACGTTACCAAATATCGCAAAACAAATAGACCAAGTGCAGACTGGTGAATTTGACAGTCATGCACAAAAGAGTGAGATTTGTGCATGGTTTTAACCATAAAAATGTAAAGTATTTGAAAAAAATATTGTGGGGTCCCCCCTCCCGAACATAACCAACCCTGGGCTCATTGAGCCGGCTCTGATTCCAAAAAATATGGGGGGGGGGGCGTAGGGGTCCCCCATATTCTTTAAACCAGTCCCGATCTCTTGGACTGGTCCTGGTTCCAAAAATATTAGGGACAAAGAACTGGGGGTCCCTTGTATTGTTTTCGGGGTGAGCGGGAAGCACTTCTGAGTTTGAAAAGACTGTCCGGACGCTGATTGGCTGAGAGAATTTAGACAATCAGCGTCCGGCCAGTCTTTTCAAATTCAGCAGCGCTTCTTTCCCACCCCGCCAAATAGTGCTATAAGCTTCCAGCCCCCGCTGTCCAGACCCCGCTGCAGATTCAGCAGCTCCCCGAGGCAGTGCCATCTTCCCCATTGGGGTGGGTCCCTAGAATCCTTGGGCAACTTTGCCCATTAAGCTCAATGGAAAAGACGGCACTGCATTATATGCTGTTCTAGTTCTTTTCACTTGGCCCAAACTAGTGACTGCATGCTCTCCTGGCAATTGGGTAAATTGGGAAAGTGATCATATGCTGGGCATACATTTTATAATTATTGGCCTAATCTATATGATGGTAGATCAGACTGATAATTATTTATGGGTGTGAGAACGGTGATCGGATAGTCCGTCATGAGAAATCTTCCAACATGCCCAACTAATCTGATCATCTGTCAGTGTATGAGCTGCCATGGTCACAGGGCCGGCATAAGGCTTCTCAGCACCCTAGGCAAAACTTCAGCCTACTGAACCCCACCCCCCTCATACTGCCACCAATACCCAGTTCCAACCCCTTAAGACATAATTGCTTAACATTCCAGAATGGCAGGGAGGCTCCCAAAAATCGGGTGGTCCTCCCAGCCCCATCCCAGAAAGGTGGGAAAGTCCCCTACTTTCCCTGGAGACCTCCCTTTGTCACCCACAACAGAGTACAAGGAGGAGGGGGCAGCAATGGTAGGGAAGTATGGCTCAAGGGAAAGTATTGAGGTGAGGTCTTAGAAGTTCCACAGCAGCCATCTACATTAAGTACAACAAGGATCCTCATAGACAGCCTTGATTTTTTTTGATAGGCAGACTTGGTGGCGCCCTCCAGATCCCGGCACCCTAGACAGCTGCCTAATGGTAGAGCCGGGCCCTGCATGGTCAACCTACCAACATTTCCTATTTCCCTTGTTCCTTCACAGGGGAGGAATCCAGATATTGTGCCAATACCCTATGAAATATCTCTCAGTGAATGGCCACGATACAGTATCTGATGGTTACAGGCTGTTTGCCTGTTGGTCTGAAAATAATATTTGCCCAGCGTTAGAGATCTCTTTCCATTCATAATAACTGCATCCCTGATGATAGCATTTTTTCTGTTCGCAAGATATGATGTGGGTCTTCAATCTTTGCTACTGTGCCTCTTCGCTGAAGAGAATGTATTCATATGCTATACATAAATTTAAAAGATTTTGACCCTATTTTCCCATAATGTGTAGAGCAGGCATTCCCAACCACGGTCCTCAAGGCACACCAACAGTGCAGGTTTTCGTGATATCCAGGCTTCAGCACAGATTGTTTAATCAGAATCCCTGAGATACTAATTAAGTCACCTGTGCTCAAGCCTGGACATCTACAAAACCTGCACTTTTGGTGTGCCTTGAGGACCGTTGTTGGGAATGCCTGGTAGAGAGTATGAAAACATGATAATAAAACATTAATTGCCCCCCAAAAGCACTGACCGTTGAAATTGTTGTCATTTTATTCCTGTAATATCAGTTAAATTATACTTTTACATGAAAGCCTACAAACGTTTTGTCCTTTACCAAACTTTAGCAAGCTACTCTGTCTATATGTGGCTTACTATCTTAATAGAACTATATTTATAAATGGGAAGATTTTTTTTTATTATTATTGTAACTAAATAAAAAATGAGCTTTGGCAAAATGGGTGATATTTACATATAATGGATTGTTCATATTTACCTTTACAAAATGGTGTATCCAGCTCAATATGACTGCTATGCCATACATTAAACAAGAGCAATGTGTCCTTTTAATGATAATTTCTTTTTAAGTATTTCCTGTGGTGCACTATGCAATTGTTCAACAACTTCCATTTCATGGTTTAAAGAAAAAAATGTTAAAGGGATTACACTTTTTAGAAATCTCTTTTCATTTATGTGTTAAAAATACCATCAAAAGAGTAAATTTTTTTAGAAGTCTACGAGCAATTTACTCTGTGATGCTCTTGTTTGTTTTTACAGACTGGAGTTCATCATTTCTGAGTGAGCCACCGCTGGGAAGGGACCATAACCCTCCGATTTCAAAGCCAGGCCTCATTCCCTGACTGCAACTAGGAAAGGTGGCTTGCCGTTAACTTTTGAGAGACCCGGTAAGGTTTCATAAGGGTCATTTAAAGCAGGAAACTCTTGTCTGTGACAAAAAAAAAAATAGTACATAGCAAAATGAAAGCTTTAAAGAACCAACAGGATACATCTCCCTGAGTGTGTTTTTGCACGTTGGCTCACATTAACCCTTCCCACTTGGGATCCATGGTTGTACACTGTATTGCAATGCAGCGAGTGTGCCTAGGCATTAAATGGTTAAATGTTAAAATGAAGGGAACAGTGAGCCTAGAAATAACTTCATTCGACAGACCATCAAGTTTAAAGTTCAGTGTTTTTTGTTTTTTCATCTGCTTCCTTGTAAGAAACTTCTAAGGAATGAATATGGAACTATGGTACATGTGGTCACTGAGCCAAAGCTAAACACTATTTTCTCAAGAGAAAATCCAAATGTAAAGAAGAGAGACTTTCATATGCAAACATTATTACTGCCGCTCTGCGTCCATATGCATGAGGAAGAATTGCATTTTGCTTAAGTTAATTAAACTGAAAATGTATGTGTTAATGTTACAATGTAAGATTATGGTTTTATGGTACATTTACTTATAATGGAGGTGTGCGTTATTAGAGGTGATCGGCAAACACTACAGTATGTGGGATACAAAAAATGTACACTGTACCGTTTCTGCTATAGCCCTACACAATTATGGCAAAGAGATGTGTTCTAGGATATTTAGGAGTAAGCTTAAGCTTACATGGTTTTCTTCTCTTATTCATGTTAATTCTCTATTCTAATTGCATAGATCTAGCTATTCCTGTGTGTCCAGTGGCTTGTTAAGGCCTGTGTACAGAAGGTTTCACTGTTATTAACTCAGCTTTTAAGAGCTGGAGGTAAACTTACTAAGCCAGCCGCACTTCTCAGTGTGCTCATGGCAAGCAGGAAATGTAAAACAGCGATTCTGTAAAGCAGTGGTGTAAATTCGTCCCAGTTGCGGAGTAGCTCCTAGCATGCTAGTCTGAAACACCAATCCACACAAGGAGATTAAGAGGTTGCAGCGAATCCATAGGCGAATCTAGAATTATGGTAATGGGTGGTCCCAGATCTAGACATAGCAGCAGGGGGACCTTTGCGCGGCGTAGCCGCGCTGCAAAAAGGGGGTGAGGCCTCATGGGAAGGAGGCGTGACATCACAAAAAGGGGTGTGGTATTACACTTTAGACAATACACAGTAATGCACATTTTAGCAAACTCCGTAATACCCATTACACATAAAGCCACACGCCGTAATGCCAATTACACATAAGGCCACACACCATAATGCCCATTACACATTGTGCCACACATCATGATGCCCATTACATACTATATAACAAACCCATTACATATTTGCCACGTAAGTGCTGCTTACCTACGTGCTCATTACTAGGGGGTTCTTGCTTGATGGCACCATAGTACCCATTACACATGATGCTGCACACCAAAGTACCCAATACACATGATGCCGCACACCATAGTACCCATTACACATGATGCTGCACACATAATGTCCCTTACACATGATGCTGCACACATAATGCCGCTTACACATGATGCTGCACACCGTAATACCCCTTACACATTAAGCCACACATTATGCGTAATGCCCCCACATACCGCCACTTGTAGTGTCCCTTAAGCAATGCCCCCAAAAGTGCCACTTACTGTAAATTTTATATGAGCCTTCGCTGCTGCTGCTGCAGGGAGAGATGGAGAGCGGTACAGCTGCTTCTATGGGGAGAGGAGAAGAGCGCAGCGCAGAGCACACTCCCACTCCCCTCCTGGTGTCCCCTCTAGCCGAGTGGACATTCGAAATATTGTGCGCGCTGTTGTTGTGCTTGACGTCGGGGAGCATGCCGGGCGCCAGCACCACATGATTAAAGGGGGGGGCGGGCTGAGGTGAAAGCGGGGAGAAGAATTGGAGCGAAGCTGCAGGGGTGACAGTCATTGACAGCTGGGCAGAGAGCAGGGGGCTGCCCGGCTGTATTCAGAGCACTGCAGGTCACGGCTGTTTGAAATAATACCCCTTTTACAACAGAAAATGCAGGGATTTACCTGGGAATATGGTCCCAGGATCATGCAGGGACATTCCCAGGCTGACACCTTATACACCAGCCTAGTACCTGCATTTTCTGGTGTGAGGGGGAGAGACAACCACTCCCCTCTCCCTACCCCCCTTTAACCAACCAGCTATATCTTCGGAACCAACTGACCCATTTACATGAGACCAGTATCATATTGAAGAACTTTTAAGTTGGCTTTGAATGATTTTGGTTCCAGAGAAATCT
The DNA here is from genome assembly GCF_055691185.1 of Crinia signifera. Lineage (NCBI taxonomy): Eukaryota > Metazoa > Chordata > Amphibia > Anura > Myobatrachidae > Crinia > Crinia signifera. The sequence continues at coordinate 271,151,585 of NC_139218.1, forward strand.
GCCCTCAAAGAACATAAACTGTCATGAAATTACATTTAAGACATTAAAAAAATGGTTTAACCTCAATATCCCTGGAACCAATTACCCCATATGGATCCAGCCTGGTATCAGATTGAAGGCCCAGCGATTTGGGTTCGACTGAGATCAACCTCGAGCTTCAGTGATGCCGAAGGGGGAACTGGCAGCCGTTGAACTGGGTGGGGGTCGGAATTAGCGGGTCCCATCAAAGGCGTACCTAGATAATCGTGGGCCCCATAGCAAAATTTTGTAAGGGCCCCTATTTAGCAACTGATGGTGATAAATGTATGTAAAACATATACTTAGACAGTAAAGATGGGCCCCCTTCAGCTCTGGGCCCCATAGCAGCTGCACCCCTTGCACCTATGGTAGTTACGCCTTTGGGTCCCATATTATCCTATAGGGAAAACGTTCCAGCTTTGCCTGGCAGTATCTCCGGTCCCCAGGGGGCTAGAGACACGGGGCTGGGCTCGTTGGAAAGCCCCATCCCTCAGCTACAAAATGGGCTAATGGGTGGTCCTGTGCACCCCCGGACTACCCCCTAGATTCGCCTATGAGCGAATCATATAGAGTGTGACTGGTTGTACAAGCATTCCAGTTCCCAAAATATGCAGAACTAATGACCAGTATTACCATAAGTCCCTGTATCATAAAGGGCCATTAGTGCTATAATAACAGGAGACCAATATTTATTGGGTAACAACAGGGTCACTGTAATTTGCCAGATACAGAATCACTGACTAGGATGCTTACTTACAGGAAGCATAAAATAGCAACATTTTGACTCATTTGTGGACTAACTGATATACAAACTTCTAAACTGACATATACTGATATAATTATACAAACTCATTTCATCCAGTAAAGCAGACATTTGGGTCTGTAGGATTTATTAATATACATAATTTTATCACACACAGACCACTGTTAATAACTACAACCCAAGGGTAAATGCACCTTTCCTCTCACATTTACTTTAATTAATATAATCGGATTCTGTGTAGAAGGAACAAGTATAAGGTGCCACCTGGAATAACAGGAAACAATTAATAGAAGGAGGCTGCTACGTGGTGACCCCGCACGTGCCATTTTAAAATCGCACTGTATTCACTCGTGTCTATGTTTAATGTTTTGTCATATTTCGCAGGATTTTTTTTAATGTAGAACCAAATAAAAGGTATATTTTAAATATTTGTGTTTCTAACAATTGGTGCACCACTAAGTGACAAACCCTTTTCTTTCCTACTCTGAATACCACATAGCTGCCTACCCTCCTGCATTCTGCAGGAGACTCCCTGAAACCGCCGCAATCTCCCTCATTTCACCTAGCCCACATTACACTGTTTAATTTTTGAGGAAAATAGGAATGATAGATAGATACATTTACATTCCATTGCACAGCCATTTCCCAAAACTTTACCAAGTATAGTAGTTCTTATTAACTACTTTGGGGATCATCTACATTTGGATATAAGTAATTTTAAAAATATTCGGTACTTGTTACCTAGAACGACACCGACGATTTTGATCCTAGGCATCGCAAGGAAAAAAATCGAATCAGTCGCATCGCATGCGGCCAAAAAATCGCATGCGATGCGACCGACGCTATTACAGCGATTTTACATAGGGAACAATGTTAAATGGCCCAATTGACCCGATTTTACATAGGGAACAATGTTAAATGGCCCACAGACCGCAAATAGCCACCCTGAAGTGTGAAATGGCCCCCCAATTGTTAACGCCACCCCACGATCAATGTCAACCTGAAGCGTGGCGAGCGCAGCGAGCCCGCGTGGGGCGGCGGCACGCGTCCCCTCGCGGGCTTCACAGGTATCCGCATCCCCTCGCAGGCTTCACAGATATCCGCGTCCCCTCGCGGGGCACGCTTCGGGCTCGCTGCGCTCGCCACACTTTCTATTCTCAACTCCACGCCGACGTGGATAGTGGGGGTATGAAAAGGTCGGAGGACGCGTACCACCGCCCCTCGCCACGCTTCGGGTTCACGTTGATCGTGGGGTGGCGTTAACAATTGGGGGGGCCATTTCACACTTCAGGGTGGCTATTTGGGGTCTGTGGGCCATTTAACATTGTTCCCTATGTAAAATCGGGTCAATTGGGCCATTTAACATTGTTCCCTATGTAAAATCGGGTCAATTGGGCCATTTAACGTTGTTCCCTATGTAAAATTGGGTCAATTGGGCCATTTAACATTGTTCCCTATGTAAATCGCGGTAATCGCGTCGGTCGCATCGCATGTGTTTTTTTGGTCGCATGCGATGCCACCGACGCGATTTACCTTTTACCATTAATTTCTATGTGAAATCGCGGGCATCGCATCGGTTGCATCGCATGCCATTAGAATGGCATGCGATGTACATGCAATGCCCGCGATGGGCGCCGTTCTAGGTAACAAGTACCAAATATTCCTCTCAGATGTAGCAGTACACACCCACGCTTCTAGGTACCACATTCACAATCTCTTTTTACAATCTCTCCATATATGAAACTAGCCACACCCTTTGGGTGGAGCACTGCACGCCACCTTAATGGGGCGCTGCGCAAATTCTATTGCCAACTATAATCTCCCTGAAACTAGTTTTCAAAAGTAGGCAAGTATGGAATACCACCATTTCAATAAAGGTGTCAAAAAATGTATGGAGAAAAAAAATACAATTAGCCACAAGTTGTATAATAGTCCAAAGGCAATCCTTCAAGACATATTGGGGTGAATACTTACCGTTCCCTGGGAGTGCTATATGCCAACAGCCTATATCCCCCCCCCCCCCACACCTTTGTCCCACAACTGTTTCGGAGTGCTACCTTCTTGATACGCATACGATGAAGGAGGTAGTACCCTGAATATAGAGGTGAAATTATCTCTTTTTGCAGTAATATATTTAGTTCACACATTTTAAGAGATACTCTCCAAGCTGCTTTAATTAGACGTAGTTACCTTCTCATAGGCTAATACTAGTATAAATGCCAATCTGGTAGTCACCAGGACTGGTGCAAAAATACCATATTCTAGTGACTGCATTGGCTGCAGGCCCCAAAAAGACTGATACAAAATCAGAGGAGTAACTTCCCATTAAAAGTGCTTTTTGATGTACAATTGACAGATAGTATTTCCTACGGGAAGATGGTGGAGTCTAATGGGGGTACTGCACTCCTGCAGCCTGTAGGCATAAATGCGTCACTGGTGTGAACTATGAAAGAGAGTGGCTGGTATGTGACGGAGCCAGGACCGGACTGGCCATCTGGCACTTCTTGCAAATGCCAGAGGGGTTGATGGCCAGGTGGGCCGAATTGGCATGACAAGATGGAGGCTCCACCTCCCAATCTGTGCACACAGAGAGCTGCTGGACTTGCGGCAGGTACAGCAGCTCTTTCTGTGTGCTGATCAGGACCAGGAGAGGGGGGGGGGGGGGGGGGGGTATTTGGCTATTCCCCTCCCTCCTGCAAGCCAGGATAGGCAATACACACATGCCCGGCGACCATATTGCCAGTAATTACAGACAATATCGCTGCTGCGTGTACACGGCTTTAGCTTTAGAATCAAACGGTTTTGGAGGAGTTGTGGCGATTGCCAAGTAGTATTTTCAATTTTATTTGGCAACATAAAGGTTCCTCAGCACTTTACAAAGTACATAACCAAATGAGCAGACCCTTGACTTATAGGACAAGGGAGTTTGCCTGAAATGTAAAATAATATAAACTAATTTGTTTTAGTACAGTATGTTCATTGATTGCCACGGCTGAATTGTCTAAAGCAGGCATGACCAAACTGTGGTCAAACAGTAAGGCGAACCCACACCAAAATATTATATATGGTTTTGCAGAAATGGATGGGTCTGTAGTGACCAAGTGGGGGTGTCCTATAGTTGTTACCCCGCTATTGCAAAGTGCTATCAGCTGATTTTCAAATACAGTATCAGATAAATACCAAAAGAAGAAAGAATTTTTTTTTTAATAATGTTTTATTGAAACACCATGTATTACAATGTACAATAAAGATTCAGATATATTATTGTTGACAGAGCAAGCACAAAAATAGAAGCTTGACATCAATGCTTGTTCTAACAGAAATCAATGTACAGTCATTAATAAAGAAAAACTCTGTTAAGACAAAAGCAGGGTCTACCTTGTCTCTTTATATACTAATAATTAAAACATTCTGACAATGGCATACAGAGACCATTTTAATCTTTAAAATGTTTTGATCTAGCTACTTCTTTCTTTGCACCTATATATTTTCGGTACTTGTTTACTAGCACTGCACCAGCGATTTTAATTGCAACCATCGGGACCCAAAAAATCGCGTTGACGCGATTTTTTACATTGGAATCAATGTAAAATGGTCCCTGAGATCCGATTTTACATTGGCCCCATTGTTAACGCCATCCCATGATCAACGCCAACCCGAAGCGTGGCGAGCGCAGCGGTACGTGTCCTCTGACCTTTTCATACCCCCACTATCCACGTCGGCAAGGAGTTGATTTTGTATAGTGTGGCGAGCGCAGCGATACACCGAGCCCAAAGCGTGGCGATCGGACGCGCATTACTTCACAGGTATTACGCGTGCGCTCGCCACACTATATAAAATCAAATCCACGCCAATGTGGATAGTGGGGGTATGAAAAGGTTGGAGGACGCGTACCGCCGCCACTCGCCATGCTTCGGGTTGGCAATAATCGTGGGTTGCCATTAACAATGGGGGGACATTTAACATACACATTACCCATCCGGGTGCATATACAATAAAAAATCGGGGCCATTGGCCCATTTAACATTGTTCCCCATGTAAAATCGCATCGGTCGCATCGCGTGCCATTATAATGGCATGCGATGGACGCGATCAACGCGATTTTCTCATTTCGGCAATAAAGGCTAAAAATAGCCAAATATCGCGTCGGTCCCATCCATCGCATACCTTAAGTTACCTCAACTTAAGGTATGCGATCACCCACGACGGGCGCCGTGCTAGGAAACAAGTACCATATTTTCTTTTCTTCACATATTTACTATCAATAAGTTTTTAATACTTTACTCTCTATATCCCTAATACAGGGCATTTATTCACCTACACCACAAGGTAGAGTTATACCCCTTTTACACCACCGCAAAAACCCGGGTCAGTGGCAGTGTAAATGGATCAACCTGCGTCTATTTACACGGGACTTCTACCCAGGTCCTGACCTGGGTTGAACATGGCTAGGACTTGGGTAGAGGCCGGTGTAAATGGTGCCAGCACAGGTTGAGGCAGGTGGATCCTCCCAGCAGCAGCGCTGTAGCAGGGACGTGCAGCGATGGGGAGACAGTGGGGTCCCTGCAGCAGATGGGCAGTCAGCGGCAGGGTCCCTGCACCGGATTGGAACTAGTAGTGCTTCCCATCCGCCGTGGGGATCCTGCCTCTGACTGCCCATCCGCCGCAGCAACCCGGCTAGACATGTAACTATTCAGTAATGCCGCTTGTATACTCTGTAGCTCAGGAAACTTTAAGAAACAAGAGCTGTGTACAAGAATTAAGATTTGATGGTTTGAAGATTAGCGATAGTATGAAGATTGTGGCAGATAGTATGTAATGTAACAGGAGATTACAGAAGAGGTCACCGTTGTCACATATTTAAACATTTAAAGGATAATATTGCGTTCCAATAATATAACATGGCTGTTGCCGCTTAAGTTTACTGACAATGAGACCGTGGTCAAATGGACAATATTAATATTTTTATTCTCCTCCTTAAATAAAAGGTACTAATATTTTTTTTTTGTCCTACATAAAATGTAAGTATATATCATGGATGCATTTGTTCTTATTCTTCCATTAGCTATTTTTTGTTGCTTTTGTTAAAGGAGTATGCTGTGCATGCAGTCTACGTCGCCTAGCCCATCCCTATGTCACCTAGCCGTGCTCCTTCCCAGTCCTGCGCTGTACTTTACTGTGGATTACCTCTTCCCCCCCCCCCCCCCATAATTGAACCAGGATCCTCCTTTGTGCAGTACCCCGGTGGTATTCCTCTCCCTGGCCCTTTTTTATGACCTCCACTAGAAAAAGCAGGGCTAGCCCAGGTTCAGTGTAAACGGTGCAGACCCAGGTTGAAGTGCTGTGTAAATGGGGCATGAAGCTGAACACTGGAGTTTCCAGGGTGGAACCCAAAGATCAGGGTCCGACCAGGGATTTGCTGTCTGAAAGCTCCACGTCCGACCCGGCTTATTGCCAGGTTAGTGACGTCAAACAGGGCAGAGCGGAGCGGCGCCGCGTCACCGGGGGGTTTGGGAGGATGCAGCAGTTGGAGCTGACAGCGCTGCCTTCTCCATACTGTGAACGGGACCCGGATTGCGAGATCGGTATCCGGACTATTTGTCTACAACAAGAAGATAGACAGCCATTAGGTCGACACCATTAGTTTGACAACTCAATAGGTCGACAGTCAGCGACAGTCAGCCAAACTATGGCCCTCCAGCTGTTGTGAAACTACAAGTCCCATCCTGCCTTGCCACAGTTTTGTAACTAGGAAATGCTAAAACTGTGGCAAGGCATGCTGGGATGTGTAGTATCACAACAGCTGGAGGGCCACAGTTTGGATATAAATACCAAAATAAATCAATTTCCAGAAGATCTAATTCTAATTGTTAAAGAATTACATTTTATATTAGTAATACCGCTTTCAGACTGCACTCTAGACCCAGGTGATTGCCGTGTCCTTGCGGGCCCAACGTGGGTTGAGGTGCGGTCTGAAAGAGTGACCTCTGGTCGAGCAACATGGGAGTTCAACACTGGTAATGACCACAGCTCTGACCCATGTCAAGTGCAGTGTGAAAAAGTGCCTGGATCTCGCGGATGCGGGACCATTTGTCTACAACAAGAAGATAGACAGCCATTAGGTCGACACCATTAGTTCGACAACTCAATAGGTCGACACTGCCATTAGGTCGACAGTGTCTAGGTCGACATGGTTTTTTTCACTGTTTTCTGACCCAAATGTCGACACCGTTTGAAGTGAACCGCAGCCCCTCGCATCGTTCACAATGCTTCAGGCACGGTGCCTCACTGCGCTCGGCACACTATTATAATCTAACTCCACAACGTAGTGGATGGTAGTGCATGAAATACCGCCTGTCGGCACATGTCGGCTCAAAAAACAGTAAAAAACCATGTCAACCTTTTGACTGTCGACAGTGGCGTAACTATAGCCCCACAGTCCCCGCCATGGCGGGGAGGCGCTGAGTAACTGTGGGCGCCGGTCTCCGCTGCGGGGCTATGTTACGCTGTGTGTGGCTGGCCGGGACCTGTGGGCAGACAGCGCGGCCCCCTCCCCTCCCCCTTGCCCTCCCATCCGCCCGCCCTCGTACAGTTAATCACCCCCCTTACCCCTCCTCGTGCCGCCGCCGCCACATTCTCGCAGCGCAGATCTCCAGTCCTTCAGGCTCCGGACCGTCTCCTCCTGACGTACAGTGCTATTGAAAACCGCCCCTCAGAATATGGCTGCCCCCTAACAGCAGACCAGTGGCGTAACTATAAATTTTGCTCCCCCAAGCCAAAATAGTTTGGGGCGCCCCCCCCCCGGGGCGCCCCCCCCCCCATAATGCCCCTTACGCATTGCGCCACGCACCGTAATGCCACTTACACTACAGTATATGCCACATGCTGTAATGCCACTTACACATTACACCACAATGCCCAGTACACATTATCCAAACACCATAATGCTCCTCACACTGACCACGTCAGGCAGGAGCCGGAGTGTGCGAATGTGAAATAGCCCAAAGGGTGTCAGGGGAGGAAGAGCGTGACAGGTAGATGAAAAGAAAGTGTCAGTGAGAGGCAGATGGTAATGTTAGGTGAATAGGAAGAGGCAGTGGGTGCTTAATGTGTGTTCCCCCTCCACAGACAAGTCCCATACTGACCACTGTCTGTGGTCAGTGCTCCCCATACTGCTGCTCCTTCTCCAACTTTAAACACCCCACAGCATAGGTCCCACATCCGCATCATGTCCCCAGGCTCACCTGCAGCAATGGATCAGGACTTAGCATCTGCAGCAGGACACTATCCGGAGGAAGCTGACACGGGCAGTGGGGAAGGCGCGCAGCTGCGCTATACGCTGAGCGCGCTGTCAGTCTGCCGATGGAGCGCACATTCCAGGGGCTGCTGCCGGGAGCTGGCTGTTGCTAGGAGACGGATGCCGAGCACTCCGCTCCTAACACAGCGCACAGTACGGAGCGGTCCGGATAGCGTCGCGGGCCGCATCCCTGGTGCAGTGTGACAGACTCAGAGATGAATGTCTGTCACACTCACTCCGGCGCCCAGGCAGCCCCCGCTCCCCCAAGCAGCAGCGGGGGCTGCCTTACACTAGTTACGCCAGTGCAGCAGACAGTTTTTGTAGGGATGCTAGAGGAGGCGGCGGCCTCCTATCATCCTTAAAATCTGTCTGCTATTAGGGGTAGCCATTTTGTGATGGTATTATTTCATTAGCACTGTACATCAGGAGGAGACGGTCCGGAGCCTGGAGGAGATCTGCGCTGCGGGAATGTGGCGTCGGCAGCAGAGGGGTAAGGGGTGTTTAACTCTTGGAAGACCTAGGGGGGGGCGGCGCCTCCTATAACGGCGGGGGGGCGCAAAAATCCTAGCTACGCCGCTGACTGTCGACCTATTGAGTTGTCAAACTAATGGTGTCGACCTAATGGCTGTCTATCTTCTTGTTGTAGACAAATAGTCCGGATACCGATCTCGCAATCGGGGTCCCGTTCACAGTATGGAGAAGGCAGCGCTGTCAGCTCCAACTGCTGCATCCTCCCAAACCCCCCGGTGACGCGGCGCCGCTCCGCTCTGCCCTGTTTGACGTCACTAACCTGGCAATAAGCCGGGTCGGACGTGGAGCTTTCAGACAGCAAATCCCTGGTCGGACCCTGATCTTTGGGTTCCACCCTGGAAACTCCAGTGTTCAGCTTCATGCCCCATTTACACAGCACTTCAACCTGGGTCTGCACCGTTTACACTGAACCTGGGCTAGCCCTGCTTTTTCTAGTGGAGGTCATAAAAAAGGGCCAGGGAGAGGAATACCACCGGGGTACTGCACAAAGGAGGATCCTGGTTCAATTATGGGTGGGGGGGGAGAGGTAATCCACAGTAAAGTACAGCGCAGGACTGGGAAGGAGCACGGCTAGGTGACATAGGGATGGGCTAGGCGACGTAGACTGCATGCACAGCATACTCCTTTAACAAAAGCAACAAAAAATAGCTAATGGAAGAATAAGAACAAATGCATCCATGATATATACTTACATTTTATCTAGGACAAAAGGGCCTGTTCTAAAGGGCCCCCATACACTGCAACGATTTTGCACAATTTTATTTTATTATGACTTTTTTGGGGGTGATATATTATTTCAAAAGTGTCAAATCCTTTGTTTTTAATCCGATCTGATGCGCGGTTCCCATGTTGGATAGGCGCTCCTAGATAGCTTGTACTGCATCAGTGATTTATTGGAATTGGATGGAAAAAGGAGTGCTTTTTGCACATGCGATATATTGCAGGAAGTTTGATTCCAGTCCCTCTTGCCCCCTTATTCAGCCCATCAGATATATCTTATGGTACAATTGTATACCATAGTAATAACAACACTTCAGATTGCGTTTTAATTGTTCTTTCATCAGAGACACCAAGTGACTTTAGAGAGCACTGGAAGCATTTGCATCCCCAACAGTGTGGGAGTGCCGGCTTCTCTACAGTTTGTGAATATATATATATTTTGCAGGAATAAGCGGCACTCAGAGGCTCCGTCGTCAGTTCAAAGTGCTTACTTTGAACTGACGACGGAGCCCCCGAGCTCCGAAACGTTTTGATCCCTGCACAAGGAATAAATATTCCTACTGGTTTCACCGCTTATCAGCCTCTGAGTGCCGCTTATTCCTGCAATATATTCTTATATTCCTTGAGGATACATCCCCTCTTGAAAGAGGGCACCGGAGCCAGTTCACTTGGCATTACACCTAGACTTGAGTGCCGGCCTCATCACATTGTGTATATGTATATATGTGTGTGTATATGTATGTATGTATATATATATATGTATATATATGTGTATATATATATATATATATATTATCCTCTTTATGCCGGCACTCCCAGACAACATCACAATGATTTAGGTGCACTCCAATGCAATAATACAGACAGTCCAATAACAGAGGCACACACGGAGGTGAATTCAAATCAAGTGTATTGGCAAAAGATCAAGCGTTTTCGGGGCTCTCCCCCTTCCTCAGGATCACAGCCCTTACAGTGCAACCAAGTGAACAACAAAAACAATACACCCAAATGCACATTAAATACCTTCATACTCACCTGATTCCCACGCTCAGCTCCGGACCTCGCCGCTCCGTTACCCGGAAGCCGCATCTCCAACTTCTATGTGGCGCCGGAAGTACAGTCTGGAACGTCATCCGTGCGTTCCATCTAGCTGCTTCCACGTTCCACACGTTGCTAGGCAATGCACGCTTCAGCAGTGTGTCAGGAACCGGCTCACCCCGGGCGGCCACGCAGAATCTAAGGGAATATAAAAGCAACATTAAACATACAAACATCAATATCTACAAATATTTACAGTCATGCAAGTTAATTACAGTACACAAAAGCAGCAGTATTTACAGAAACTAGCACCGGCTCAAAATGAACATGAGGGAGATAGCGATACAATACTATGCCAAGCTATTCCAATTTATTTTGTCATTAAGGCCACCTGGACTAATGGTGCCTAATCTAAGAATCCACTGAGTTTCTTTAATGAGTAATCTCTTGGCCCTATCCCCTAGTATCTAAGGGACTCGAGAGATACTAGGAGGATATAGTATCTAAGGGACTCGAGAGTGCCCTGCTTGTTTAAAATGGCAGGGGACTGGTTGATCCACCTCCTTGCCCTTTAGGGTAAGGTCAATAGCAGATCTGTGCCCCGCCATCCTCTCCTTGAATTTTCGTGTGGTTTGACCCACATACCTGAGGCCGCACGGACACACAATAATGTAAATAACATGTGTTGATGAACAGGTAAGGACCGATCGAATATCATATTTCTTATTGCAATGAGGGTGTTGGAACTCCTTGCAACTAATCAGGAATTTGCAGGTCACACATGTCCCACAGCTATAACAACCTGGAGGTTTGACATAAACATTAGGGGTAATGGCAGGTTTGTAGTTGGTAACATCCGCATGCACCAGGCGGTCCCTCAAATTTTTACCCCTGGTGTAAGCTAGCAAAGGTTTGTGGTCCCTCAGCCCCACAAGGTCGGTATCTGTCTTGACTATAGGCCATAGGGCCCTAGAGGCTCTCTGAACAATGGGGCTAGATAGAGAAAACTCATGCACCCATGGGATCCTCTTGACATTTTTCCTTCTTTTTAGGGATCCAAAACAATTCAGGATCCATTTCAAGAATCTGTTGTTTTTGGGATAATAATGTTTTACGCTCATAACCTCTCTCCTCAAATTTAAGGATCATCAAGTCCAATTCTCCCAGAAGTTGATCCCTATTGCTGGTAAGCCGTGCTACCCGAAGCATCTGGGACAACGGCAGCCCACGCTTCAGGGATGGAGGATGATGACTTGTTTATCTGAGGAGAGTATTCCTGTCGATGGCCTTGGAATATCTACAGGTCTGAATAATGCCTGCCTCCACCTTAACTGCTACATCCAGAAAATTGGCCTCAACTTCACTATAACTATAGGTAAATTTAATGAAGGGGCTATTAGCTTTGACCTTTGTCATCAACTCCAGGAACCTGTCGGCGCCCCCGGTCCAAATGAGGAATACATCGCAATGTGCCCCCCTATGTCCAGGTCGCCGAAGAACAGGTCCTTTTCCTGTGCAAACATGTAGATATTCGCGTAAGAGGGGGCCACGGAAGACCCCATGGCACACCCTCTTAGTTGAATATAAAACTTCCCATTATTTTAATTAATAATATATATATATATATATATATATATATATATATATATATATATATATATACACACCTACACATACGGTCGTGCCCTTTATATTAAGGCTCAATCGAACAAACAGAATTCTCCCATAGGGAACTTTTGAGATGGGGTCATGGTGTTTGAGGGGTTATACCTCAAAAGTGGCTGGACGTACTGAGCTGAGATTTGGCATGGACATGTAGAATCGTCAACTGGTGCTGCAAAATTTCAGGGCAAAACCGTAAAAAGGGAGCAATCTAAACTTCCAAATGTCAGTTTTTTTTCTGTCACTTCAGAAATGGCTTTTTTGACACCATTGTTTATTAGAGTCTATGAGGGGATATTTGGGAAGGCATAACTCAGGGTAGAGGATGAATTTAGACTTGGGGTTCAATTTATTAGCTAGAGCTTGTCTCAGTATACTGCCTTTTGGGGTTAAGGGATTTCAGATTGTTACAAGTTTTTTTTAATTTAGTGAAATATGCCCCATTATAAAGATAGGCATTTCAACTGCAGTTGGGCATGAGGAGAGAGTGGGAAGCAGTCTCATGCAGGGGGCTACACACAGTGCAGTGTACTGTAGTGCATGTGACACATGATGTAGGAGACTGTAGGGGGTGACACACAGGGTGAAGCATACCTGCCTACTTTTTATAACTGGGTGCATGGGACTGTATAGGTGGTGACACACAGGGTGCATGCAATTTTATATGTGGTTACATGCAGGGTCTGTAGTGGGTGTTGTGACTGTAGGGGGTGACACACAGGGTGCAGAAGACTGTAGGGGGGGTGAAACACAGGGTGCAGAAAACTATATACTGTAGGTGGTGACACACAGGGTGCAGGGGACTTATGGGGTTGAGACATAGGGTGCAGGGGACTGTATGGGGGGTGACATACACGGTGCAGGGGACTGTATTGGGGGTTTCACACAGGGTGTAGGGGAGTGACATGCAGGGTCTGTGGGGGGGCGGGGAACACACAGGGTGTAGGGGACTGAATAGTGGGTGACATGCAGGGGACTGAATAGGTGGTGACACACAGGGTGCAGGGGACTGTAGGGGGTGACACGCAGGTGGGATGGTATAGCTGGTAACGTGCAGGGAACTGTAGGTGGTCTGACACACAGGGTGCAGGGTACTGTAAGGGGGTGTGACACACAGGGTGCAGGGGAATGTAGGAGGGGGGTTGACATGGTGCAGGGGACTGTAGGGGGGTTTACACCGGGTGCAGGGGACTGTAGGGGGGTTGACACACATGGTGCAGGGGACTGTAGGGGGTGACATGCAGGGTCTGTGGGGGTGTGTGACATGCAGGGATGTGATTTTTTTTTTGTCTAATTCCATGTTTATCTCCTGCACCTATAAGTCCTCTGCCCACTATGTGTTGCTGCCCCCCCCTACAGTCACTGCACCCTGTGTGTCACCCCTTAAGGTCCCTGTGTACAATTTGAATCCCAGTAAAATATGAAGACAAAAGCATCAAAAATTGGAATTTATATGTTGATATTTTTCATGTTTTTTTCTAAGGCAACAAAGTAGTTTGACCTAAGTTAAAAGTATTGGTAAATAAAAATATATTTTTCATTTTGCACAAAACAGTGATGCTATATGAACATTTTCATTAAACATTTTTTAAAAATCCAATATTTATTCTTACAGTGAAATTCTGCATTTCTGAGTTAAAAAAAATAAATTAAAAAGCTATGAAATTTCATAGACAAAAAAAAACGTATGGTTCACATGTCCCATTAAGGCTTCTTACACATGATCTGACATTTCAGAAACCGGTTGTAACTCTTCAACTCAAACTCCAAAAACCAATGCAATTCCGATCATTAAGCCTGGCACCTTAATGGACGTGTTCCTTGCACAATACAGATATGGTACGCCATTACAGCCTGTGGATAAGTGCAGATTCAGCACTCTCACAGAGTGAGATTGCAGTCACTCACACAATGGTGGAGTTGCTAATCCCTGACTGAGGCAGCTTCTTCTCTCACTGGCAGTGTAAGGAGGGAGCTGCTGCAGCCGCGTACTGCGATCAGGTCTGAAATAAAAAGGTCAGCTTGTCTGATTAATCCGTGGCCAGGGAGGTTTCTAGATACTCAGAAACCCCTGATGCGTGTGCATCAGTGGTGTAACCCCCCGTAGAGTTAACACCCCCCCCCCCCCGTGCGGTCAGTACCTCCTGCTGCGGGTCCTGGCTGCTAGTAAAAAACAACCCCCCATCCGTAAGGTTAACAAACCCCCCAACCCCGTGCAGCCGGTACCTCCTGCCTCTGGCGCTTCTGTCGGGTCCCGGCTCCTGCTAATAAAAAGTGACACTCAGAAAATGGCTTCCCCCATAATGCAGACAGGTTTTTTGAGGAGGCAGCGGCCTCCTCTTTGCAACCTTAAAAACAGTCTGCTGTATGGGGGCAGCCATTTCCTGAGGATGAGGAGGGGGGGAAGAAGACTGCGACAGTCGGTGGGCGATGCCCTGCCCTGCAGTGACGTGGCGGCTGGGAATTCGCTCATTTAAAAATGCGGTAAAACGGGTTTTACCTCATTTTCGTCTTAATACATCCCACCCACTGGGGCGGATTTTCTAATTACCCCGGCCACACCTTTCCGGCATTCGCATTGTTAATAATAAAGTATGCAGTAACATATGCGGTTATTAACGCAAAGGTGACGGTAGTGCAGCAGGTCCCCCCTCCCTCCCTGAGCCCTTACTGGGCTGTGAGGGATTCCTCCTCCCTGCACCAGGAAGCCGTGCAGGGAGTAAGAGGTCACTGGTCCATGCAGCACAGCAGGAGGCTGCCCGGACACAGGGGAGGAGGGAGGAGGGAGGAGGGGGGTGCGGCGTGGGACACAAAGGGAATCCCATAGGGAGGGCCATAATTTGGACATGCCTGGGTTATGCCATCTAGTACTGGCGGTGGGGCTTTGCTGCATATGAAAATGCAGTAAAAACTCTGAAAACAGGGTTTTTACAGCATTTTTTGTTTGGAGCATCTCGCATATTGAGGTAGATTTATTAAGCTTGGTGAAGTGATAAATTGTCTGGTTTTTATCACTGGACATTCAGATCCTACCTGTCATTTTTTAAAACCAAGCCTGTAACTTCACAGTTAGGAGCTGATTGGCCGGTGATCAAAACCAGACACTATCTCTTCACTGAGCCTAATAAATCTACCCCATTGTCTCGAGAAATTGGGCATTATACAGATGTAGCAGGCTCCATCTTTGCCCGGCGCCCGCCCGACAGATCCCTTTCACTGGCGAGCGCCTGCGGTAGGGACTGGGATGCATCCCAGTATCCCGGTGGCTGGGCAGCGTCTCCCTGTCAGTCTCCACTTCAGGGAGACGCTGCCCAGTTCGGGGGCGGGGGATGCAGGGACCCCCGGCAGGCTCCGTAGCCATGGGGTGCGCAAGCATCTCGTGTGCCCCTGGCGGTAGCCAGTGATGGAATCGTCAGCCCCTGCAAAGATGTAGGGCGGGATGTATTAAAATACATCGCCGCCCCCCCGCCGCGATGCTGCTGCATATGTACTAACATATGCGGCTGGCATCGCGGTGCGGTGACGGAGGCCCCCCTGCCGCCACGCTCTCCCCTCACGCCGGGGACAGCTAAGCATGCTGTCCCCGGCGCTTCCTCCTCCCCCCTGCAGCCGGAAGGATGTCCGGCTGCTTCACTAGGGGGAGGCAGGGCTTACCTTCCAGGGGGTCCAGGAGGACCCTTCAGGAAGGTAAGCCAGAGGGGGGGGTCGGCGAGGCGGCGGGTTTGCGTCGGCGGGCGGCGAAAAGAAGCCCATAGGCTTCTATAGGGTATCGCCACCCAAATTGATACATCTCGCCCGTAGCAGTAGCGCACACAGGGGGGGTTTCTGAGTACCCAGAAACCCCCCCAGGAGTCTGGGGACCCTAGGCTGAAAGCTGAGGGTCCCCTCTTTCCATGGGTACAAGAATTAAAAAAATCGGCCCTTGGGAACTGGAGATATAATACTTCAAAGCAGTGGTCCCCATCCAAGCCTGTTAATTGCTCTTCCCAGTCAGATATTTCAGGTTCTGTCTGACTAAGAGTTTTTCTGAGGGTATATTCCAAAAGCTGGGACTCTCCCCCTTTGATGGACACAAGGAGCTTGTCTTTACTGTTCCAAGAACCAGAGATATCAGCCTTCCAGCAGCTGGTTACTGCTCCAGCTCCACACACCTGGTATGTAGTTTTATATACTCGTTGGCAGATTGCTCTGCCTCCTGAACTCTCATCCCCTAGTCCCCAATACTATTTGGTAGGTGGGATTCTCTAGTTTTTAATTCCATTAAATCTAAGAAATCTATTGCCGGGAACTGGAGATATCTGCAGTCAAGCAAGCTGTCCTCCCACCAGAAAATTATGAATAATAAGCCCACTGCACTATACACCCCTCCTCTGCATATTAACCATCCTCTACCACCCTGGAAGTTATGTATCAGGGCCTCTTCATTCAGCCCAATGCCCCCTTCTCCCACCATCTGTGCAGTAAAGGGGTAATTAGTGGAAATTACTGATCCAGGCCCTACATGCTGAGCGGTTGATATAATACCCCCTACCACCTGCAGAACATCAAAGCTTCCGCTCATAGCACCCCCCACCCCTACTGCTGGAGGATCGGTAGGCGCCCCAATACATTGGTATGCCCAGGGGTCTACACTGCTGTTGATGCCCCTGTATATATATATATATGGTCCTGTAAGCAACAAAACCACCGGCACCAGGAATGAGGAATTCCAAAACAGGAATACTTTAGTGCATATTTAATGCAAGCATCTTCAAGCTCATGTAAATCAAAGCATTAAACAACACCCATAGGCATTAGAGATACATAGGGCGGTATTCAATGAGCCTGATTCGCCATGTTTTTATGGCGAATTTGTGCTGTTTGGCGAATTTCTGACTAAAACGGTGAATCACCCTATTCAATGACCACATGGCGAATACATTTCAAGGTTTTTTTCGCCATGATTCACCGAGTAGCAATCGCTATCTTTTTATGGTGAAGTGGAATGTGAACTTTTAAAATAAAGTGTTTTGTTTTTTACATTTGGTGTAAAAAAAATCAGGAATTTTATTCTGAGGAGGGGCATGCTATTTTTATTCATGTGCTGTAAGCACATGAATATATATTTAATTTTAAAAAAATATATATATATTTTTTTTTTACACAGCAGCCAGCAGGGGGCGCCGAAGCCGAGCCGCTCATTACATATTCATATATTCACTGCACCCGATCGTTAGGATCGTGTGTAGTGAATATACGCTCCCCTGCTGGCACCCCCGGGGGGCAGCCTATGCTGCCTGGCACCCGGGGAGCCCACCTCCCCCCACAAACGTTCTGGGCTAGGCAGAGAGACTACCATCTCTCTGCCTGGCACCGTCCTCAGGCTCCCTGCGGCAATCGCCGCAGGAGCTCATATTCGCCTGTCAGGGGCAGCGAGCCCCTGACACGTTGAATACCGGAGCCCACCGGCTGCGGAACGTGGCGAATGTGCAGCGAATCCTAAAAAGGATTCGCTGCACCTCGCAGGTATTCTCATTGAATACCGCCCATTGTCTAATTCTCACGTCTCCTCGACGGCCGTTTCGGTGCATAGGCACCTTCTTCAAGAGGGGTTGAAAAAGGTGCCTATGCACTGAAACGGCCGTCGAGGAGACGTGAGAATTAGACTATGTATCTCTAATGCCTATGGGTGTTGTTTAATGCTTTGATTTACATGAGCTTGAAGATGCTTGCATTAAATATGCACTAAAGTATTCCTGTTTTGGACTTCCTCATTCCTGGTGCCGGTGGTTTTGTTGCTTACAGGACCATACTTCTATGTTACTGTTACCTGGCACAGGTTATCATTACAAGTTAGCGTGTGCGTTTGCTCTTTGGACTATATATATATATATATTTTTTTTTTTATTATTATTATTATTTATATACATTTGGTCTATCTATAGTACCTTAACTGACCCGGCATATACTGGGTCACCTAAGTGTCCATCGGGTATGGGTAAAATCCGGAATCGGATAAGACACCGGAATGCCGGACTGGACATCAAACTCTGCATTCCGGAGCTTGTAGTATCCGGTCCGGGGGTGTCCTGTCCGGGGGTGCTCCATCTGATGAGGCTGCTCTCGCACCTGGGAGAGGAGAGGGGGGAGAATACAGCCTCACCGCATGGTCCGGGGGTGTAATAAAAACTGGAACGGTCCAGACCACACGGGGAGGCTGTAATCTCCCCTTCCCCATGTCCCTGGTGTGAGCAATCACAGGCATCCCCCCGGACAAGACACCCCCCGCATGGGACACCCCTCGGACCAAACACTATAAGCTCCGGAATACAGAGTTTGATGTCTGGTCCGGCGTTCCGGTGTCTTATCCGGGTCCGGTTTTTACTTAGTCCCGTGTCCATCTACGTGCTTTGCTCCGCCCCTCTGGAAACCCCCTTCTGAAAATCCTGCGTTTGCTCCTGCGTAGCCTGCTACATCTGTATAGGGAGAAAAACGCGTAATACCAAGCCTTTTTTACATGCACTGGAGTTCAAACTTTCCCCTACACAATGTTGGGATGTTTGCAGATCATACAATAAAGCACACATTTGTAAATGTACATTATGCCTTGATATGAAAGCCTAATCTCCTACACATTTATAGACTGGTCTGCCATCATACAGCCTGCATTTAACGCTCTCCTGTAAGGAGTCAGGACAGAACGGAGAAATGATGGGCAGCCGCCGCCGCCGTGCAGCAACAGGGCGGGGAGATCACGTGACGGGAGTGGGGGGAAGTAGGAGGGTACGGCAGAGGGAGAGAGGATGAACCTGGCTGACCGGTGGTGACGGTGAGTGTTTCCGTGCACGTATTGAGGATGAGGAATTAGCAGCAGCGCAGTTTAGTACATGCAAAGTGGTGTTTTCATACACTGTGTGAACCCACTCACCCAGATCCCAGCTTGGGAAGCGCAGCCTCTGCTACTGACAGAAGGGGCATGTAGCTGGCGTATTCTCACCAGATACTCAGCATGTATACAAATGTGTGCAGGGCATAGACTGTGCCACACCGTGGCCAGTGCGCACTCAGCTGCGGATGCCCCTACCACCTCGGTGATGTCCCGCACCACCTTGCTTTGTAAAACCATTTTTTTTAACTTTTTTTTGTTTGTTTGTTTGTTTGCCGAGCCCCTGCCATTGCCAGCCGTGGCTGGAGTCAGTCCGCTTCTTATTCCGCTCTGGCTTTTTACACAGTCACAGAACAGGCTTTATTAGAACAAGGAAATAAGCCTAGCTAATCATATGCCATGTGGTGTGGGAGACGTGCATGCTTGCTGCCTAATGCCATGTGGCTTGGGAGACGTGCATGCTGCCTAATGCCATGTGCCATGCTAGCTTGTGCCACATGGCGTGGGAGATGTCATACTAGCTAGTGCCACGTGAGACGTGCATGCTAGCTAATGCTATGTGGCGTGGGCGACGTGCATGCTAGATAATGCTATGTGGCGTGGTAGTGCATGCTAGCTAATGCTATGTGGCGTGGGAGATGTGCATGCTAGATAATGCCATGTGGCGTGGGAGACGTGCATGCTAGCTAATGCTTTGTGGCGTGGGAGACGTGCATGCTAGCTAATGCTTTGTGGCGTGGGGGACGTGCATGCTAGATAATGCCATGTGGCGTGGGAGACGTGCATGCTAGCTAATGCTATGTGGCATGGGAGACGTGCATGCTAGATAATGCCATGTGGCGTGGGAGATGTGCATGCTAGCTAATGCTATGTGGCATGGGAGATGTGCATGCTAGATAATGACATGTGGCATGGGAGATGTGCATGCTAGATAATGACATGTGGCGTGGGAGACGTGCATGCTAGATAATGCTACGTGGCATGGGAGATGTGCATGCTAGATAATGACATGTGGCATGGGAGATGTGCATGCTAGATAATGCCATGTGGCGTGGGAGACGTGCGTGCTAGATAATGTAACGTGGCATGGGAGATGTGCATGCTAGATAATGCCATGTGGCGTGGGAGACGTGCATGCTAGATAATGCTATGTGGCGTGGGAGACGTGCGTGCTAGATAATGTAACGTGCCATGGGAGATGTGCGTGCTAGATAATGCCATGTGGCGTGGGAGACGTGCATGCTAGATAATGCTATGTGGCGTGGGAGACGTGCGTGCTAGCTAATGCTATGTGGCATGGGAGATGTGCATGCTAGATAATGCCATGTGGCGTGGGAGACGTGCGTGCTAGATAATGTAACGTGCCATGGGAGATGTGCGTGCTAGATAATGCCATGTGGCGTGGGAGACGTGCATGCTAGATAATGCTATGTGGCGTGGGAGACGTGCGTGCTAGATAATGTAACGTGCCATGGGAGATGTGCGTGCTAGATAATGCCATGTGGCGTGGGAGACGTGCATGCTAGCTAATGCTATGTGGCGTGGGAGATGTGCATGCTAGATAATGCCATGTGGCATGGGAGACGTGCATGCTAGATAATGTAACGTGGCATGGGAGATGTGCATGCTAGATAATGCCATGTGTAGCTCAATCATTTTTCATAACTTTCTTTTTTATAAGCTTAACTGAAATGATCAATATGTGAACTCTTATCTTTACACCAGATCCTCGGGTTATTTTTCAAAACCACGGCTTGTATTTAGGGGCTAATTTTATTTAGTAACAGTTTCATATAGCGCAGCATATTTCATATAGAGACAGTGATAAATCAAACTGGGTATTTACAGACAGTCAAAGGTATGAGGGCCCTGCTTGCCAGCTTACAATCTATTACAACTTGCATATACACTGTGATCTGGGTGGAATCTTACCGCCCAGAATCGCATTACAATATGAGATCCTAATGGCTGAATATATGTCTCTGCAGATGCAAAAAAAGGAGGCGGTCCCTGCGTTCTTCGCCACATGTCTTCACATGCACTGTTATCACTGACCATACTGCCAGCAGTGCGGTCTTTAGGTCATGGGTTACTACCATCTCAGAATGGCGGTAGCCTGATGCGATACTACCCAATGTTTATTTACATCGGGTAGCATTTTATCCCCATAGTAACCTATGGGGATGCGGCTGTACAATCCGAGGGATTGTAGCAGGGTTCAGAGATTTTTGCTGCGGTCCCTCAGTCTTAAGCTGCCCATACACGGTCTGTTTAACAGATCCGTTTGGGACTTAGGGCGGGATGTATTAAAATACATCGCCGCCCCCCCGCCGCGATGCTGCCGCATATGTACTAACATATGCGGCTGGCATCGCGGTGCGGTGACGGAGGCCCCCCGCGATACCTGTACACCGGTGTGCGGGGGGTCTCAGTCACCTCCCTGCCGCCACGCTCTCCCCTCACGCCGGGGACAGCTAAGCAAGCTGTCCCCGGCGCCTCCTCCTCCCCCTGCAGCCGGAAGGACGTCCGGCTGCGTCACTAGGGGGAGGCAGGGCTTACCTTCCGGGGTCCAGGAGGACCCTTCAGGAAGGTAAGCCAGAGGGGGGGTCGGCGAGGCGGAGGGTTTGCGTCGGCGGGCGGGGAAAAGAAACCCATAGGCTTCTATAGGGTATTGCCACCCAAAGGTAGCGATACCCTTCAGTGCGGTATCATTTTTGATACATTGGAAAATGCGGTAAAACCGGGGTTTTACCACATTTTCCATTTGATACATCTCGCCCTTAAACAGCACACATCGGATCGCATCCCTAGTGCATGCACTGCGATCCGATACGATACGATGTGTACCTAGTACAAAAAGTATGTGCAGCACATACTTTTTGTACCGTACTTTGTGATGCGTGGGAGCGCGCATCGCATAGTACAGAACGGATGCCGGCGAGCGGCTCCGTGTATGGGCAGCTTAACATTCAGGTGATACTTTTGTTTTTAGTAAATTAGCTCTAAATATTTAATAGTAAATAGGCCCCTTAGCCTGTTAGATCAGGATATGGTCACTAGGTCCACAATAGGAATGTCAACATGCATTGGGTTGACCACTAAATGTTGACATGCATCAAGGTTGACACACCTGAAGGTCGACATGGGTTTTTTTCACTTTATTTTCAAGCAAACATGTGTCGACAGGCGGTATTTCATGCCCTACCATCCACTAGAGCGTGGTGGGAGAATAAAATAGTGCATGCACGGGGACACCATGCACTTATTTACTGTCCATGTTGACTGTCGACATTTGGGATTAAAAAAGTAAAAAAAAACACATGTTGCTCTTTTGACTATTGACCAAGCCCATGTCAACCTAATGCATGTGTCAACTTAACCCATGTCGACCTTCCTCTTGTCATCCCTACCTGGTAGGTCATATATTTCACTTCTAATCCCCATAACCCACTCTTTATAAAAATGACTGATTCTATGTAATTGCATTTGTATTTACTTATTAAAATAAATCACTTGTTACCTGTAAGGCGGGGGATTTTTTTTTTTTTTCATCTGAGGTTTGATTCGAACCCCTACAAAAGATGTTTCCTCATTGCTGTGCCATAGCTGTGACCACCACACCTGAGGTGGTCTCCGAGCTTGTGTCCGGTGTATGGAATGCCTGTACAAAATCTGCATGTATTGAGACACCTACAGGAAGTGTGTTATCTGCTGCTTGTGTACGATAATCTGAAGATATTAACCTTCTTAGTAACTCTGTGGCCGCACAGCATGGCCACCATAAAGCCAGGTTCATTGTGGGTGCAGTCGCAAACTGTGACATACCCCCAAAAGTTTAACAACATTCCTGTAATTAAGTGGCCACGCATCTGTTGCCTCCCACAAACACTCCAATCCACCTGTATGTATGTATGTGTGTGTATATATGTATGTATGTATATATATATATATATATATATATATATATATATATATATATATAGAGGGAAAATCAGCCTGCCACTCCCGATGCTTGTAGTACAGCTGCCGCGGGTGCTCGGAGGAAACAAATTTGCAGTAAACAGTTCAAACAGGCTCTGTCACTCCAGCGGTCTTGGTGAAAAGGTTTTAATGTGATCCGACGTTTCGGGGCTACAACAACGCCCCTTTTTTCAAGGTGTACAAAAAAACAAAAAGTCTTCAGCAGACCGAAATAAATCCAAAGATCCTAGAGATCCTGTGATTCTTGGCTTTGTCAACATTCAGAGGCTGTTGAAACTGCAATACAGTCTTTTGCATTTTGGATTTATTTCGGTCTGCTGAAGACTAATTTTCTCCCTAATTGGAGAGATCCTTCTCTTAAATCTGAAGCTGCATACCTCCTACTGTGATAGGAGAGACTGCGTGTAGAACACCTATTCTTCTGTGTGAACTCACAATAACTGAGCCAGAGAGACTAAGATCACCTAAACGTGGCGGGATATAACAGAACTTCTGTATAAAAAACCGTAACCTGAGAAAGTTCTTCTCTGCTAAATTGGTAATCCTAAATAAACTTTCTAAGAGAGCTTCGACCACATTATACAAAGGAGATATTTCCACTTTTTGGCTTCGATTGGTTCATCGCCCCTGATGAAGTCCCAAGGGACGAAACGCGTTGGGCAGCGGATCTGAACTATATGTGGCACAAAAAAATCTGTGAAATGAAAACTGAATGCTGGCCTTAACCTTTCAATAAATGTTACTTGCTTTTATTTATTTTATCTGATTCATTATATGTAAAGCCACAGTGTGGTATATTTAGCGCACCCCTATCTTTTCTTCCCTTATCCTATCCAACTTGTACCTTTACTAACAGCAAGGTACGATAGAGGTGCTGCTCTTAAAGCGCATTATTGGGGCCACATCTTTCTGTCTATATATATTCACATATGCATGTCTTATTCAGTGGCTGCAGTCACCCAGATGTTGAGAAATATTCCGGTGTGTAAGCCTGGCAGTGCATTCTGTGCATCTCTATCAATTTCACACTACTTCTACTGAGCCTTAATACGTGTTTCTCAGCTACTTTCATCTGATAAAAACTGCATTGAAGCGAGAAGCGCGTAATGATAAAGACTCCTTGAATCATCTGTTTTAAAGTGCTTTCTATTCTGTCATTATTACACAATGTTAATCTTCTGCGGCACCTAAATTGTTATCATGTTTATTTCATTTAAGTAAATATTATTTTAGAAAAGATCCATTGACTGGTTTTGTCAGTGCCTCTCTGTATTAATATTCTGCAGGTCTTTACAATTGGGAACAAACACCAGAATAAAACAAAACTATGTACTGACGGAGGCCCCCAGTTAAGGTTGCTTTGGACTTATGGAAATTGATTTACAATTATTATTTATTTATATAGCTATATTTTAATTGATTGTAAAATCAACCTAGAACAAGAAAAAATCATCTTTTAGTAAATATACCCTTAGGAGTGTAATATATTCTTTAAGAATATACAGAGAATAAAATATATTTTTTAAATGAAGCCCATGAGATGTTTTGCACCTGGGTCCCATATTTTCTGGTTTCAACCAAGAAAATTTAATCGAATGGAAACTGGATTAGTGTTGCTTTCAGGTGCTGTTCGTTGTATATAACGGGTATTTGTCATTGAGTCTATCATTTTTAGGTTGATATGCATTGGGTCGACCACTGAAGGTCAACCGGGCTTAAGTCGACACCTGAAATAGGTTGACATGGCTATGATTGACAGGGTTGGATGGTTGACATGAGCATTAGGTCTGAAATGTGAAGGTCGACATTAGTTTTTAATTTTTTTGGTCATTTTGGAAGGTCAACATGGACACTGAAAGTGTTCAGCGCCCCCTCGCACGGCTCGCTGCGCTAGGTACACTATTTAATTCTCCCACCACACTGTAGTGGATGGTAGCCCATGAAATACCGCCTGTTGCCACATGTCAGCTCCAAAGAAAACTTGAAGGTACTTCCTCATCTTTGCGGCTACCGCTTGCGCTACAGAACTTATGTGGTGCTGCTAAGCATCATCGTTCGCTCACCATGCTTCGGAATCAGTGGCTCGCCACAACTTTACTAAAGGTTATAAATGGTGGCGTGAACCCAGGGTGGTGGCGTACACTCTCTCACCGAAAATCCTTACGTAGAGAAGTACTAACTTGAAAAACTCATGTCGATGTTTTTACTTTGCCATGTCGACCTATTTTAGGTTTTGACCTAAGGCCTGTCGACCTTCAGTGGTTGACCCAATGCATGGCGACCTAGTAACCGTATCCCTATATAACAGTGTAGCACAATAGAACCATAATATTCTCATTCTCTCACATAGATATCGATAGATACTAAAAAAAAGCTAATTTACAGTGAATCCAGTGTATCACAATCGATAGGTGTTAAGATGTTCATGGGCGTGTAGCAAACTCCCTGTGTAATTCTGTGCAAGTTGTTTTTATGGGGAAGGGAAACTTCTCTAAAGGTGCCCGTACACTTATGAGACTTCTCAAAGGGTAGAAGTCACATAAGCTATCCCTTAAACCACCTTGGAAACTGCTTCCTGGGCGGCATGACTGCATATGATACACTATATGAAGTCCCTTTTGTATCGTATGTGATGCCATACAACTGTGTCCAAGCCAAAAAATCTACAGTGCATCCTGTGCGATCTCTGGCTCTGATGCATGGTCTCATGCATTGGATGTCTAACACATGCAATTTTGATAGACTACATCACTATTTCACTTTGAAAAAGCTCTACCATAGAGCGAAACGCGTTGGTGGATACCTGAAGTGACTGATCCCTCTCAATACCACCTAATACAGCTGCTATAAGCCCTGAGAGACCGGACCAGCCTCTAGACCGCTATATATAGTGGGAGACCACTATAATCCAGCCTACAACATACCAATCTGGTAATAAAACTAGCAGGAGGTTAATATACTCCCTGAAGCTAAGCTGGAATACATCCCCTGCCATCCAGGTCCTTGGATCCGTTCCTATTTCGCCTCAGTTTTACAAGTGGGCTCATCACCCTTTATAAACCCAGCTGGACATTCCAATACGGTACCGTATGGACATTAAATACTTTTTTTTCAAGACTTATCTCAGGGGATCCCCAATAGTTTTAGATGCCTAAAAGTGAGGTGCTTTTGCTTATTCTGGGACGGATGACAGCCGTGGGCCATTGAGGGTTTATAGATAGGTTACATACTTTATGTGAAAAAATTACATGGATACATACTCTACTTTGCTAAGATCTTTATTTATAGTGGACAATGTATGGTCAAATCGATAATATTGAACAATGATATTTTCGGATGTCCATGCTACTTTTATTAAAATTGTTACATTTGTATTCAATTTGTAATATTGTGACTTTTGGTGTTTCAATAAAACATGTTTAAAAAAAACAAAACTTTTTTTCAGTCACTCTACCCATTTTTTATGAGCTAAAACAGGGGTGGCCAACCGGTCAGAGGTAAAGAGCCGAAAAATATCGGTAGTCAAGCTAAAGAGCTGACAACATGCGCGCGCCGAAGGCGCATGCGCCAAAAAAAGAGGCATAGTTTATTTTGACCCCTTGGGTGGGTGTGATACAAATATGCCTCCAATAGTGCAGTGCCATATATACATATGCCCCCCATGGTGCCAGGAATGCACCACACGGTGCCGGGTATGCCCCTATGGTGCCAGAAAGCTGGTATGCCCCCACAGTGCCACAAACTGCTATGCCCCCACAGTGCAAATTTCCCAGCAGCAGCACTCACCTTTGTTGCTGCTGCTGCCGGGCGGGGAGAGGACAGTCTGGTGTCCCCCTGCAGTCCTCCTGTCATGTCACTGATGGGAGGAGAGCACAGCACAGGACACTGCGCGTCTCCTTCCCCCTCACTTCCCTGTGACTGGGCTGTCCACCAATCAAAGCTCGCTGGCCGGCTCCTGATTGGCTGCTGGCCCACGAGCTCTGATTGGCGGACGGCCCAGTCACAAGGATGCACAGTAAGGGGTAGGAGAGATGCGCGATGCGTGCTCTCCTCCCCTCAGAAGGAGAAGGGATTCAGGGAACCGGCAGCAGGGGGGACTGGGACGGACAGTAGGCGGCGGGCAGCAGTGGGAGCAGGAGCCTCACTTTACAAGGGGGGAGCCGCATGAGGCTCAAGAGCCACGGGTTGGCCACCACTGAGCTAAAAGCTCTCCCCAAATTTGCTTTTCCAATCCACTATCATGTTATGTGCTGATTTTCATGCTACTTATGGTTTCTAATATGTGCTGCTAAATTTCATTTTACTATATTATATAATAAACATTGTAATTTTTATGAAGGTTACTTGCATCTTTTAGTATCAGATTCCACCTTTAAAATTAGCGCAGTCCACCCTTCTTCCCTTTTGTATATCAATATTTCACTGCCTGATGTGTTGAAATCAAATGGAAAAGGCCATAATTTTACCAGTGTATGGGGACCTTAACAAATTTCTTGTTCCTGACATGGGGCTATGCAATTACTAATGAGAATGGTTTTGGAGTACAAATGGGTTTACACTAGCACTTGCATGAATCGAATTTAGGATAACTTAGTAAATCTGGATTCCACACTTATAGCCCCCAAAATACTCCCTATAATGCTATAAACAGGAGTCCTCTGCCTTAATTATATCTGTAGCACATTTTACAGCATTGCTGCTGGAAATCTGCTTGAGTTAAAGAAATATGCTAGGTTCCCCGACATTTGTCCAGGTGTGGTAAGATAGATCTACAGGTTTTAGGCCATCAATTGGTCAACCCCATATGGTTGACATGCAGTACGTCAAAAGGTCAATGTGAAAAACATACAGTACAGAAAGTAAAAAAAACGTACCCATGTAGGCTCACTTCCCTCGCCACGCTTTAGGCAAAGTTACCATTTCCAATTGTAGTCAACTTGTATGATAAATCAACAAGAGTGGAAAAAACTAACCAACAAAAACTTCTTGACCATTGTCCTCTGAAACCTTTGTACGACCTTAGGCGCAGTCCTTTTGCATTTCAACCATATGGGGTTAGTGTATTTGGTACTTGTTTCCTAGCACGGCCACACCGATGTTGATCGGGTCGGTCGCATCGCATGCGACCAAATCGCATGCGATGCGATGGTCCCGATTTTTACATTGATTGAAATGTGAATAGGGTCCCTGGGACCCTATTTTACATTGGATTCAATGTAAAAGTCTCCCCACACCCCAATTTTAACCTCCTCAACGGCACCCCACGATTGACGCCAACCCGAAGTGTGGGCGGCAGTACGCGTCCTCCGACCTTTTCATACCCCTACTATCCACGTCGGCGTGGAGTTGAGAATATAAAGTGTGGCGAGCGCAGCGAGCCACCGAAGCGTGGCGAGCGGATGCGTATAACTTCGGGCTTGGTGGCTCGCCACACTTTATATTCTCAACTCCACGCCGACGTGGATAGTAGGGGTATGAAAAGGTCGGAGGACGCGTACCGCCGCCGCTCGCCACGCTTCGGGTTGGCGTCAATCGTGGGGTGACGTTCACAATGAGGGGGGGCATATACAATGAGAAATGGGCCATATTGGCCCATTTCCCATTGTTAGCTATGTAAAATGTGCTTAATCGCGTCCATCGCATCTTGTGCCATTATAATGGCACAAGACCGACGCTATGAACGCGATTACAATGTTAAAAATATTTTAACATTGAACCCTATGGGAAAATCGGGTGCATCGCGTCGGTCGCGTTGCGTGCCATGTTAATGCACCCGACCGACGCGATGGACCCGATTTTGCCTTTGCCGGCTAAATGGACCTGATTTCAAAGGAAATCGGGTGCATCGGGGGTAATCCTGTACCTTAAGTTAAGGTACAGGATTACCCCCAATGGTGGCCGTGCTAGGAAACAAGTACCGTGTATTTATTACAATTTGTTTCCAGTTTGAATGTGCAGTGCTAGTAACATTCAAATATAATGAGTCCGTTATCTTACAATGCAGATAACACAATAAAAAATGATCAAATAACTTTTTTAGATAGCCATTTAAACATAACTTACTGAAACTACTTTGTGTGTCAGCTCTTACACCACAAAGATCTACTGAGGTTGACTGCTGATTGCGTACTGGAGCTGATATTGGTTGCTTTATAACGCTTGGTTCATTATAGCTGTAAAGCCCTAAGTTTTATTACAGTGAATAAGTTGCGTTTTACGTAGGTTAATTGGATACATCAGTGTTCCCCAGTACTGTCTGACATCTAAGGTCTTTATTGTATTCAGTCTTCCTGTATGCCTGCTTCCTTAATTTCAAGGTTATTAGTCTTGACATATAAACTCTTGGATTTGGACAATTTTATTCACAATTCATGTTCCTGAGTCAGAGTGAACATGAGTGCCTTAATCCTCTTATGAGAATTAATTGCGTGTTTTAGCGCTAACCTTTGACCCCTTTGCAAGCAGTGCCTTCTGGGGCAGGTTTATTCCTAAAGGACCAGTGTTGGTTACCGAACACATAACTCTAAAGGTGATGATTCCTTTCATGACAGAAGTAAGGCAGAGTGTTCTTTGTTAATAAAATAACAACCCATTATTGTTTGATTTGAACTGTAGAATATCAGGGAGTAACTAATATGAAACAGGCAGCAACAAGTAGAAAAATCATCATTTATAGCCGTTTATACCACAGCATATTGTATGAGAATGTAATAAGACTGACCACTGCTTCCAATCTACATGTCTTACAAGCGCACTCATACTCAGTCTCAAAATAAGATACAATAACTGGTACTCTTTACCTAGAACGGCGCCCGCGATCAGAATCGCGGGCGTTGGGGGTAAAAAATCGCGGGCATCGCGGGTAAATCGCGGGTACATCAAAATCGTGTACCCGCGATGACCGCGATTTTCCCATAGGGAACAATGTTAAAAAGCCTAATTGATCGCGATTTTAATGTAAAATGCCTCAATGCCCGCGATTTTCCCATAGGAATCAATGTTAAATGGGCTACAGAGCCCAAATAGACCCAATTAACCCTTAAATGTCACCCCAATTTTTTTACGCCACCCCACGATCCACGCCAACCCGAAGCGTGGCGAGCGCAGCGAGCCCGCGAGGCGCGGCGGTACGCGTCCTCCGACCTTTTCATGCCCTACTATCCACGTCGGCGTGGAGTTGAGAATAGAATAGTGTGGCGAGCGCAGCGAGCCACCGAGCCCGAAGCGTGGCGAGCCCCGCGAGGGGACGCGGATACCTTCACAGGTAAACGCGTCCCTTCGCGGGCTTCACAGGTGTCGGCGTCGCCACGGACACCTGTGAAGTCCGCGAGGGGACGCGTATAACTGTGAAGGTATCCGCGTCCACTCGCCACGCTTCGGGCTCGGTGGCTCGCTGCGCTCGCCACACTATTCTATTCTCAACTCCACGCCGACGTGGATAGTAGGGCATGAAAAGGTCGGAGGACGCGTACCGCCGCCCCTCGCGGGCTCGCTGCGCTCGCCACGCTTCGGGTTGGCGTGGATCGTGGGGTGGCGTCAAAAAATTGGGGTGACATTTAAGGGTTAATTGAGCCTATTTGGGCTCTGTAGCCCATTTAACATTGATTCCTATGGTAAAATCGCGGGCATTGAGGCATTGAATGCAAAATCGCGGTCAATCTGACTTTTTAACATTGTTCCCTATGGGAAAATCGCGGTGATCGCGGGCATCGCGTCGCGGCCGTTTATGTACTGCCCGCGATCACCCCGATGGGCGCCGTTCTAGGTAAAGAGTACCCAATAACTTATTGCAACAACCAATAATGATAATATTGTGCTTGTATTGTCCGAGCTGGAGCAATGTCCCATGATCTTCTGCCAACGTACTATAACGCAAGTGTGGTTCGTTCTCTCTCATCTCCGCCTGCCCTTCTCCTTTTACAATGTAAGTTCCTACAGACAGGGCCCTCCTCCCTCTTGTGCTTTTTCTTCTATTACTTAAACCCTCTTTGATGGCACCAAGGGTAATTCTAAATTCACTCAGAAAGTCCATTAGAGAGTGATTGTGCCTTTCCGAGTGAATCAGAAAACCCCCCCAAATTCTGAGGTTTTCTGCCATCCTTTTTCTGATGCAGCTTTATGTATGTACTCTGTACTTGTCCTCTTTTGTATTCAACTGTACACTCCCATGCACAGAGTTTTGCACAATAGATTAGAGTGATTTAGTATGGGAGATTTGTATAAGTAAAAAATTAGGTGGGCATTACAGGAGTGAGGGTGACAGATCGCTCAGATCACTTCTTAAAACATGGGCGATTACTGTTTCTTGCTAAGCGATCTGATTAGGTATGTACGGCATGTTTGAATGATCAAGACAGCTGATAGTGATGTGCAAGGCTATGGGCCATACACAGATATTTGTGCTTCATTTCTAAGTGATTTAGCGAAATCGCTTAGAAACTAAGCAGAAATCTCCCCGTATGTATGGCCCATAAGATACTGTTATGCTTATTCATTTATGAACTCTGTAATTGGGTGCTGCAGATCCCTTCTCACACAATATAAATAAAGGATAGCAAAAATAATAATACAAGTATTACATACTACTATTTACACTCTTCCTAGTTAACTCTTTAGTTGCCAACATCTGTGAGAGATTTGCAAAATATTGGCTAAAACTACAAGTGTTGTTCAAATTTCTTATATAAATTCAAATAAAAAATGTGTAAAAATAAAAAAAGATTTTATTTCCAATACAAGGTAAACATTACAGCTCATTATGATGAATAAAAATGTTTGCTTGCCAATTTTCACACCAAATTCACTTGGCACTCAGAGTTAAAGCACAGCAACATTGGATGTCGGCAATGGGACTAAAAATGGGGTCCCAGCATTGGCAAAGCCCAGAATGCAGTACGGATGTGTCCTAAGTTGGACACCACTGACCTGATCATGGCACCAGGGCAGATGTGGTGGCTGATTAAACTTAGCATTATCTGCCAAACCAATCAAAAGTAGGCACAGACTAGCTCACTGCAGCTGCTTTTAATTGGCTAGGAGTCTGAGGGGGACGGGGTGGAGAAAAAAAAATTGGCTTTTTTTAAGACACTATCAGAATCCAGCACAAGACCCTGGCCACATTTTGTGGTTGAAATGTCAATTTTGCATACCCAGAGCACCTGATGCGATGAATAAATATTTTTGATATCTGCAAAGAGATGTTCCTGGTGAGTGCAATTTATTGCATGCAAAAAAGTATGGCTTGGACCAACTCAAAGGGTAACCCAAGTAGTTGAAACAAAGTGCAGCATACAAACGCAATATTAACTTGCTCCATGCACTTCGTTTCAGACAGCCATCCCGATGAAAGGGCTCCGGCCTTGAAACGTTGACACAAATGACATTTGCTTGTATTACTACTGATTGCTTGGTTACACTGATTTAAATGTATTTTTATAAGACTGTGAAGTGCCTCTTCTTTTGTTTACTTGGCATTTTTGCTAAGTTGAGCTGAAGCTAGTCTTTTTATCCTCCAAGATGGCACCTCAGCATCTCTCCATTGTCCAGATGTCCTGACCACACCATACTATGGGGTGTATTCAATGTGGCCGTCAAGGGCCAAAAACAAAAGATCCTCTCCTTTAGCCCCCCCGCGCTGGCTGCTTACCCTATTCATCACGCCAGATAAATCCTCACTGTCCTCAGATTTCCCCAAACAGCGAGGCTTGCGGATAATGCAGGGAGCCCGCTGCAATTAGCCAAGAGCCTCGCGGTTTTAGAAGCCGCATACGCAGTTTCCCCCTCGCTCCAAAAACCGGGGGAAACGGCGTGTGCAGGGGGTCAGTTGACTACTGACCCTGTGAGCTGTGACAGCGAGCATGCAGCATTGCTCGGAGAAAGCATTGAATACACCCCTCTGTGTATCTTTAATATGAGAAAATATGGTGTGTAAGACTCAAAACTGCAACCACACTGATTATGATCAAATAGCAACAGAAAAGGCAGCACTGATAAAATAACGTACTCAAAAGTAGACCATAATGAAAAATGTAATCTTCTCCTGGGCTTGAGAGAATTTTTTTTTTTTTTTTTTATATATCTGCACTCCTGTACAGATATGTCTTCATACTAGATATCTAACCTCAATACACTACACATCTTAGGCATGACTCGATTAGGTTAGTATGTACCAGGAGACTGCTGATTTATTAGAAACGAGGCACTTGTAAATTTGTGTGCGACTGAGTCTGTATATGAAGCAGTGCAGAACTGGTCAGAAAACCCCAAGGCTGCTGCTCATATTCATATGCAAATCCGGAGTCGCACACAGATGTATGTGTCACATATCAAATTACTCAGTACAGTAACAATGCATGAGGACACCTGTATAATGGTAAGAAAGTCTCTATTAACAGTTTTTTATATAGCGCACACAGATTCCGCAGCACTTTACAGAGAATAGTTGAACATTCACATCAGTCACTGCCCCAATGGAGCTTACAATCTATGTTCCCTACCACACATATACATGCACTAACAGACATTATAGGGTTAATTTTGTTGGGAGCCAATTAACCTACTAGTATATTTTTGGATTGTGGGAGGAAACCGGAGTAAACCCACGCAAGTACGGGGAGAATATACAAACTCCGCACAGTTAGAGCCATGGTGGGAATCAAACCCATGACCTCAGCGCTGTGAGGCAGTGATGCTAACCATTACACCATCCGTACTGCATTAATGTCTACTTTAGTCTACTTCAGCTGGTTTCCCTGTGTTTCTTGCTCCTTGATTAGTCTTTGAAAACATACAACCAGTTAATGCACAATATTACATACAGAACTGAGACACCAAAGCTTTCCTATTTTGAAACACAGTCCTAACTTGTTATTTTTATATCCATAGGAGAAGAAAATGCATAACATCTTTGTATATGGCACCTTGAAGATGGGGCAGCCAAACTACCACAAAATGACAGACCATAAGCTTGGCAAAGCTGTATTTAAAGGCACAGGCCGAACAGTAGACAAGTACCCACTGGTCATTGCAGAAAAAGCCAACATACCATTTCTCTTGAATGTCCCAGGAATTGGCCACCATATTGTTGGAGAGATCTATTTGATTGATGACCAGATGCTGCAATTCCTGGATGGGTTTGAGTGCTGCCCAGACATGTACCAACGAACTATTAAGAGGATTGAAATATTGAATTGGAAAGATAGAGCTGAATCACCTGAGGAGATAACAGCTGGTGCTACCATAGAGTGTTATGTCTATAGCACGACCAGCTACAAGCCTGAGTGGCTTAGTCTACCTCACCTTGACTGTTATGATTCCTTTGGGACACACAGCCTGTGTTACTATAGTCATCTGGACACATAACAAATGTGGCAACGTCAACTCAATAGTATATTTTACATCTAAATCTAGCACTGCTTCGCATTACCCAAATTTAAAATATATGTAATTTCAAAGTATTCCACATGAATTCTGTGTCAATTATGCAGGTTTTAAATGCAAAGTATATTGACTCAAATATGGTGTTTGGTTTCCTATGTCAAATAGGAGTTATACATTTAAATAATTGTGATTATAAATAATTTGATTCACAAAATGATGTATCACAAATGATATTTATCAAGGAAACTTCATTGTAAACTTTAGCAAATTAAAAATATATATATATTTTACCAAATTTCGGTGTCAAGTCTGTGCTCAGGATTTTATGATTATAATAAATCATGTAATTACTAGAAATACAAAGGATAAATGCTCTGACAATAGGCCTTAAATGCTAGGTCACCCCTACAAAATGACACAAGTAGGTAACATTCCAACAAAATTAAATTATAAAAAATAACCATCATTACCTTTCCTGCCATACATAGTATTCCTTACATACATATGTATATTTCAGTGACTGGCATTAGCAGAAAATATCAATCAAAGAGAGAAATGGCATTTATCATTCAAATGGTTATAGCCAGGGTTACCATCAGAAATGACACACACACTTCTCTAACTTTTATCTCTTACTGAGATAAGTAAGATAAGATGCAAAAGTGATCTTACATTTAATGTAACTAAATAAAATGTATATAATAAAATTTGTTGACATGTTTTTAGAAAATACCCCCCATAAAGATTATAGATACACTATTATAAGGGTTCCCCTCTTAAAACAGGATAGTGACGGCATATAAGATTTGATGTTGATGAGCAAGTGTACGGTGTGGGATACATACAGTACTGTATATACATATGCAATAAAAATAAAGGTACTTGTGTATTATCACGGCGCCCAGTTTTGCTACCTACGGCACCATACGTTAATCGCATCGCATTGCATTGCATGGGCCATTTAAGGGTAGTGCGATGTAATGCGATTTTTTACTGTAATTTATTCACTGCTCTTAGCCCCGGGGCATCGCTTCGCATGCCCCGCAAAATCGCATGGGCTTTTATAGGGTGTGCGATGCCATGACATTAACTGTACCATCATATAATTGTATGACATACAATGTTTTAGACCCCCCCCCCCACTATCAACGCCACCCCGTAGCATGGCGAGCGCAGCGGAACCCGTCCTACGACCTTTTCATTCCCCCACTATCCACGTTGGCGTGGAGTTGATTTTATATAGTGCATCGAGCCACCAAGCCCGAAGCGTGGCAAGCGGACGCGGATTACTTTACATGTATTCCGCATGCGCTCTCCATGCTTCGGGCTCGCCACACTATTTATAATCAACTCCACGCCGACATGGATAGTGGGGTCATGAAAGATCGTAGGACGTGTTCCACCGCCACTCGCCACGCTTCAGGTGGCGTTGATAGTGGGGGCTTAAAACATCATTGTATGTCATACAATCATTTTATGGTATAGGTAATGTCATGGTATAGCACACCCTATAAAATCGCATGCGATTTTGCGGGAGGTGCGATGCGATCCCCCGGGGCTGAGAGAGCAGTGAATAAATTACATAGGAAAATCGCATCTCATCGCATTAAAATGGCCCATGCGATGAGATGCGATTTTCCTACGCAGAATGGCCCACTATTGCTTAGTGGGCGCCATGATAATACACAAGTACCAAAATAAATGTGAAGCTCAGCATATTAAAACAGACTGGTGTGGCTTAAACTATACATATAAAGTGTCAGCATTAATTATACTAAAAAAACAATGCAGTACAAAGTTATTAAAAATGTCTGACCTCACAGGAATTTGCAAATGACCACCATTGTAGCCAGCTGTTGACCGGTAGTGGTAACAATGTAATATTCAGCTGAATTAAAATAACAATACAGACTAAAGGCCCACATACACTACTGTGATTTGGGCTGATTTTACCCAAATCCGACAGATCGGGCCGATAAATCGGGTAATATCAGCCCTAATTGAATGTGTTTGACATCCGATGTGCGGGCCTGACCTCTGACCCCCCTCCTGGTGGCAGGAAGCGGGTCGCATGCGATATATCAGTTGTGAAAGGACCACATGCAATACTGCAATCCGGGATGGTCCCAGACGGCTCAAGGGGGATCGGATGGCCATACACTGCTGTAAGACATCGCAGTTGTATATGGCTAGCTTAAGAGATATAGGGGGAAATTTACTAAGCCAAATATGGCTAAAATATTTGTACATACGAATATTTTAAGTGTATTCGTATTTTTGGCATTCACTATGCCAAAAATACAACTATTCGTATTCGGGATGCAGTCATTTGGTCTACAGCATGATGGTCAACACCATTAGGTCGACATGGGAAAAGGTCGACGCCATTAGTTCGACATTGTCTAGGTAGACAGTCAAAATGTTGACATGGGGTTTTTCACTGTTTTTTGCATGACGTGCCGACAGGCGATATTTCATGCACTACCATCCACTAGGGCTTGGTAGGAGAATAAAAGGTGTGCCCGATGCATTGCAAGTGATGCGGTGCACTGTGTCCATGTCGACTGTGTTGACATTTGGGTTTTTTATTATTATTATAATGAATTTTTCTGTGCAGGCTGCCGAATTTTGCGATGTGAAAGCAGTATATGTGTGAGCTATATAAGAAACTGTTAATAATTAAAGATATACTGCATATTGTCCAGTGCACAGGTTCTCAAAGTCCGTTCTCAAGACCCCACACAGTGAATGTTTTGCAGGTCTCTTCGCGGAATAAAGTGAAACAATTAGCTCCACCTGTGGATCTTTTAAAAAGTGTCAGTAAGTAATGAGTACACCTGTCAGGTGACCTGGAAAACGGGAACTGTGTGGGGTCCTGTGATTTTGAGAACAACTTGTCTAGTGTGTACTCACTATCAAGTGTATTCAATGCGGGGTGTGGCGGTGAGGGGGGGATGTAGAGCAAGGATGGCTTTTTTGGTGAGGATTGAAGGTTTTGCAAGAGGACGGCGAGTATTCCCTTTAACGGCAGTAAAAGTCCACTTCATTTTGTGGGAGCCCCGCTGTTTGAATGGGCACACTCGCCATTTCCACCTCACTGAAAAAAAAAACAGCGAGGTGGAAATGGTGAGTGAAGGAGAGGTAGTTGAATACTCGCCCTCATAGCATTGAATACACCTTTTTATCATATAGTTAACAACCCATCGTTTCTGAACATGAATTCAAATTTTGACTCTATTGTCAGTGATATTATCCTTCATGGATGTGGCCGTTGAACAATATTGTTCAGTGTGTATGCCCTGTATCATTAGTCCTTGAGTATAGGGCAGTTCAATAGAGAGTTGTTGATTGACTACATTGCATAATGTGTACGCACCTTTGCTCCCGAACTTAATATGCACATGTTTATCCCTTCAGCTTCAGACATACAGCCTCCTGCATTGGACACATGTGGCAGCTCCAGCAGATGGCAGGACCCAGGCCCTCTATAACTATGCTGCATTAGTAGCAGCGAAGGCCAGCAGGATGGCTCAGGACCGGGGACTGCTTTCACCTTAAAGGAGTAACTGCAAGCAATAGTGGACTGGGTTCTACTTTCATGCACTTAGCGGCAGACGGCCTCTTTTAACATATGACATTGCTGATGGCTGGGCAACAGGAGCGGACTGGGCCCCCCATAACTTTTAAATTGCCTTGGACTGAAGTCCAGGCAGTGCCCCCTTAACAACGGCTGTGGATAGAGCATAAATAAACTTGAATTACTGACCATAAAACATGTGATTACATAAAACATGTAAAACATGTGATTACATGCCACGTGCTCTGATGGTTGTGTGGGGGCTGTGCATGCACAATCAAGCCAGACTGCGCAGCACAGCGGATACTTCCGGGGAGGGTTCTGGGTGAACCCTCTGCCAGGCAAACAGACTACAATGGGCTACCGCCATTTTCAGCAGTTGCTGTGGGGACCAAGACTCCAGATATTGCTAATTATGTGGAGCACCACATTCACCATAGAAACCTATGGGGGATGTGGCTGTCAATGGAGCAGTCCCTCCTTCATACATGCAGGGGGTACTTAATATCTGCGGCTGACTCCCGAAAATTTGTGGTTTCAGGGATTTAGCTGCAAGTATACTTTGATAAAGAGGCCTCTAAAGGTGCCCAGCAATTTTTGGGCTGATCAGCCAATTTTTGCCAAGAATCCTTTGCGATCCAGTGTGCAGTCCTGTGGATCTTTAGCTGCATTTTCGGATATTCCCTGCAGCATGGAAGATCAGAAGATGCAGCTAAAGATCCATGGGACTGCACATCGGATTGCGATGGATATGTGGCTACGCTCACCCAGAGCCGGCAGAATCTGGTAAGCACGGTGGGGCCACAAAGCCGGAAAGGTGCTCCTCTCCACTGGCTATCCTGATCCCCAGTGCTGATTTTCACGGCTGTCGGGACAGATCGACGGTCGTGACTCGGGATTAAATACCCCGCTTAATATTGCATATTTAAAATGGCAAATATTTGTTTACTGTCTAGGTGGTCACATCACTATTAGGTCCCATAATGGAAAATATGTAATATACTGTAAAGAAAATGATCCTGGTTTTCTCGTTTTCCTCCTACAATATCCATGTAAGATAGTAAAGTGGTTTCAAAATAACATTACATTCTGTATATTGGCAATAAACGTTCATCATCAGCCGACTGAATAAGAAATGTTCTAAAGCACCAGTGCTTTTTGTACTTATTCTGGGTCTGGTTAAATAATGGGCACCTCTGTCTGAAATAGATTAGTTCTGTCCAGGACGAAGCCAGTCTAACATGTAATGGGATGTGTGTATTTGTCATCTGTTAGCAATTCAAGAAACACAAAAAGAAAACATTTTTAACCTCCTTTTTTTTTTTATTCATCCCACTTATATTTGTAATAAATACAATTGTATAAAATCAGTTTTGTAGGAATTTCATCTCAATGTGTCTGGGACAGATTTATAAGAAATAGTTTATAAAGTGTCAGATGGAGTCTTGTAGTGAATGTGATTCATTCAAGCTGCACCAATAGATCCCCCTCACCCACAGTTTCGCCAGGCTTGCAGTGCACAGATGTCACCTGTTAACAAAATTACAATAAAGTCAGATTAAAAAAAACAACAATAATTTTCAGCTTAAAAAGTGCTGTTCTCCATTACTACAGAATGCTGAGAGAGAGAGAAAACCTAGCAGGGGAAATATGACCCTCAGATGATGTTACTAAATGACTCTCTTGGTACAGTACCTATTATGCTAGTGTGGAAAATTAAGCACCTGGCACTGCTCTCTCCCCAATTCCCATAATAAACTCCCCCAATAAATAAATAAATACATACTATGACCAATCAGTAGGGTTCTTGGTCTGTCCATGTAGCCTCACTCCATGAAACATCCAGGGAGCGGGAGACGAGTGCTGCATTTCTAATCACCATAGTACAAGTGTATATTTAATGATGTTTGGAAGCTGTGCCAGCTTTTAATTTTAGAGAACCCCAAAATGCTTTGTCATGTTATTCAGAGTGTACAAGTATGTGCATACGCATTGCAGCAACATAAGAGTTTCTCTTTAATGTAATCCATTACCCATACAGTAGCTACAGTATATGGACGAATTTGCTCCTTAACCAGACATAGCTAGGGGCCATATATCTTTCATCATGCACAACTCTGGTTACAAAACAATCTAATATTTATTTGATGATGATATGATGTTGAGGTATAAATACATATTTTTATCACACATTCGCCCCTGTATGAGATCATAGATGAACAGCACATTCTGTATACCCATGCTGACACAAAGGAAGCGTACCTTTCCAGCTTTAGCAGCTGTCATGCTGTTCTGCATCTTCATCGCTTCAATGACACAGATCTCTTGTCCCTCTGACACCTATCACAATACAAGTGCAACTAGTTAGGACACACTTATTAGGGCATTGCAGAGTCTGCTTTTCTGCCTAATAAATATACACACTAGCAATACATAGGAGCTGTGAAAAAGCAAAGATTGCTCTAGTCAGTCTATGAACACAATCAAGGACTACCGTAGTGTTTTATCTTCTGAGCATTACTCAAGCCTGCGGATTACTAGTGCAGGAACTTCTTGCATGACAATGCGTGCTTCAGTTGTATGACAGAAACCTCTACTCTGCCCATGAAGATTTCACAAGCATGCTTGTTTCCAACACCATCCTCCAATTATACATTTTACCTGTCTTTATTGGAGTGATTCAATTAACTGCAATATGGGGATGCACATCAGTATTACTTCAACTAACCCAATATTGCTCATTTTTACAATAGACCTATACAGGGGTGCAAGGTAAAATAACCTATTTTGTTACACTGCTCTGTGGCACACCACCCACATTGCATTTCACTGAATGATGTCTTAGAAATGGAAGACTAATAAGGGGAGATTTAGTTAAGGACAAAGTTCCATCAAAATCCTGAGCTATGTACAGCTACAGATTGTAATATGTGAGCAAAAATGAGTGAGGTTTCCTTCCTTTGTTATATAAGCTTATGAGCAGAATGTTGGGATTCAGGGATTTGGGCCAAAAATGCTTTGATTTGAACCCCAGGATTGGAGCCTCCAATCACCAGATTCATGGGACTAGGATGCTCATGCACAGTTTTGTCAGGCAGCGTTGAGCACTAGCAACATTGGCTCAGATGTTGCACGGCTGTGTTGCCCTGGTGGCAGTGGTGTATATGATGCTCGGGTGTGCATTTCAAATATATAAATATCTATTGTGCTGGCCACCAGCCAATCGAAGATGGTGGATCACAACCAATCACGTAAGCGTCTCCTGAATGACTAGCTCCAATTAGGTGGGCAGTACTGTCTGTGTCTCTATGGCTTCTCTTGTAACAGTAAGTGAAAAGTACACACTCCTTACATCCATCCTGTTAGTTTTCCCCACACGCACCCACCCCCTCAAACAATATTTCCTAACTGCTCCCCACCCTCAGCCTAACTTGCTGCTCCCTACACTCTTCTTCATTGCCACTCTCCCTGTTCCTTACAGTGATCTTGGGATTGAGCATTTCTCTTGTTTACATTAATGTTTATTTACTATTAAAATCCTTTAGGACTTAATTAGGGAGCTTTAGATTCAAAAGCAAGTCTAGTACATACTTCAGTACTACATATTGTGTTCTGATCACTAAAAGTCCAAGATACCTCCTAAGGGGGTTATTATTTGGGCACTTAAGTGCAGTGTCTAATCATTTATATGCCAAATACAGCACTTTAACGACAGTGTTTTATATGCAAACAGTAATTTTAAAATGATCAATAAAAAATAATGTTATCTAACTGAAATATATATTTTTTTAAGTGTTCAAAAGATGTGGGCACAGCACAGATGCCCTTTTACAGGCAATAAAACAATAAATAACATAAAACAATAGGCTTCTGGTCTTATTAAGTTACAAAAAGCCCTATGTGACGCTGACCTAAATGATACTGAATGATTCAATTTGACATTTTAAACTGTTCACTGCTGAAAAAAAAAATCTTCTGAAAATCCACAAAAAACGATTGCAAAGAAAAATATTTGGTAGTTACAAGCCAATTTTCTAAAACCTTTTGTCACCAATAGATAACAATAAAATGGACTTCAGAAGATGTCCATAAAAATTAATATTTAGTGAGAAACTGATTTC
The DNA here is from genome assembly GCF_055691185.1 of Crinia signifera. NCBI lineage: Eukaryota > Metazoa > Chordata > Amphibia > Anura > Myobatrachidae > Crinia > Crinia signifera. The sequence continues at coordinate 271,193,537 of NC_139218.1, forward strand.
CCTGTTTAAGCCACAATCTACAAATAAAGAGAGATCACTGGACACAGCCCAAATTAATGTGACAAGTTACTTTCACTGCAACCCCTACATAATGGTCACAAGCCCTACAAGTCTTTCTGATAAACCAAATCTGAGCTGATGAATTTCTCTACTCCTTGTCTAATTGGTACAAAGTTTGCAGCTCTAGATCCTGTATCTTTCATCCGGCTTGCTGCGTCCTCTCCTTTGACATAGAGGGTCATAGGTCACATTCACATCCGATTATCAAAGTAACACTCATTAAGCAGCAGCCTGCCCTGTACCTCAATGAGTTAGTTTGAAGGAGCCGTCAGTACATATACTCAACCGCTTCTTGCATTTTAAGGAACTTTGGATTGACACGACACTGCCATAATCTAAAGTTTCAGACATCTCCAGCTGATGATTAATTATGGGTGGTGGAAATAAAATGCAGTAAAGCCAGCTGCTTGCCATGGTCGGCAAAATTACTATAATGGATATAGGCTGCCAATTTTCCATTTATTGGCAAGCCTTCCAAATGCAATTAGGGGAGTTAGAAATGATATGGAAATCTATCAAGTCCCTTTCATTTTCAGAGACGTCCTTCCCCTGAGACTTGTCTTCAAGCTCCTCGCTGACTTTAGCGTACTAATGATGTTAACTTCTTTTTATTCTTCATTAAAGCACCTGTCAAGGTTTTAAATACAAATTCAGCAGTGATCTATGCGGCAAACAAGCAAAAAGACAAGTTTTGCTGAACTTCTCATTGAGTCGGCTGTGTCCCAGCTCCACAGACATCTCAGAAATGTCCCACAGCGAGGTGGTCCAGGATATATACGCTAGCAGGCACATTATAAGCGAATGGCGGACACCCATCAGGAACTCTGTTGCTCGCCCAGTGCTATTTGCTTTGGAATAAAAGCATGAAAATTAAATGCAAAGGCTAAAATTGCAGAGGTAAAGGATGACTGCACAGTGCTCCATTTCTCAATTTCATCCTTCAGAGCCACAAAATGGGGTGATACAGTTACTGGATGAGATGTACAGTAACAGCTGTGCTCTTCCCACACAGGGGAGGGACTTGCAATGTGCTACGGTCTGCAGCAGACAGACAGCAACAAAGCACAATGCTGTGTAAATACAAAATACTATCCAGGCATATTTAAAGGGAGAAAATCCTCATTATCACTTGCTTGTGTTAAAGGATTTTATGTCAGTACATTTTAAAATCCTGAAATGATCTGGATAAAATAAAGGTACTGTTATTGCATTACTTGTCTAAATCCATTCTGCAGAAACAGTAAGCATGGCATAGGAAGCCGTGCCAGTGGCATATGGTTCTCTACTGTGCTAAACATTCATACTAAAGACAGGTTCATCAGTCATTAGAGGATCTGGGTAAAAAAATTAGCTTCTGATGGATGGTATTTAGAGCTGACCCGCTGATAATACATTACCAAAGAAACACAGCTTTCCAAACCCAGATGACATTAGAAATTGCAGACCATGAAATAAAATAGCTAGGTTATACCATATCATAAATAACCTATTTAAACTCTTCCTAAAATTGGACCTTCTGCAAGGGACCTTGGGTCAGGCCTTCACAGGCCAATTAATGCACAGCACCTGCTGTATAGAAGCAGCACACGAAGCACTTCCGAATCATTTTAGCAATTAAAACAAAACTGTTTCCTGCCTATTTCAACAGGAACGGTTTCAATGCAAGAGTAGGACCCAGAGCATTATGAAACAAGTATGTGAAGGAAGCAAATGAAAGGGGGGTGGGGGGGAGTGGAGGTGGATGGGATAAAGCTGCAGAGTGGAACAGAACCCATCTTTTGTTCTCTTATATTCTGAGCCTTCTGCCTAATTTGGCAGAAAAACAGAGGGTGTGTGGGGGCCTTCCACAGTATCACCTTCTGCTGCACTCTGGCCCCCTAAAAAGATGGATCAATATCATCCCTGCTGACTTCCCTTCAAAGGTGGAAATCCTTCAATTACAGATTTTATTTGGGGAGGGGGACAGGAGGTGGGGACGGACAGGTGACAGTTTAATATGTATCTTGGGTTCTCATTGCCTGGATCTCTCGCTAACTGATCCATTCTTATAGGAGTATACTACATTTAATTTACGGACACAGAAATTGATTTATTTTTTTATCATTAAAAGTAATAACTGTTCAATCCATTCCTTCTCCCTATTACCTCACCTTAAACACCAGATACTGTAATGTCATTGTTATACCTAATCTCTGGCACTGTGTACAAATCTAGGTATCTTCATGTTGATATGATGAAACCTAGAGTCGATAAAATATGGAATTGTACCTTTCAGACTGGGCAATGCGAGTGCCTGCAAATAGAGGATCCCACAATTAGCAGCCGTGCTAGAAGTGCTTATTAAAGCAGTAAATAGAGCCCACAGCTCTAACCGACACAATAGATGATGAGATTGGGGTGTATCCAAAGTGCAGCTGGTAAAGGGCCACATAAGGGCCACATACACACACAATTGGACCTCTTCACACTTATGTGCAAATGTTTCTACTTAAACCCTTACTAGTGTTGATTTTAACTATGGTGAAGAAGGTGCTTTTGCAACATTGTACATCTGGGGGTAAATTTACTAGTGTGAGTTTTTAGAATTGAGAGATACAGATGAAGCCGGCCTGGTCTTTGCAGGGGATGGCGGAAGAATCGCCAGCCGCCATCTGATCTGCGAAAGGGGACGGGCGCGCACGAGATGCGCGCGCATCCCCTTCAGACGGCGCTTCCCTCAGGTCCCGGGGTCCCCACTGCCTCCCCCACCGCCTCCCCTAACCCTGTCCATCTCCCTGAAGCGGAGACGGACAGGGTTCCCGTGGCCCCGCTGCCCGGAAACTGAGACGCACGCGCGTCTCAGTCAGATGGAGCGGATCGCCAGCTGAGACAATCTGGCGATTCTCCAGCAAGAGGGAGGCCGGCTCCATCTGTAGCAACCAATCACATTCTAGCTTTTATCCTCTATAAAATGCTAGATAAGTGATTACAATCTGATTGGCTGCTATGGGCAACATCTCCCACTTCTAAAACTTCAGTAAATGTACCTCTTAGTATTAGACCTAATATTGAGTCCACAAGGCACCCCCAACGGTCCCGATGTTGAGGCATATCCATGTTTGAGCACAGATGGTTAAATTATATTGACTGAGGTGCTAATTAAGTCACCTGTGGCCGAGCATGGATACATTTAAAACCTGGACAGTTGGGGTGCATTGAGGATAGCGTTAGAGAACCTATGGGCTAATGCACTATGACAGTAAGTCCGCTCTCCTGGATATAAAAAATGGGTGACCTAATTAGTTTTGAATGACCAAATGCAAGTTTTCAATAATTTGAGTCGACTGACTCAAATTCCTTTATAGAAAACTTTTGATGGCACCTTCACCATCTTGGGTCATTTATTTACAGTTTCTTATATAGCGCAGCATATTCCGTTGCACTTTACAATTGGAAATGAGGGATCAATACCTCTATGAGGGTATTTATAGTTTTCATTAGATTTTCATTTGAAGTGATGCTTCTGGTACTCGTACTTGATCCCCACCCCTTCCCTCGTGTGCGTATGCTTCTCCCATACTCATGCATCAAGTTTCATGATTATCTGTGCATTATGTATCTTGTCCTACATATGCCTTGAAAATTATTGCTGCTTTAATATGGGCATTCTCATACAAAGGGCATGATTCAGAGTTAGAATCACTGATGAGCAACTTCTCAGTTTGGCAAATTTTAGAACGACTGCACGCGCTTTAGCTGCATTGTGGGTGCCTTTAAGCTGCATGACGCATGACCGCAATGTACTTGCAGTTTGATCACAGCAATGGCAGTCTGATAGACAGGAACCCGGCATCTCTGGGCGGAAACCTGCCGTGCCCAGGCAATTTTGAGTAGGGTCTGTGACATCAGCAGTGACCACTTCCAGCCTGCCTCAGTCACAGATTTGTGGAAGGGTCAGACTTGCTGACATTTGCAAAGACTGGAAAAATCATTAGACGGTTCGTGAATTGCGACATTATTTGGTAGTGGATAGCGATCCATTTGCATTTTTCTCGGAATTTAGCAAGGCAAATCTTCTATTTCAGACTGGTGACCGCTTTCTCCTGTAGTCCACTGCGACTTCTCAGGATTGAATCAGGCCCAAAGTCCTACACCTCCAGCTTCTTGCAGTCTACTAGATTTAGCCCACAGTATTTAAAAAACAGTAATTACGTTGAAGAATGCATGTGTACCAAAATTTGATTAAGAAAAATAAAAACTAAATCAGGCCTAGCTGTTTATATTTGTATAATGCTACTTATTCCTCAAAGGAAAATGTGCCTATAATGTAAGATTGGAACACTGGGAAAGGGTGGGGAAATCACAGGAAGTATCATTATACTACCACAAGTAGCATCATGGGAATACAAACGCCAGACAAGCCTCAGATTCTTCTGGGCATTGTATGTCTATTTTAAGTGTAAATACCAAACTGGTACTGTGTGTGTGTGTGTGTGTGTGTGTGTGTGTGTGTAAAATGAAGTTAAACTCATTTGATTGTTAAACAGTGATATATTTTTCTGCTAGAGGGTTGACCCCCAACTGCCTGTCCAGATCAAGGGATTAAAGATGAACCACTACATATAATTGGTCTGTTCAGTGCAGGGTTATAGACTCATTAGGGCATAATTCACTCCACTCTCGACATCTCAAGACCTGAAAATACAATCTACTTTCATAGTCATAATAAAGTCTATAGAGTTTGATTTCCAAGTAGATAAACTAACCGGTCCATTGACAGTACTTATATGACTTTATCACTAATATATTAAAATGTATTGCTATTTCAATCTTAGGTGTATTAAGACAAAAATAATTTTATTTATATACAAATATAATGTAACGGTCATGGTACCAGCAGTGTATGTGGTACTAGTATATGACATACATGATCATTTCCCCATTATCTTGTGTCTGCAAAATAAATGTGCGTTACAATCCCTTGTTCCCTGCTGTATCCCATGTAATTCTAGTACAATTGTTTTTTCTTCCAAGCTATCACCATGCTGGGTAGATTTGTGTGTGCCAGACCTAGGAATGAGGAGATATCTTTCGATGCCTCCTATCTGCACCCACCTGCTCAGGCTTTTATGAATTATAGACTGTTGCCTAGAAACAAGCAGTCACAACTGACCGGAGATGAATCTGCCACATCTTTATATCACAACTACAGAAAAACCCAGCTTCCTCTCATGATACAGCATACACTATGAGTGATAATATGCTGGGACAACATTTGTAGGTGCACAAAGCCAAGACTCATTTGCATCTTTACTGGAAATATAAAAGTCCATTATGTAGTAACCACACAAATCCCTAAATAATTGGACGTCAATGAGCCCTGAATGGTTTGTGTCCCATATAAACATGTTGCTGTGCACATTTCCCTAGCTCAAAGGTGGGAGGACAAGATTTGTCATGACATCCGATTGAGATGGCTGCTAACAGGATTAGAAAGCAGCTGTCACTTTGAATTACTTGGTGCCGAAGCCTAAAATAAAGATCTATAAGATGAAAACTTAGAGGGAACGGCTCAAGTTGACTTTAGAGAGCGGAAAAGTAGCACTTTAACTTACAAAGAAAGAGCGGACTATATATTAAATTTTAAATGTGCCCTAGTATCAATGTGGCAGCTGAACTAGGTCATTCAGAACATGAGCTGTCTGAAAATATGTTTAACGCACTGCTAGCATTTATTTTATGGATGTATCACTAACTTTTGTTTAAATACAAGCAAACACATAAAAGTATGATTTACACACTTGAGGAAAAAATAAATATACAATATATGAAATGCTCACAGATCTTCCCCTGTAAATCATACTTCTTCCAATGAGGAATTAGGCGGGGACTCTTGCTTGTCCTATCCATTCACCTCTGCATAGAGTAATAGGGGTACATTTACTAAAGCTTCTAAAAGTGTAAAGTGGGGATGTAGTCCAGATCAACCAATCAGTTTCTATCATTTTCTAGGATGCCATAGATCACTAGAATGTAATTGGTTGTTATGGACAACATCCACTTTTAGCAGCTTGACTAAATTTACCCCCTAGTGTCTCTAGAGCCCCAATCCTAGGTTGGACTTGTAGAGTGAAATGATGACAAAGTGGTGGCTCCCTAATCTACTCTGTCATTCCTATCGCCCTAACGGTGGGATGGTACAGTTATATGTACTGTAGTGGAAAAGTAAACAGGAACTGCATCAGGAATGTCAGAGGACAAGAGGTGACCTGGACGATTGGTGGGCAGGCCAATATCACTGGCCAATGATATACCAACAACCTCTTATATATTATAATATAATGATCGCATAGTGCATTTGCACCCTCTCTCTCTCTGTGTAAACCATTTTATTGTCAGCAGATGGCACCTTTCATTACTGAGGGTGTGTAATTTAGAGCCACTTTTCCCTACCATGTCAGAGGACAGTCCGAAGAACTTTACTCTTTTAATAGCATAAATATGATTGCCAGGATAGAATCTTTACATATACCAGGACTTTTAAAGATAAGGACATATGGAAATTTAATTACATTGCATATAAATGCTAGTAGTGCGAACAAGTGGCACACAAGAGAAAATATATAAATTTATAAGGTCTTAAATAAAGGTATAAACAGTGGTGTAACAGGATCTTGTGGGCCCTGCAGTAACATACAGAAGGGACTCCTGTTCCAATGCTTCTTGAGAGACACCTCTATGCAATAGTTATTAATTTTATGCCCTATAGTATTTCCCTAGTTACATTTTTGAACCATAGCAGTGCCTAAGTTAATATTATGCCCCATAGTAATAGCCTAGTTTATTTTATGAACCATCATGAACCCTCTGCATAAGAAATGCCACATTGCATAGGAAATGGAACGGTACAGTGTTGTCCTAGAAAAAACTGTAGATACAGCTGCAGTCCCACACAGAATATAAGCATGCCACTTAAGAAGCTGCTCGATCGAGCCACAGGTATCTCATGTGTTATGTGTAACGGGACGTTTAATGCACAGAGGATAGATGTATCCATATAACTAGCTTCAGTTTGCCAAGTGGTGTGAGACGCCTGCCATAAGTGAGCTGCCACATTCAAAGCAACTCTAGCAGGGTTGAATTCCCTGTAAATTTTCCCGGGAACTTGGCCCGGGAACCTTGCACACCAGCGCTAGGGGCCAACTCGGGAATTCAGGCTGATGTGAAAGGGGTATAAGACACATTTTTGTAAAAAGATATGACAAAGATGGCCGTCATTATCAAAAGTAGTATGGGATCTAGTGCACCAAGAAGGGCTGTTTGGCTGAACAGTACCAATAATGTATGAGGACACATATGCTGGACAGAATAAAAAGGCTATGGTATGGTTCACATTCTGTTTACCTTTATACTAAATTGTTCTAATATTATCCAATGACGACCATAAGCAACCTGTGCAAAGACCGGTGTGTGCACTATTGATTATTTACAAATATAGAATATACAGTAATTTTAGAACTTTCCCTAAATCATAGCAATCATTCACTGCTGTATTCATAGCCTGCACTAGACATATAAAGGCTGATTGGTTATTCTGTAGGTCTCTGGTTGAGATCATATTCTGGAACTAATAGGATGAGAACTAAGAGCACAGGGACATATAAAAGTTCCCAATCAAGACCAGACAAAATAATGTACCCTGATGGCACCAGTTATGGTATGCTTCTGATACTTTATAAAAAACAGCTTACAAGGAGGATAATTCGAGCAGCTTGCAGGGGCAAGCGCAGGATTTTGTTGGGAGGCAGGGGTTCTGTACATGTACTGAATGCACATCATATATTACAAACACTTTTGTACATATACATACATACAGCGCATAATTACAAAGACATCATATATACATACTGTAGACACACACACATATACACAGAGCATACATGCACACAGCATACAACCACTTTAGACACACACACAGCAACAGCATTCAAAACATAATGCAGCATATACATTCAAACACACAGTACATACACGCGGCATATACATACATTGCATATATACTGTACATGCACGCATGCATACTTACAGCAATATTATACAAAACATAACGCAGGATATACATCCAAACACACACACACTGAGCATACAGATCATACACACGTTATATACACAAAAACACATAGCATATACACACACAGCATACACTGTACACACACATAGCATACAACACACACAGCAAAACTATACAAAACATAAAGCAGAATATACATCCAAAAACACACATAGCATACAGTACATACACACATAACATATATACACACACAGCATATACACACACATGTAGCATAAATACATACACAAACAAACAAACAAACAAACACATAGCATACGTACAACATATATATACACACACACAGCATACATACATACATACATACATACATACAGCAATGGCATACAAAACATAGCACAGCATATCCATCCAAACACACACACACACAGCATACAGTACAAACACACACAGCATATACACACATAACGTACATGCAAACATAGCAAACATACAGCATGTACACACAAACATACACATAGCATTCAGAGACACGGCATATACACACTGACATACACACACCGAACATAAACACATAGCATACATACACACACATCATGTACATACAGATACACATCATTTACAGAGTGACACACATAGCGTACACACATACACACTCTTCCTTCTCAAGTAAACATCAGGAGAGCAAGTATCTCACCTGGCAAGCATAATAACTAAAGCCTGAAGCATATAACACCCACCTGTTCAGCTTCTGAGGACCATCCCTGCACATACTTGCCTACCGTCCCGTAATGGCCGCGAGGCTCAGAAAAAATGTGTCCCCCTCCCTGCCCCCGGAAGTAATTTTAGCCCTTCCCCGAAGAGCCCTGGCATTTATTATAATGTTGGTGGGGCTTGAAGACGTCAAGCTCCGTCCCTGCCCCCAGAAATGCCACACCGGCCTTCTCCTGGAGAGAACCAATTTAATGTAGGCAAGTATCTACATGTAAAACCCGGCCACATGGAGCACAGCCTCCCCTGCTGTTAGCCGGACAGCGGCAGCCTGTCTCTCTCTCTCTAGGAGGCAGGTGCCGGTAGCCACAAAGCCCATCCGAGGCTGCATTTAAAAATAAAAAAAAATCTGTCATCTGCGCAGATGGATCAGGGAGCATGGGAGACTTGAAACACCCCTGCATGCACGTATGACTTTATAAACCATCTTTTGTGTCCAAATAAGTATCTGTCAAAATCTTTTCCCTGCAAAAAGGTAGACTGGCAAGAGCTTCAATCAGGTTTCTCTGCAACATATACCAATCAACAGAAAAACTGAAATTTCTAATAAGGAGCTTACTTCTACCAGATATAGGGTTAGGTCCAGACAGGTCATTATGATGCAGGGAGCAGGAACTGGGCAGGGGAGAGGACATGGAACAAATACACTGAGGCACAGAAGCTCCTGCTCCTCTTTTACTCCGCAATTGTGGAGTCTGTACTGTGCTCCTTGATACTGGTCTGGTTCAGCTCCGCCAGAGAGAGACAAAAGGTAGTCAGAACTATGGAGAAAATCATTGGGGCACACCTTCCCTCTGTCCAGGACCTGTACCTGTCCAGAGCAAAAAAGCAGGCAACGAAGATAGTCACGGACCAACTACATCCTGGCCATGGCTTGTTTAACCTGCTGCCATCAGGCAGACACCACAGAGACATTTCAACCAGGTCCACCGGAAGCCTAAAAAGTTTCTTCCCTCAAGTGGTTCAACTGCTGAACTCCTGAACATCTCACTGTCTAGTCACGCCATAACCCTCTGCACATAATTTAACACTGTGTCCCCATGGAATATCTTTCTGTATAACTGTACATGTTCCCCCACCTGTTTATGTTGTTTTTTTTTTTTTTTTTTTTTCAAATATATTTATTAGATTTTTTCATACATTACATAATGAGACGGTTAAACATCCAATTTGTCATGTGTTTCAAAGTTTCAGTGGTCACGATTAACATGTTCAGAGATTTCAACAAGAAATAGAAAATTCCAACAAATGGAAAACGTACAGTTGGGGTGTATAGTGCAATACAATACTCAGATCCCTTATAACCGAGGGGGGATAAATTATCCCGGTCTGGTGTTACTTCATAACCTTCCCTGAAGGTGTCAGGGAGGATCTGGCTTTAATATCGCCAAGCAAATGTACGTTCGGAATACATAACATAACAATCCGATGATAACCATAAAATATAAACAAATGTAAATGAATACAAACGAGTTGGGGGGGGGGGGGGGGGGGGAGGGAGGGGGGTGGAAAGATCAGGGAAGAGTAGGTGGGGGGGGGGGGTCCGTCCTTGGGTCACTCATACTTTATTCTCTGGTGCCTGCACCAGTGCCAATGTGAGTCAAGGTGTCAGAAGTCAATTTGGGAGTCTGAATAGGAATTCTTTCTGTCTCAGTTGTATGTGTGCATATATATATCTAATTGTTATATCTGGGGATCTTGGGTTTCAGGAATGGGTATCCTCTTCTTCTAGTACCAGGGGGCCCCATCTCGCCACAAAGCTGGTATATCTGGCCGAGTGTACCTGTACATCAAATTTATCGTAGTTCATGATGCGTTGCAGTGAATTAGTCAGTTCCGTGAGGGAAGGTGCATTTTTGGACACCCAGCTCCTCGTTATCTGCTTTTTTGCCAGTGTTACCAGTATGGTGAGGAAAGGGATGTGTCTAGAAGCCTGAGCGTCTAGATTCCATATATCAAAGTTGGCAAACAAGAGTGGGAAGGGGTGAATTGGTACTCTCAGGCCTACGGTTTCATGTATGTAGTTCAGTATCTTATTCCAATATTTCTTTATATATCCACAGGTCCACAGATTATGCATGAGAGAAGCGGAAGAAGCTCCGCATTTCAGGCATCTCCCTGATTCCTCTACATCGAAATGTCGTCTTTGAGCCTGTGATATATATGCCCGATATATTGTTTTTAGGTGTGTTTCCTGTAGTGCTGCTGATTTAACAATGCGCATTGTTCTGTCAAAATATTTGAATAAAATATCGTCATCCGTCAAAGTTGGTATATCTCTAAGCCACTGTTCCTGAGTTTCCTTTCTTAATTTAGGTGAGGTGTTTAATAAGTATTCCTTGTACAGTAATTTGGTTTTAAACGTCTGATTCCCAAATTTGCCCACAATAGAGTGGAGCCGGGAGCTTTTGGGGAAAGTGCTGTCTATTGGGGGAAGGGAGGAGACGTAGTGTAGTAGCTGCATCACTGGGAATAGGTTGCTAGGAGTCAGCCCAAACTCGGATTGTAGTTGATTAAAGGGCATCACTTTTCCTCCCGGGTCGAATACCTGAGCTGTGAGTCTTAAACCTTTCTTGAAAATGGGTTTAAACCCTGGGTTATCCATGCCTGGTTTGAACAAAGGGTTTCCCCATAATGGTAGCCAATCCGTATGTACGGGGGAGCATTGAAAGATTTTGCAAGTGTATCCCCATGCTTCATAAGTGTCTCTGAATAGAAGATGCGATAAGATGTGTTTTGGGATCTTGTTTTTTGGAGTGTGTAGTAATGCACCCGGTGAGTAGGGGTGGAATAAGGCACAGTCTAAGTCATATAGTGTGAAGTTGCTTGACTCCAGCAACCAATCCATGGCATATCTGGTCAACAGAGCTCGGCTGTAAAGATTTAAGTTGGGGAAACCCATGCCCCCCTCCGTTTTGGGCATCTGGAGTTTGGGTTTAGAGATCCTAGGCTTTCTACCCTGCCATATGAATTTTGTACACAGTGCCATTATGACAGTTATATCTTTAGAAGTGAGTTTGATTGGGAGTAATTGCATTAGATATGTGATTCTAGGGAATAGGATGGATTTAACAATTTCTATTCGGCCCAACAAGGAGAGAGGCAAGTCCTGCCAAGCCTCCACTGAGTGTTTAAGTTTAGTGATAGCAGGGGTAAAATTAAGTGCATATAGAAGATCTGGTTTGTTTGGTATTTGTATCCCTAAATATTTGAGATGTGTAGGCTTAATTTGTATTGATCTGAGTTCTGGTGTGGAGTCGAAAGTCGGTTTCACTCCACTTAATGGGAGCAGCTCCGACTTGCTGACATTTATTTTATATCCCGAAAAACTACTAAATTGGTCAATAATTCGAAGAGCTGTGGGTATGGAATGTTCCGGATGGGAGAAAAACAGCAGCATGTCGTCTGCAAACAGGGATACCCTCATGTCCACGCCCCCCACAGCAATCCCCTGGTATAATGGGGATTCACGTAGGGCAACCGCCAGGGGCTCCAATGCTAACGCGAATAGGAGCGGGGACATGGGGCACCCCTGCCTTGTTCCTCGTAGAATTTGAAATGGGTCAGATATGTTCCCGTTACAGAGTATACGTGAGGATGAGCCTGTGTAGAGGGTCTTAAGCCAATCAGCAAAAATGGGCGGAAAGCCGAATCTGCCAAGTGTATGAAACAAATGGTCCCAGTGCACCATGTCAAAGGCCTTTTCAGCATCTAGTGAAAGTATAGCTCTAGGCACATTTGACATGGCGCACTGGGAATTGCAAATCACCGACAACACCCTCCTAATATTCGTAACTGGCTGTCTGCCTGCCACAAAACCTGTTTGATTTTCGTGTACTAGTGATGGGACCAGTGGCTTTAACCTTTCCGCTAAAATCTTTGTCAGTATCTTGTAGTCAAGATTAAGCAGGGATATGGGGCGATATGACGCAGGGTCTGAAAGGTTTCTGCCAGGCTTCGGCAGGACTCTTATGTTAGCCATATTAAATTCAGAGGGGACCTTAGGGCCCCGCAAAAGTGTATTAAAAACCTGTACTAAACAGGGAGCGATCTTGTTTTGGAGTATTTTGTAATATTCGGTCGTGAGTCCGTCAGGGCCCGGGGCTTTATTTGGTTTTAGACTGGATATAGCGATGTTTACTTCCTGGAGAGATATATCTTTGATCAAGTGTTCGGTTTGCTCTAATGTCAATTGGGGGAGGGGGAGGTTGTCCCAGAATGTAGCCTCTTGCGCCTTATCTGAGGGTGGGAGTGAATATAGTGTACTGTAAAAGTTATTTAGGACGTTAGCTATTTCTGCGTTAGATTTTGTGAGGGAGCCGTCTGGTTTTTGGAGTGGATGTATTGTAGCGGGGGTTCTCTGGCCCTGTAGCAGGTTCGAGAGTAGTTTCCCGGACTTGTTTCCAAACTTGTGGAATTTAAAGTCCTTGTTAAACGTGTACCATGCCTCCATTTTTGATATGATAGCTTCGTATTGTGTTTTGGCTGTGGTGTAGGTAGATCTCGTTTGGGGGGAGGGGTGAGTTTTGAAGTCTTGGAAAGACTCTGTGAGTGTTTGCTGTGCTTTAATGTATTCCCTAGTGGTGTTTCGTTTTTGGGAGGATGAAAAGGAAATAATTTCTCCGCGAATCGTGGCTTTCGAGGCTTGCCAGTACAGTACTGGGTTTGCGTTTAGTGTAGGGCTATTGTTGGTGTGATAGGTTTCCCATGATTCTAGTATTTTTTCTCTCAGTTTGTGTGATGTGGTGATAGAAGATGGGCATCGCCATGAAATGTAAGAGGATAGTTCTTTCTGGAGTTTAATTTGGATCCATACTACTGCATGGTCGGATATCGTGATGGGTTCAATATGTACATCTTCAATCCTAGGAAGCATGGGGATAGATGTGAACATATAGTCTATTCTTGATAATTGGTTAGTTGCTGCTGCCAAGCATGTGTAATCCTTTTCAATTGGATGTAACACTCTCCAAACATCTAGTAATTGTAGTTGTGACGTTAGGGCCTGTATGCCGAACTTGGGAAGGTTTTTTCTATTTGCATTTGGTATTTGCCTGTCTAGTGTTGGGGAGCTAATAAGATTGAAGTCACCGCCCAATATAATGGGACTGGACATATGTGGGGTAAGCAAAGATATAATCTTCAGGAAAAATGGCTTAGAATACTTATTTGGTGCATAAACAGACATCATAGTATACGTTTGTTTCTCATAAATCATCTGGCACATCAAGTAGCGGCCCTCTGCATCTGCGACAACATCGGAGACCACAATGGGCAGGTGTGATCTAGTCAGTATGGCCAGACCTCTAGCTTTAGAAGTGTATGGGGCAGATGCCACCATTTTCCAACCCATGGTACCCAGCTTCATGGTCTCCGATGCTGTGAGATGTGTCTCTTGGAGCATAACCACATCCAACCGTATCTTTTTTACATATATTAACACATTTTTCCGTTTCTTGGGGGAGTTTATGCCCCCAATATTCCAAGTACCTATTCTAAGAGACATCAAAAATTTTCAAACATATCAAGTAATTCCACATGTTATTGATTTTGAAAGATGTATTTTCCTTTGCTCACTAGCATATATTATATATGTACCAAGGGGACGAGTAATAAGGGTATGATGGGGGGGTGAGGTAGGGCAGAGGGAAAGAGAGGCAAGGAGAGGGGGAGACATAACATACATAAAGTAAAAATATGGATATAACTTCCGTATTAAATATAAGACAGGGCAATACATTGCCTACCAACAAGATGAGGGTATAGGCTCCAATGGCCGGTCGCCCATCTTTTAACCAGAAATCTATATTTTCAATTTTTAAACGGCTTATCTAATAGCTTCAGCGATGATCATTATTCAATTTTAGCTTTTCTTTAAGTTTTATATTTCCTCTTGAGTGTGCCAACAGGCAGAGGAGAAACAAGAGTTGATCAGGGGGGGGGGGGGGGGGGGGGGGGAGTAAGAAAAAGAGGGGTGTGGTAGTCTCTGTATACGGTACTTGCTATCTGATGTCCTCAATTGGAATGGGATACCTCCGGTACAGGGGTCTTGATCTGTGAGCCCTTGGGGACATCATATAGTGCAGGAAAAGCATCTTGCTTGATGACCGTAGGTATACTTGTATGTTGTGATATGGGGGGGAGGGGGGTGTGGATGCGAAAGCATAATTGAGGGGGGGGGGGGGGGGTGGGAGGGGGGGGATAGAGTCAACATTACCAGTCTCAGTAGCATAGTCACAGAGGTTTCTTCAGTAGGTTGCAATGTGAGAGACTTTCGGTCTGCGGTGGGTTTGCGAGAATGTTGGGGGTACTTGTATTCAGTCGCAATCTGACATGTGAGTGTGGGCGGTGTCGGCTGTTTGAATTTCTTGTAGGTAGGCTTCTGCATCTCGTGGAGAGAGGAAGTCCTTGAAAGATGATCCATCGAATATCCGCAGTCTGGCAGGATACAGGAGAGCAAACTTTCTTCCATCACGGATCAGGCCAGCGCAGATGGGGGAGAAATCTTTTCTTGCCTTTGTAAGTTCAGCTGAATAGTCTTGAAAAATAAGAATCTTATGTCCTTCCCAGGACAAAGATTTAATTTTGCGAGACGCCACCCACAGTAATTCCTTATGGAGATAATTCAGAGTCTTGAATATTATGGCACGGGGTCTGGCGCCCTCTTGTGTCCTTTGTGGACCTAGCCTGTGTGCTCGTTCAATGACTAAGTCATTGCATCTATCCTGCACATTTAATAAATCCGGCAAAGTCAGTCTGATAAAGTCATATAATGCCTGACCCTTCACACTTTCTGGTAGTCCAATCACTCTTAAATTATTTCTCCTGGACCTGTTTTCCAGGTCCTGGATTTTGTTCTGTAATTGGTGTATGACCTTAGTGTGATCCTCAGTAACCAGCTGGATCTCTGTCACAGCTGCAAATGTCTCTCCCACTTTGTGTTCTGTTTCCAGCACCCGATGTTGTAGCTGAGCTATCTGCCTGTTGATATTGGCAGTTTGCTCCTTCATGAGGGGTAACATTGCAGCGCGCATCGCCATTATGAGGTCCCCGTATGTGACTGGTGCTTGGGGGTCTGGGGCTGGGCAGTCTCTGTGGGGCTCTTGTGGTGTGTCAGGGTCGGCATGTTTTACCTGCAGGTCTCCAGGGTTCCCATCATCTTCCTCGTCTGTAGCGTAAGTGCTATGCTGGGGTGAGGCGGGGAGTGACACGCTGGACGCGGTGTGCGGCGCCATCTTGCTTTCCCTTCTCCTCCGGTCCCCCTCCTTTCCCCTCCGCTTGTTGTTGCCGGGCATCGCTGTTAGGTATTTTTCCATGCACCGCTCGTGATCAGCGGTGCAGCGGGTGTGTGGTGTGCCGTTTGTTGGAGGCGCAATGCCTTGTAAAAGGGTAGATGGGCGAACAGGCAGCGGAGCTAATCCTCCTAGCCGCCGCTCATGTGCTCGCCGGAACCGGAAGTTCCACCTGTTTATGTTGTTTATTCCCTCTCACTGTAGTTTTAGACCTACAAACAGAAACCTTCCATTTTTTATGTGTGCACTTTGCTCATTTCTATGTTTTTATATTTTGTTTATGATTTCTAGGAATTTTCTGCTTTCCAATGAGTACTGTTAAACATTAATTTGGGTTTTACCTTGTAACTAGAGCCTGGATCAAATATTTATAGAAAAAAAAATGTTAAACAAGACTGCCATAACACGATATAGCAAATAAAAAAACAATATAAAAAAAAAAAAGTTAGGGCTGCTGCCTATTCTTTTTTAGATTTTATGAACTAGTCCACAGGTATATGATGAGACTGGTCTGAGTTTACTTCATAGTGTGATTTTACCATGTAGGCCTCTGTACTACCTAATGTATGTCTCTGTATGATCCGGACAAGTATCTAAATAAACCTGCAAAAGCAGTGCTGGAAACAGATGTGGTCTATTGATAAGATTAGGACTGTAATAATCTACCATTGGGTTTCTGCTCACAGGAAGGCACTACAGTGTCTAATCCGGACCCAGGGGTAATTGACAGGTTTGGGAATATACAATTCTCTGCGGCCCTATTTCCACCACACATTAAGTGGAACAACCTTTCATTCAGCTATGTGTGTTGTGTGGAGCATATGGCAACTTGCAAGATAACCACCCAATAAGTGGTTGTTAGTTAGTCTGCAATATTTAGACATTTGCCCTCCCTCAAGTGCCTTCAAAATAAATAAATTACCTAACATGATAGATTACTTTGTACCATGTCTCACTACAGTGATCCTAACATTGTTTTAAACATACTGTAAATGCTGGAAGTAAAGAGATACATAAAAAATTACTTCAACAATGAGGAATGCCACTAAATTGGGAATAAACAGGGTGAACAGTCACATAAAAGTTGCACGGAGATGTAGTAAAACAACTGTACAATTCACTCTCTGCTTTCCTTTTCCATTGTCTGCAAGGTAAAACCCAAATTAATGTTTAACGGTACTCAATGGAAAGCAGAAAATGTCTAGAAATCATAAACAAAATATAAAAACATAGAAATGAGCAAAGTGCACACACATAAAAAATAACGGCACTTATATGTTAGTTGGGCGCCCACTAAGCTATTTGCTTAGTTTTACGCGTCTGCTCGCCACACTATATAAAATTAACTCCATGCTGACATGGATAGTGGGGGTATAAGCGTACTAACTATAGTGGGCACCCAACTAACATATAAGTACTAAAATAACTAACTATGCCATACATAAATAAAAAAAATTATATTTAAAAACAATTGTTTTTTCATTCATGCAATACAACTGAACATAAGAAAGCAGAGACTTTCCAAGAGACATCAGAAGTAAAAGGAACACCTTCTGACATATGGAGAGGAAGCGGTTGAAAACTCATGTGCACCTTTTCATGTGTCGACCTATTGCATGTTGACCTTTTGTCAATGGTGAAATAGTGAATGTCGACCTTTTGCCCGTATTGACCTATGGAATGTCGAGCTTTTGGTGTCGACTTATTGACTGTCTAATTAGACACTGTAGACCATTCAATCCACACCCACAAGAACCACACCACAGGTCTCTTCCAGTACAAACTGCAATTATTTTTGTCAGATGAAGTTTGGAGGCGTGTCGCAAGGCGAGTTAATATAGGATCGCATATGCAATGTTATGCATTTACCACCCAGGATCGCATTGCCATATGAGATCGTTTCTCTCAAATGTATGTCCCTGCAGATGCAGGCACAGCGGCTCTGAAAGGAGCCCGTCCCTGCAGTCTTCTTTATTAGGTGCCAGGGAGTCTGGGAATGCGTGATCAGCACTGACACTTGCTGACTGCACTGCAGTGCTGTCCATAGCCTACCTTAGAATGGCAGTAGCCATCTCATAATGGTGGTTGCCCAGGGAGCCACTGAGATTCTGCCTGATATTGAAACATCGGGCAGCATTGCAATCCCCATAGAAACCTATGGAGGGTGCGGCTAGCCGCGTTGCAGGAGCAATCGGAGTTTCCTGCTGCTGCCCTCCGTGATACATGCGGGTGTAATTAATATTTAAAACTAACCCCACAAAACTGGTGTTAAATGGGCCCGTTACTGTACAGTCACACTACACCCACATACTTCATTTCCAATCTAGAGATTGGATACACTGTTCTCATTCATTAAATTGATATTAAAGACTATGAACGACTTGCAGGCCACTTATGACAACTTTCTCTCTTGTCCACATATTCGGAGGCATGCTGGCGTGACTTTCCCATGTGTGATAAGTTCAATCAAATCTTTACCGTCTGATTTCTAGTCCCTTCACAGGATGTCAAATTAACTTTTTTATTTTAAAATGAAAAAAAATGGCACAAATTCTGACATATTCTAACTACAAATATTTTCAAAGCTATTTTAACTATAGCTTGGGTTAATATTACAGAATTACATGTAATTACTGTAGTAAAGAACAAGGACAGACAGAACATAGGAGACATGAATGAATCTCTATATTATTTGAGCTATTAGTTAACCATTATTATTTTATTCAGAATGGCATTAGGCCACTTATGAGAAGCATAGAATTACATTTGCATTTGACATGTGCTTATTTCCCTAAACTGAAATTGGATTCTCTGGCTGGGAAGGCGCTATAGCCTCTTGGAAATCACAATTCTCAGTGTCGCCAATCTGGCCCTATTGCAGGAGAGAGCACCTTTCCACGTTTACAATATGTGATACCTAAATGGTGTATGGGTCATTGAATTGACCAAATTTACATATGGAACCACTCTCCCTTTTGCGCCAGCATGCCAGATATCAGTATCTGGCAGTTGCAGGCGGAGGGCGGGTTGGTGAACGTGGGCACGAGAGCATCTCACACGCTTGCGCGTCCATTGCCGAGAATGGGGTGATGTACGCGTGCCCCATTCGCCAGCTTCCACTTGCGGCTCCATCTGTAGGTTGATATGCATTAAGTCGCCACTGAAGGTCGACAGGCCTTAGGTTGACACCTGAAATAAATGAACATGGCTAAGGTCCTCAGGGTTGGAAGGTCGACACAAGCATTAGGTTGACAATGGCAAAATTTCTGAGTTTTTCTTGCTTTTTGTCCTGAATGTCGACATAGTCGCCAGGCACACTGTCAAAGTGTACTGCTGCGCTTGGCACACTATTCTATTTACCCTCCACACCTTAGTGAATGGTAGAGCATGAAATACCACCTGTCAGCACATGTCGGTTTAAAAAAACCCTGTGAAAATCTCATGTTGACCTAATGCTTGTGTCGACCTTCCAACAATGTTGACTTTAGCCATGTCGACCTATTTCAGGTATCCACCTTCAGTGGTCAACCCAATGCATATTTACCTTAATAGGCTTAACCTAATGACTGTATCCCCCTAAACGTGACACCTACCCACACAATCCATAACCAAAATGAAACCATAATTGTGGCCGCAATATAATATAGAAATATACGTATCACAAGTAAACCATCATATTATCAATATATAACACTAAAATTAGATTTAAAAAAAATACCAGCTCTCATCCAGTTTACTAGAAAACTATCAAGACAACAATATAACAGTACAAGAGAGGACTTGTAGTCAAAATAAATTCACATTTATTTCAAAAACAACTGATGTGCATTAATATTCAGCTATACATAGGGTACTTGTTTCCTAGCACGGCCACACGTCTGGACCATTTAAGCCTTTTTTAGCCACCTGCGATGCGACCTACGCGATTTTGACCTTTTATTAATGCATTTCAATGGGAAATCGGGGGCATCGCGTCGGTCGCGTCGCAGACCACTAAAAATTACACCCGATGCCCGCGATATATATATTTTACACAACACAGCATTAATATAAAAATAGCAGGTTTTGTTAAGAAGTAGATAATCAGTTTTGAGTATCTTCAAGACCCGATATTAAATTATTTTCAATAATGTAACCAACGTATTGTCCCGGGGGAATTCAAGTGCTATGCTAATTGATCGGAATTATCTGATGGGATTTAATTCCCCCCCAAAGTAGATTAGACCAATTCATAAAAACCTATACTTTTTTTTAACATTTTGATTTTGCAGAATTACTTAAATAGACTTAAATTACTTTAAATAGACTGCTAAAGTGAATTTTCAGAAGGTGCCCATACACGGTGCGATGAACTCTGAGCTTTTAGTACTAGATTGCATAGCACCTAGTACAAAAAGCATACAATGTGCTACAGCCCGTGCTTTTTTGAACTGGATACGATGCAATCTAGTACTAAAAGCACAGGCTACACAGACTTTCTTTGCTGTGCGCAGGAGCGCTTATCGCATTGCACCCGGAAAACGCACCGTGTATGGGCACCTTTAGGCTGAATTAAGTTGCTGTACTTGAAGTAAAAACTTCTTATGGTGTTATTTTATCAATGACCTAGAATACAAAATAGTGAGACAATCCAAAAATAAGAAGACAATCTAGGCTGCTGTGAAAATTCAGATCATTTAATATCCTTTCCTTTACGACTGCTTTGTGTCTGTTCTCAACATATTTGAATTCTTTCACTGTAAATAGCATGAATTCATCCCCCTTCCCTTGAAGTACTTCCTCATATTTCCCGAGAGCATCCAACCCTCTAGTTTCAGAAGGTGACCTCTTGCTTCCCTCCTGTACCTCATTGAAACCTTTGATATATTTGAACTGTTATATTATTATTTTAAACATATCCTTTTTCCCTTCCCTGGAAAAAAAAGTCTTGGCTCCTCAATGTACTTTGTTTTAATATTACATAAAAAGATTATGATTATTAAATAAATGGTCAGACCAACTGTAGATAAATTGTCAGACTTACAATGTGAAATAAATAAGTAAACATTACATGTAAGAGCTACAGTATGGGTAGTATAATAAAATGTTTAGAAAGGAGGACAGGAATATTGCACCGCAAAGGGCCAAATTATTACTCTTTCACAAAAACATATGTTTAAAGTGTATCTGTGAACAGTTATTCAATGTATTTAATGAAGACGCTATCAAATTTTTGGACACAAACTAGTTCAAGCTCTGATTATGATAGAATAGTAATAGAACAGTAAAGGTGTAAAGAATGCAAAAAGAAATTTAAGGAACAATTAAATCTTTTTTTTTCCCATGCAAAATTCCTTATTTTAGAGCTGTAACATTTTCAAGAACCACTGATCTTGAATAAAAATTTTTATTTTTTAAAAGTCTAAAAGTTTAAAAGCTAGACCAATTCACTCAAACATCTTGCTGCTGTGTAAGGTAACGCTTGAAAAGGTAGAGGACACTCTTTTTTTGTGGACCGCAGAAATAGGACTAGATGAGAATTAATAGGGATCATTTACAGCTAAAAGATTTTGGAAACATTTGTAAATGACATACAACCGGAGAGCATTAAAAATATGATATAGCTACTGTAGTAACAAGCAAAAAGAAACAATGGATTACAGTAGTAGTAGTTTCTGATAAATTATGAAACCGCAACATATTTGGGAAAACCATTATTATTTATTCTACTATTAAAATGTAATCCATATAAAAAGGTGTGCATGTCCTATTTTTGCTAGTTTATGCTTCTTTTATGGAGTATTGCCTGCCTTGACCTTATTTAGGCATGCTCAATAAAGGTCACAATGTCCAAATAGGGCATGAAGTATACACTCAAAATAAGAAGACTCGACAAATTGTTACCCTTACAATGTATTGCTAAAAATATATTACAAAAATAATAAAAATAAAAAACAATAAGCACAGTACCTTTACTTCAAACTTCCTGTATGAATGACAATTAATATGGGAGTACTTACCATATCGCCAGGCTTAACGGAAACAGCGACCACTGTGCCTGGCATCGGTGATCTCAGGATGCTACTAGTGTCCTCTTCTACCTTCTCTGGCATGTACTTGCTCAGCTCAGCTGCATGCCTGGTCAACACTTGCAGTTTGTACTTAAAATTAACAAAATAAATTAACCAATTAGATTTAATTTACACAATAAGAAAACCAGTCATTTCCTGCCAATATGCACACTATGGTATTAACAAGGGTAATGTATTTACTGCTGTTCTATAATTATATTTACAGCTATTAGCAAACAGATGTGAAGAAGCATGGTACACAGAAGATAGCCTAATGGAAATAACATGTTTTGTGCGTAGGGGTTCATTAGTGTAAGTTATTAAAATATATGTACCATCAACAATAAGGTGTAATTATTATAGGTTTTCTAAGCATTTTGCCATTTTCAATAAG
This sequence comes from Crinia signifera, assembly GCF_055691185.1. Lineage (NCBI taxonomy): Eukaryota > Metazoa > Chordata > Amphibia > Anura > Myobatrachidae > Crinia > Crinia signifera. Next base: position 271,216,154 of record NC_139218.1, read on the forward strand.
GTTGTATTATTTTGTTTTTACATATTTATGATACATAATATAAATAAAAGTGCTTTATAGAGTATTAGTATGATACATAAGCTAGCTTATCACCATTCCTCCTCATGCAGTGGTGATAATTAACCCTTTGAGTGCCAACATCTCTGTGAAAGATGTGCAAAATACCGATTAAAAATGCCAGCGTCGCTCCAATTTGTTATATAAATTCAAATAAAAAAATGTGTAAAAAAAAAAAGATTATAATTCATATATAAAAAGATAACATTACTGGTCATTATGACAAATAAAAATGTTTACTTGACAATTTTCTCACCTATTTTGACATATTCAATTGGCACATAAAGGGTTAAACAAGGACACATTTTTCTTACACATCCTAATAGGGATGAAGTTAATGATGATAATAATATTAATAAAGAATAATATTAGCAGTAACATAGTAATTATCTATTAAATAATATGTGAAGGTTCAGTAACAAATCCGCAAATGTCTAAAAATAGTTCATATAAATGGGAATTAACTCAATAAACTAATGCTCATTCATTTTTATCAAGTTTGTTTTCGCCTTTTACATGTGGGTCTCTGTCTTGCAGCAATTCAGAAGAGGAATGATCATGCAGCAAAGGACATGGAGAATCTAGACTGCTGACAATAATACAGTTAGCCATCAGTAGATGGCACTACGTCTCTTTGAGTAGTAACATTGGCTGGCTCATGATCGGCAGTAATGAAAATGATAGCAGTCAAGGATTTAAAGCCGAACGTCAACTAGTTTACACACACACACTAGTCTACTACATTTCTGTGATGTTTAGGTATTTGAAAATCTGTCAGGCAATGGCAAGGCGCTGTAATATACCATCATTTTTTGTGACTGTTGTTTTCCAAGAAAAATAAGATTCATGTTCCCCTTAATTTTTTTTTTTTTTTTTAGCAATTATAGCTACATATGAATAAATCTTGGTACATTTTTAATTAAACTAAGATAAGCCAAATATGTACAATTCACATGCACAACCAGTGACACACAATGTGTAGAATACAACCGCTGTGTCACCTGCATATTAGTACAAGATTATTTTAAATTCAGCACAGGCAGAATCTGCATGAAGAGATCTACACTAATCTTTAGGACAGCAATGTCACATGACACAATTTTTATTCAATAAACCTTTCAATGTCTCAAAGAGTTTTTTCCCAATGACTTTTCAGACTTTTATTTAAAGGCAAACATGGGTAATCTCTAGTAAAGCTGTTACGATTTGATAACGTATTTCTTGTCCAATTTCACTAATCTGACAATCTGAATAATAACACCATCTTCTGCATGTATTTTTCTCACTCTTGAGTATGTGTTTTGCAATCAAGTAATACAAGTGTCTGCCAGTTTCTGAAGGATATGATCCTTAAGTGAAATTACAGTGCAAATAAAAGCTTTTTGCTCCAATTAAAATTTTCCTGACTCATAAATGGCAGGGGAAAAAGCAAGCAGAGTGCATTTCCCTGTCAATCTAATAAACATTTGGTGCAGAGGGGCTATTTATCAAAGATAAATTGTTCTTAAAAGTCCTTCATTAAACCTATCGGGGGGGGGGGGGGGTGTTATAATTACAGAAAATTGCACAGTTTTGGTATCTGTGGATTTTTGCCTGAATTTCGCTTGTTATATGAAAATAAAAAAATGTACAGAAAAAAGTCAAAGTCATTTTGCTCTGTGGTCTGGAACCATGGCACAGGTTAGTATATTTAGTATTTTGTTGACTAATAAAACATGAGGAAGTGAATGTCTTAATTTCCATGGTTATATAAACCTTCTTGTGGATATTTAGTTTATTCTAAGTTGTTTTAAAACTTAAAAAACTACACATATTATGCTATTATTTCTAAAATCACAACATTATCACACTGTGTATGTTATCTAATCAGTACGTTAAATTAAAAAGTAAAATACAAAGTTGTAAATGAATACAGTACAAGGGAGATTATGTTCATCTAAAAATCGCTGATGGATGCTCTCCTGTACGCTTATTTTTACTTCTCTTTACCTCAACAAAGAGTTACAAATGTTATGCAGTTCTAAGAAAGTAAAAAAATTATTCAATTAACTTTAAAAGCAGCAGAGAAAAAAATATATAAAAAAAAAGACTTAAAAATAGGTGAAGCATGGAAGTGTAAGCAGTAAAGGTGAGGTCACACTGGGCATTTTTGTTTCTGCTAGTTTCCATGGCCGGAAAAGTTTATTAATCAAGAGCAAATATTTCTGTTTTTGGCTGCTTCTCTGTATAGTCTCACCATCATACCAATAAGAGCCACAGGTTAAAAAATGTTGATATAGACATCAATGCTACTGTACCAGACGACTACTATTATAAGCGCAAAGATGCTGCTGGTAAACATGATGTATCTGTCATTGGTGTATATGACATGCCGTAGCAACACACACACACTATGTACTATATATATATATATATATATATATATATATATATATATATATATATACACACACATATATATATATTGAAGGTGATAACTCTGTCCTGAGCCTTTTTTTTACATCCGCAGTGCCTCTGTCTGTCTGTCTATCTATCACAGTTAGGTCAACATGAATCTAATCAGAACACATTCCATTCCTAATAATGGCACTCGTTCTACATTAGGCATACATATTTATTTCTGCACATATATGGATTCATAGTTGTATAGGAGCACATCAACCGATCTCTGGGGGGACAGTCGCTCCTCTGATGACATCGCATCCTCGTCTAAACTAAATAAATACTCAGTTTTTTTCAGCTTTCATCAGTTTTTGATATTCATATTTGGAATATATTTATGCTATCTTATTATTAATACATAACAATTAAGAATGTACCAAAGAAAGGCAGAACTCAACCTAAGTATGTATGAGCTTATTATAGTCTGTAGATTGTGTGTTCCTGTCACATGAGCAATCTATAAACACCATCAAGATAAAAAAAAAGTATATATTTTGTTATATGTATTGGAGTTTATGAATAATAAAAAGTGTATGTTTGGAGTGATGTCACTCCGACATTTTTCAGCCAGAAAAGTGTTAGCGTACATAGCACTTAATCGCTTCCATGGTGACAGGTTGAAGGGAATTTGGATTGCCCCTCCCCTGTCACATGCAATGTTTTCTGAGTTTAATTGGTCCTGTGTAGCAGAGGAAGAGTGTTCCACCTTCAGTTCATCCTGTCACCACAGGGGTGATTAAACACTAGCATGTCTCTTTCTATAGGGATACTACTTTGCATAGAGACTGCAAGAATATAAATTACACTGCAATTAATGCTCTTATTTCATTGATGCTTACAAAATAATTTAAGACTAACATGTTCGCCTCCATTTCCCTGAGAAGTATTTGTGAGCTAAGAGGTCCTACAAGCAAGGTAGTGTATACACTATTTTAATATACACATAGAAAACAATGTTGGCATCTAAGACACATAAACTATCTTTGCTAAATAGTTTCAGTATCAAAGATATTTTTTGCTCCTAACAAAAAATTTATACCACTTTCACATCGCAAAGGCATTTGCAAGGTGAAGTTCCCCTTAGCGACCCGGCAATCAGCTGGGTTGCTAACGTCACATGGGGGTGGAACGAAGCAGCGGCACATCATCAGGGGAGGAGGAGGAGCTTGGAGCTGACTGTGGCCAGTATTCAATGCTCCCGATTCACTGGTTGTTTTCACTCCTTGCGGTGAATCTTTGTCACTGAAAATATGATTCACCCTATTCAATGTTCACTATTCGTGGAAAGCGAACAGTGAATGCCGGGCAGTTCTCAGTTTCATGCTCGTTGCAATTCGCTGGTGTATCTCAATGGGGTTTTCACTGGGATTCGCTGAGAGTGTATTCAATGCTAGGATGGCAATTTGCTTTCGCCCTGATTTTTGCCATGATTCACCGTTTTGCATTCCACATCTTTTTAAGGTGAACTGGAAAGTGATCTTTTATTTTTAAAATAAAGGGTTTTTTTTATTTATTTTTGTGGTGTCAAAAAATCTGAATTTTTTTTCTGTGAAGGGGCATGCTATTTTTATTCATGTGCTTGAAGCACATCAATATATATTTAATTTCTATTTATTTTTTACATTTTATTTTTATTTCTTTACACATTCACCAGCAGGGGGCCGGGAGCCGCTCATTAGATATTCATATATTCACTTCACTATGGTCCCCGCTTGTTACGTGCGGGACCAGAAAAGAGGCTCCCTACCCCTGCCCCGTGCCAGCATTCGCTGGGGGCAGCCTCTGCTGCCTGTGTCCCCGGGAGCCCTCCCCCACAAATTCTGGGGCAGGCAGGGAGGCTTACATCTCCCTGCCTGCCTCCGTCCTCCCAAACTCGCCAGCAGGGGCAGCGATCCCCTGCTGCATTGAATAGGGTGACAGGGAGGGCTGGCAGCGAATGCTGCAGCCCTCCTGAACCCTGCGAATGTGTAGCAAATCCTAAACAGGATTCGCTGCACATGGAGAATGAAAACATTGAATACTCCCTATAGTTTAGACGGGATCCGTTACCCGTTCACAGTGCGCAGCAACCCTTTTGGCACTTTCACACCACCTGTGAAAGGGGTATCAGTTGCACATTCCTTTTCGCTGTAAATTTTTACCCACTTTCCCATTAGTTTGACCTCCAGTCCATCTTCAGCAGGCACAAAATCATATTTTTCTATAAAGGCAATATCTCAATCAGTGGCTTTTTCTTCAAATGTGTGGATTATTTTTTTAATGCATACCAGATGTATTTCCCCTTTTGGCCAAACACATTTAGAGGTAAATTGGAGAGGTTAGAAACTAGGGTTGATGGGTGACAAATGCCTATATAATACACAGTGCCCCTCTAGTGTCCTCTTCCCCCTTTCCTAGGGTGACTGGTATTTTAGTTGTTTATATCTTGATCAATGTGCAGCAAATGTGGTACATAAAATAACTATGATCTGTACTCTTGTAGTCAGTAAAAAATCTAAAGATGCAGTTATAGTAAATGAAATCATATCCTTACATTAAGTGGTCAATTGCTTCTACCAAGACCAGGTATTTTTAAATACAACAATGGCTCCAGGGAAAATATCACATTAGTACACTCTCCATATTACACGTGTAACTATCCATGTAACATGCCAGTGAAATCTAGATTTAAAAGCATTTCATGATGATGATGATGATAACAACAACAAAAACAACCACATACACATAAAAAGTCTGCTGTTTTGGACTAAGATGTTTAAATTAGAATTTATTAGTGTGGGGGATGCTGGCACAGAATAGTGAATAGACTATTTTAATGGTTATGCTTTGATTTTTATCTAGGATCTGGGTAGCCTAGATAAATGTTGAGTCTGACTGTGTGGCCCATCTATATTCCCTGGAATATTCATATATATATATTGCCACTCCAATCCAAAAAGGAAGAATGTAGCAGACAGGCAGGATGGCACTCCCAAGATTTGACAATGCTGCACGGCGGCAGGTTTCAAACAATAAACAGTCAAACACCAATAACTTGTGTCAACGTTTCGGGCAAAGCAAAGCCCTTTATCAAGACATATAGATAGATATCTGTGTGTATATATATATATATATATATATATATATATATATATATAAAGAAAAAAAAAATACTACTATGTGCCCAGTCCGAGGGTAGGTTGCACTACCTGTAGACAGTTGGTAGAAGGGTAAGTTATTCTAACAAGAATTATGTGACCAGTCAGAGGGCAGGTTGCACTGCCTGTAGCCAGTAAGTAGAAGGATAAGTTGTCCTAACAAAAAAATTACTAATACACACTTTGCTACTTAAATTAATTTAATTGATTATCTCTAATAGCTCTGAATATACAGAATACTGCAGATGATTACATGAAACTGTACCCATATTATTAGCGTTTCTTTATATGGCACCACAAGGTTTCCGCAGCACCTGACAATACATAGATAACCAGATGGGGCAGTACGGATGGTGTAATGGTTAGCATTAGTGCCTCACAGCGCTGAGGTCATGGGTTCCATTCCCACCATGTCCCTAACTGTGCAAAGTTTATATATTCTCCCCGTACTTGCATGGGTTTCCTCTGAGTACTCCAGTTTCCTCCCACAATCCAAAAATATACTTGTAGTCTAATTGGCTCCCCAAAAAAATTAACCCTAGAATGTCTGTGTGTGCGTGTACATGTGGTAGGGAATATAGATTGTAAGCTCCACTGGGGCAGGGACTGATGTGAATGTTCAAATATTCTTTGTAAAGCGCAAATAAGGGCAAGTACACTGTAACTAAAGACAGTTGCAGAAGTGGACAGGACACTGATGCAATTATCAGAGTAGCAGAGATACATTCTAAGAAAACACGTGCGGAGAGAGGGCCCTGCTCGTGAGAGCTTACATTCTAAAGGGTGATTATCAGGTAATTAAGAACATTTTCCATAATATAGCACACAGCAAGAAAAAACAGCCCAAACACTTTTTTTATAATGTCACTCATGCTGTACATCCAGTCATCAGTTATGCCCTATATTTCCTTACAGCTCCATATACAGGCTGCTGCATCTAGCTCCCGAGACCCGAAAACTGATCACGTGCAGCATTATATCTGATAGAACACCACATATCAGTCATTTTCTATATTGGCAGCAACATCAGTCCCTCCCACGCAGGGAGAACAGATTGTACACCATGTAGTAACAGCCCCAGACAGAAAACAAATAATTCAAGATAACAAAAGCAGCTATATGCCAAAACACAATGCAATTAAAAATTGAAATGCCTTCTAGTTTTATATATTTAGAACTGGAAGGTAATATTGTGCTATTAAGAACACCATCCATCTATCAGCCCCAACCACAATACCTGGGATAAAACCAGTGCAAGATGCAGCCTTCTGCTCTAGCAGTCAGGCTGAGTCACCTAAGGAATAAACACATCCACACAAAGCATTGAATGTGAAAGCTTGTAGACGTCATTCTTTTGGAATAACAAGCAAAATGAACAAGGTAAATGAGCAGATAGCTGTTAGCAGGCTGTGTGAGCCACACGGCGGTGTACATCTGCACTCACTAGGCTAGCCTGTTAGCATAATGCTTTGACAACTCCATCAGCGCAGTCTCAAGGTAGCTGTCAATCAGGATGCATCATTTAATTCAACAGCACTCAGAGGATTTTCCCCTGCAACCCACATGACAGCACATCTACAGCTCTATTTATATCCAGCAGCCAGCGGTGTTTGCATTGCTGCTGTAATTATAGGAAGACCAAAAAAAAAACCCCATGCAACAGGCAGTAATGTAATCTGGATTGTGTTTTCTTTGCTGTGATACCATGCAATGTGCGATCTCACTTCACAGTCCTGACAAAAGCGCTATTTTGTCCCCCATCTCTGTTCAGACAGCACTTCATTTGCAGCTATCTATAATTAGATTAATGGTGTAGTGCAGTACAAAGCGGGCCCACTTCACATCAGATAACATATGAATTAGGACAAACACTTATTTCAATTCTAGGCAGAGAAAGCAGTGACTAGGGTATTTAGCATACCCTTTATGGCGGAATGAGATGTTAATTGTGTACCATTACCTCTAAACTGCTTGCTTGTTGTATAAATCACTGTGCTAATTGATGCAGAGATAGAAATGTAGCCACAGGCAAGAAAGCAAAGGAATGAGAGAGCTGGAGATGGTGGATAAAGGATTATCGTATAAAACCAGATGGAGAGGAGGCTCTTTTGAAACCTTTGCATTCTGCCCAAAAGCAGCACTTCTGAAAAGTACACAGAAACTGTTGTACTGGAGTGTGGAGGACAAGAAAAGGAATGACATGGCACTTTAGATCTGAAATGCCCTTGTACAGAGAAAAGTAACAGGAACCTGACATGTATGCTGATTATGGAACGAGTGCAGAGCCTCCATTTCCCATTAATGCAGTATAATGACAGAGCGCTTCAAAACTGAGGGGTCTACTTACTAAGCCTTGGATGGAGAGAACGTGGACGGAGATACAGTGCAAACCAGCCAGCACCCTCATGGTCATTCTTCAAACATAACCCATGACAAGGCAGTTAGGAGCTGATTGACTGGTACTTACGCTCCACCCAAGGCTTTAGTAAATAGACCCCTTAGTTATTGAGAGGGTTCTCCAGAATTCCGACTGTATATTAGCAACTAGTTATTGAACGGTTTTGACTAATGGTAAAAGAATGAAGGCACCTTTCTACTCCACATGCACAAATCATGACTATACTACTATATTATCAGTGTACTAACAGAATTCCTAAACACTATGGCTTTCTAGGGATGTTCGAATATTGTACCAGTAACAATAGGATATGCAAACAGTCATACAGCTGAGTTATTTCAAACACAATTGTAAGAAGGAAAAATGAAATGCCTTAATTATCCCTAAGTGGGCATCAACAAAAATATACAGGAAGCACTTCACTTATGTCTAGCAAAGGGATACTTTTCTAAACAGTGCCCTTTCCTGTTTATCTTGCTGTTATGCTGAGTGACTGCCAGCACACAACAATACTGCTACAATGGCTTTATTACGATGTAGTAGCTGTCACTACATGTGGCACAACAAATTATCAGTGCTACACATACATTAAACTTGCCCATTTAAGAAGAAAACTTAAAAATGCAAGGGTACTTGATATTTACAGGTGTACTGGGGTGCTACCGCTTAGTAAGGAAATAGACAAGAGTCTGCTCTGTATCAACAGTGTTGATTTAGGACTAATTAAACTAATTTTAAATAAATAAATCAACGTTTCACAGTAAAAACGCTTTCCCCTCTGCCAGGTGCCGTCAGCGCTATGCAAAGCCGTCCTCAAAGCCGCTCATCTGCTGGTACAACTGGGGGGATGAACGGCTTTCATGGCGATGATGCGGGAGCGCGCAGCAGCGCTCATCGCCGGGGCATACACACTGGGCGGCTTTGAGCTGAAAGCCGCTCAAACATGCTGACATGCCCAGTGTGTATGGGCCTTTACATGCCTAGTGTGTATGGACCTTTACATGCCTAGTGTGTATGGGCCTTTACATGCCTAGTGGATTAAATGTACAGTACATTTCTGCACATATTGGCAGCAATGAGCACTTTAAATCCATCTGTCTGTGATGGGCAATGATATTCACATAAGTATGGGAACTGCTTTCAGAATGTCTAAACCAGGCATGTCCAACGTTGGCCCTCCAGATGTTTTGAAACTAAACATCCCAGCATGCTTTGCAAATAGTTTTAGCATTCTCTAATAGCAAAACTGTGGCAAAGCATGCTGGGATGTGTAGTTTCAAAGCATCTGGAGGGCCAACCTTGGACATGCCTGGTCTAAACGATAAATCAGACAGTAGTAAGATACTAGTGTTTATGTTCATATCCCCTACTATAGCCTAGACCAGGGGTCCTCAAACTATTTTGCTCTGGGACCCCATCAGACAATAAAAATAATTACATGACCCCAGCAAGTTACTGCAGCAGGTCATCACATCACATGTGTAGTCAGCAGACAGCACATTCATTGCAGTATTCTGAAAGAACCAAATGAGGTGAGGAGTCCAAAATAACAGACAACTCAACCATTTTTTGTTAGACTCCTTGAATCACTGACTCAGATTAGAAAAGTAATTTGCCTGATGGTCAGCAACATGGAGTCATGACCCCATACTGAGAAGGTTGGGACCCACTTTGGGGTCAGGACACACAGTTTGAGAACCTCTGGCCTAAACCCTTGGGCAGCCGCCAGTAACTGCTGTGGTCTCAGCCTGCTTAAAGCCAGTGCAGTGATCTCTTCAGCATTAGCGGACCTGGGTCAGTGGAGAGATGCACAAACACTATCAACAACCCTTCATTGTCTTCATTCATGGCAAAATTACAGACACCTGTAAGTCGCCAGAGCAGTAACAGCAACATGATTTCACAAACGGCATATCTTGTAACCTCAACAGAGGCTTCATGTAATGCAACAGCAGAATGCAAATGAGATCAAGGCTCATTGAACTTAAAATGTGTACTAATTTCAATGCTTGGATGTGATAAAGAAACTTGCTGCTTGATTGCTTTCACTTAACCCCTTGCAGCGTTTCTCTCTTGTGTAGCCTGATTGAAGAAAGGGACGCAGGTCATGGTGTCCCCTGGGTCTGACGTGTCATGTAAGTTCAGCGGTTTAGGTTCTGGTCAGCACACTAATGAGGCACAAGGATAATCCTTTTTAGAAGCCAAACTAGTGTCTAAACTGAAACACTGGCTATATCTGGGCAACCATAGGGACCAACGCAAACAAATGGCAGCAGAATAAATACTCATACACCTCAAATGTGCAGCCAGTTGGCAGGAATCTAAATCTATAGTAGGCAACAAGAAAAGCTAGTAAGCCAGTGTTCCAACCC